>NC_061800.1:3789972-4139506 GCF_021462225.1 Girardinichthys multiradiatus
ATAACTCAATGCGGATTCAATCAGGAGGTCACTAAATAACCCAGAACATAACACTGCAGAACTCACTTACCTCATTTAAGTGTCAGTGTTTAAGATTTAACATTAAGGAGAGTGGGCAAAAAATGCCTCCATGGGAGAGTTACAAGGCCAAAACCACTGCTAACCAAAAATTACATAAAGGTACACTTTACATTCCCCAAAATGCATCTTGATGATTCCCAACAATTTAAGGCTAATAATCTGTGGATGAGGTAAAAGTTGATACAATACTGATACAATACTTTAGGTAGTGGGAATCTTTGTTTCTACATTACTGCGTAATATTGGATATCCCTGTACATTTCTTATGGCTGTTCAATATCTTGAGTTTATTTAGCCCAGAAAAGATTAAAATACATTTTTAACCAAACCTTCAGATCTAAATGTACCCTTATAGAGATGTTGAAAGTAATGTTGATTAAACCCATTTAATGAGCCCCAATCATCTTTATCTGTATTCAAAAATCACAAGACATCTTCCTACACAGAATAAATACAGTTTAACTACAGTTTTTCTATTTTATGGTATAATGTTCAGAATATAAAGACCTATATAGAGTAATATGACTGTGTTTAAAAACAAACTATGTCTCAACTTTACAGAGCTTTACATCTTTTATTGAGTTTCTCATCAACAAAAATAGATATCAGATACAGCCATATTACTACAGCTTGGTGTCACAGGAGTCAGGATGGAATATCTGAAGAGTACAAATGAGCTTAATGGATTTTCTGAACCAGGGGTAAAAAAAGGCATAGATGATGGGGTTTAAGCAGGAGTTAAAGTAGAACAAACATATTACAAATGTGGCAGATGAAGCACTTAGAGTGTTATCGTTCCCTGAGAGAGCAACACAATAATATGGGCACATACATAGCAGAAATACCAACACTACGAGACCAAGAGTTTTTGCTGCCTTCACCTGGGATTTTATAGCTGTCACTGAATGTTGGGGATTGACGGCTGCAATGTGAGAGCGCATGGCTCGAGACTGAGACATGGCTACCACAAACACTCTGAGGTACAAAATGACAATAATGCTGATTGGAGCAGTAAAGGAAAATGCAAGATCAGCATATCCTGCAATGTAGTTAATGACAAAGGCACACTCTCCGACGCAAGAGTTATACCTTCCTGGTTGTTTTAAGTTGTCCATCAGAATCAGACTTTGAAATATCCAAGAACAGATCCAGCATAGGAGGATGCAGATCTTTACTCTGCCTTGCGTGATTTTGGAAGAATAATGCAGAGGGTAACAAATGGCAACATATCGGTCAAAAGATATAAGCACCATGGTTCCTATTGATGCAGAGGTGATAACATATGCTAAATATTGATACACAGTACACATAAGGTCACCGAGGAACCAGCAGCCGTCTATGAGCACAGTTTGAAAAAACAATAAGAGGCCCACAGAAAAGTCTGAGGTTGCCAATGAGAGGAGTAGGAGGTTGGTAGAAGTGTGCAGCTGCCTGTGGAAGAACAGAAATGTGCTTTTAGGTGTCTATATGTTCTATAACTTCTTAACTGCAAAGTCTGAAGCATGAACACACTCTTTAAAAATGCTGTACGGGTACCTGAAGTGTGAGATTGAGATGATAACCATCAAGTTAAGAAATGCAGTGAGGACAGAAATGGAGGATAGCACAATGTATATGAGGACAACCTCAAAGTGAGGAAGATTAAGCCTCCTGCAGGAGGAGTTATAGACCTCTGGGAAGCAGAGTTTACCTTCCTCCATCATCTCTGGTGGAACAAGACAATAAACTATGGAAACCTCCAGTTTTTTTGTCATCCTGTTATGTCATCTCCACCCTCCTCTTCTGTCTCCACGGCTTAGCTGCATAATTTACTCCATAGAGATATGCTGGGGTTTCTTCATTTTCTTTTTAGAAACCTTCAGTTTCATGTTCCCCACTTCACCCCAACACCCCCACTCTTCTCTGTAGACAAATGACTGCACCTCAGCAGACCCATCTGTGAAACCCTTAAAGTTTGCAGATGACACCACTGTTATTGGTCTGAGCCAGGACAGTGATGGATGGACAGTGGACAGGAGGTGGATTGGCTGGTCCACTGCTGTGCTCAAAAGCACCTGGAACTAAACCCGCTAAAGACAGTGGAGATGACAGTGGACTGACCTTCCTTCCATTCAGGACCTATACAGGGTTAACACAAACTATTTAGACTATTCCCTTCAGGTCGATGTTACAGAATGCTAATGGCATAAACTAGTTGCCACAGAGATGTTTTTTTCCCCCAGGATGTCTCTCTTTTGAACAGAATGAACACCTCATAGTAAAAGTAGTCATCTACTCTGCTGAAAACAAATATGCATATTTGCACTTTCACAACCTGCCTTCCATTTTGTATATTCATCAATGCATTGTTTTTACACATTTAGGTTGGTGTTTGAACTGATGTTGATATTCAATGTAAGTGATGGAAACCAAAGACAAATTCCTTGTTTGTGCACACAAACTTGGCCAATGAAGTTGATTCTAATTATTCTGATTCTGACTATTTAGGTTATCTGTCTTCCTTTCATACTTTTTTTCTCTTAATTTTTGAATGATAAGCAACTGTTCCAGAGCAAGAGGTATTTTCTTACAATTTGTTAGTTCACCAGCAAGGACCATGCCACAAATCTATAAATTTGACAAATCGATGAAGGCTGATTAAAAGAAGGAGTCAAGGGAATGTATGGATTGGGTGTTAAGATGGGTCATCTGGGAAGACTTGCCTGATGAAAACCTCGGATGACAAGACTCAGCGTGGGGTGCAGTTTTCAGGAAATAGCTTTTTCCGATCCCACTTGGGACCCCCAAAATTTCAGAAATGAATGAAACAGAGGACAGAGTGAGCTTGATACAAGTCACCTAGACTATACTAGTCTATCACCTAGACATGTATTATGGATAAAGGAACGGTATGCATTGGATGACCTATGTCCGAGAATTTGAATAGTTTGATTGCAGATGTCTTGACTGGATGCTATGAACACAGCTTCCATATAGGAGTGGACTGAATGAAGTTCTGGTGAAACGCTGGACCAGTGTAGAAGTTGGGTTTAATGAGCCAGAATCTTGTAGCAGGACTTTCTGACTCAGTAATGAAAAGTGGTACTTGAGGTGAGGTGTTTGGGTTCGTTAGGGGCTGAGAAAGGAGCTAAGATGGAAGAGATAGATTGGAAAAAAGATTACCAGCTGTTCGGTTTTGATAACTATGAATGGAAAGATCTGAAAGAGTCAGGTCAGTAGAATGAGATGAATGGCCAAAAGAAAGTGTGAGGATGCAACGACTGAGGAGATCTGATGCAGCTTAAGGATTGTCGTGATGATAATGGGATAAAGCTTGTAAAGAGCTGATGAGGGCGAAATTGGCTGTGACTGTAAAAATCTGAATTTTGGGGGCCGCTTAGATGCAAACCATTGTAGTAGCCACCAAAACATATGGAAGGCATCTTTGTAGAGCTGAATGTCATCAGGATTAGTAATGAAAATGTTGTTCCGACAGGAAAGAAAGTGATGCCAAATATATATTTTTCGTTTTGCATGAGTAATCAGGAAAGAATGGGTTGTGAAGAGGCGGGATGTTAGCTGCTTTAGAGAAGAGATTTGAAATGAAGGATTTTCCTTGAGCAATGATATGGATGGCATTGTTGCAGTGGCCGAGATGTGTTCGCAACTGTTGTTTGCAACACCTGTCAGAGCTGAAAAGAGAATGGATCAGGAGTAATGCCCAAACAATGATGGTTTTTTTTCCTCAGAGAGGAGTGCCAGGTTCCAATAAAGCTTCAGTTAGAGCACAGAGTCCATAGTGAGGTTTCAATCAGGAATTCGTCAAGAGGGTGAAGAACATAAGGGAGCTTATACAGCAGTTATTCTTGAGGATCCAGCATGATGCTTCTGAAAGAGAGTTGAATATTTTTGGGCTACTTCTGCAGCCAAAGGTAACTCATACTGCAATGTAGTAGGCTCCTTTCCAGGAATGATAGATGTTGCATACATGATAGACAGTTGCATACAGCATGGAAAAATCTGGGAATGGAATGTTGTTGATTTTAAGAATGTGGGAGCCATGAGGAGCTGATAGATAAATAATTAGTATCTTCTTACCAGAGTATTTGCATGTGGCGCTGTTGCTTGGGCGGACACAAGAAATGGGGAAGGGTGGCTGGCTGGATGGGCCTATCATGTATTCTTCTTTAACTTCCTTAGGTAGATGAGTGTCTAAGTCTCCAGTCTGCTCTTTCAGAACGTGATACAGTTAACAGTGGTGGGTTTAATTAGGAATTATTTCTACGCTTGAGTGAAAACTATGTGCAAACCCACTGATGTGAAAGACCACAGTCTCCTCAGGGTGATTTTCTAAGAGCAGCTATGAGAGCATTCACTTTAATGTGTATGAAGAGGTGCTTTTAAGTCAAGACAGTCTGGAATATGTGATTGTGGTGGCAGGAGTTCTTTGAATGAGCACCGCCACAGAAAATTTGTATTACTGATTAGTATTTCTCAGGCCATATTGTGAATCAAACTGGATTAAGTACAGGTCCTTCTCAAAACATTAGCATATTGTGATAAAGTTCATTATTTTCTATAATGTAATGATGAAAATTTTATATTCATATATTTTAGATTCATTGCACACTAACTGAAATATTTCAGGTCTTTCATTGTCTTAAAACGGATGATTTTGGCATACAGCTCATGAAAACCCAAAATTCCTATCTCACAAAATTAGCATATTTCATCCGACCAATAAAAGAAAAGTGTTTTTAATACAAAAAACGTCAACCTTCAAATAATCATGTACAGTTATGCACTCAATACTTGGTCGGGAATCCTTTTGCAGAAATGACTGCTTCAATGCGGCGTGGCATGGAGGCAATCAGCCTGTGGCACTGCTGAGGTCTTATGGAGGCCCAAGATGTTTCGATAGCGGCCTTTAGCTCATCCAGAGTGTTGGGTCTTGAGTCTCTCAACGTTCTCTTCACAATATCCCACAGATTCTCTATGGGGTTCAGGTCAGGAAAGTTGGCAGGCCAATTGAGCACAGTGATACCATGGTCAGTACACCATTTACCAGTGGTTTTGGCACTGTGAGCAGGTGCCAGGTCGTGCTGAAAAATGAAATCTTCATCTCCATAAAGCTTTTCAGCAGATGGAAGCATGAAGTGCTCCAAAATCTCCTGATAGCTAGCTGCATTGACCCTGCCCTTGATAAAACACAGTGGACCAACACCAGCAGCTGACACGGCACCCCAGACCATCACTGACTGTGGGTACTTGACACTGGACTTCTGGCATTTTGGCATTTCCTTCTCCCCAGTCTTCCTCCAGACTCTGGCACCTTGATTTCCGAATGACATGCAGAATTTGCTTTCATCCGCAAAAAGTACTTTGGACCACTGAGCAACAGTCCAGTGCTGCTTCTCTGTAGCCCAGGTCTGGGGAATGCGGCACCTGTAGCCCATTTCCTGCACACGGCTGTGCACGGTGGTTCTGGATGTTTCTACTCCAGACTCAGTCCACTGCTTCCGCAGGTCCCCCAAGGTCTGGAATCGGCCCTTCTCCACAATCTTCCTCAGGGTCCGGTCACCTCTTCTCATTGTGCAGTGTTTTCTGCCAGACTTTTTCCTTCCCACAGACTTCCCACTGAGGTGCCTTGATACAGCACTCTGGGAACAACCTATTCGTTCAGAAATTTCTTTCTGTGTCTTACCCTCTTGCTTGAGGGTGTCAATAGTGACCTTCTGGACAGCAGTCAGGTCGGCAGTCTTACCCATGATTGGGGTTTTGAGTGATGAACCAGGCTGGGAGTTTTAAAGGCCTCAGGAATCTTTTGCGGGTGTTTAGATTTAACTCGTTGATTCAGATGATTAGGTTCATAGCTCGTTTAGAGACCCTTTCAATGATATGCTAATTTTGTGAGATAGGAATTTTGGGTTTTCATGAGCTGTATGCCAAAATCATCTGAAATATTTCAGTTAGTGTGCAATGAATCTAAAATATATGAATGTTAAATTTTCATCATGACATTATGGAAAATAATGAACTTTATCACAATATGCTAATTTTTTGAGAAGGACCTGTATTTCTAAATACAGAGTATTTGAAAGTTTGAGGGGATGAAGATTAGTTTCTGTGGCATGGCCATAAATAACATCTGCATGTTCTAGGATTGGCTGCACCAGTTGTGTGAAAACTCTTTTACAAGGGAAAGGAAGGGAAAAACTTTCTATGGAACAATAATGTGACAATTTTAAGGCAACAGGCTTTCAAACAATATTAAATTTAGGAATTTAGTTTGACCAGTTAGACTCAGATTTTATCCGACTCCACAAGATGATTTTTTGAAAACTGTACAACAAATAATGGCAGTGATTAAACTTGGAAAAACTTTAACTCATTTAAGACTTACAGTAGGAGGAAAAAGGCTGTTAACTCTATAATTTGAAAAGAATAAATCTACCATTGCCTTCTGACAAGATTAAAATTAATGTCCTATGCTTAAAACTTGGTTTTCACCAAAAGTGGTAGTTGCATTAAATGATAGAGTTGATTTAATTAAAAACAATAAAATCCCTGGCGGATTATGCATACCAATTTATGTCGGCTCAAGTCAGGTTTGTTTGTATGGCGCTTTTCAGCAACAAGGCACTCAGGGCGCTGTGCATAAGGAGGGGCATTGCAGTGATACAGAAAATCAAACAACAGAAGTAAAAAAAAAAAAGAATAGAATAGAATGATGGATAAGAAAATGAAAGGAAAGTTGGATTGAAAACTTAACTTATAATGTTTAGGTGGCACAGTCATTTTTTATGCATAAATCGGTTTATTATGGTGGGCAGAAGTACAAATTAATGTTCCAACTTTCACTACTCGATGCTGCAAAAGGGTGATGAGAGGCCAAGTATTCATAGTGTTTGCATCAGACCACCAGGTGCTACAAAGGTAGGCTATCCTTTCCTTTTTCCGAACGGCATTATTCTGTTTATAACTAATCTATTTGCTTTTTATCTTCTATTACTCCTTAATAAGCTGGTACACAGCAAGACTGGAATGTTGTTTATTTTTGTCTTCTTTGTAAATAACAATAATGGAAATAACTGTACAAATATGATTATGTCTTGTGAAATGAAGATGGTGAAAGAAATAAAAATGCTGATTTCACTAATCAAGTTTGTGATTTGTTGTACTGGGATGGCCGTATGATCAAACTGTTTATTTTCAGGCATTGCTGGTCACAATACTCATGATTTCTCTGGAAAGGTTGATGAAGAGTCATCCCACTATATTGCCTGATGATGTCAGTGATAACCCTAAACATTTATTTTTCTCCTAGGTGAAGAAGGCCTGAAAAGGTGGCTGGGACCAGCCCGACAAATGGGTCCATTGACAAATTATTACTTAGAACATGAGATCTCTGGGGTTCAGGAACAATAGGAATCGAAAGATTGTGTTTGAGGGTTGAAAACATGTGGTTGAGAAGAGTGTGACAGGAATGAATGAAGGGCCAAGGTATGAATGATGTGGGCCACATGAGTGAAAGTCATGTGAAAGTCACTCTTAATAATAAAGCATCTTACGCTAAAAGAAGATAATATTGATAGACTCATCATTCCACTGAACTCTAACTAGGGAAGCTGAGTCACTGGTATAAACTGCTTTAATACACATTTTCAGGTGCTAATAATATATTGCTTTTACTGGTACTGAAGTTGAACTAAGCAATAACAGTCCATTGTAGTCTAATTAAGAAAGCTGTGTCATTGGTGTAAGAGCAGCTATAGTCCAAATTACTAATAATGTTTGGTTTTCGCTGGTAATCCTTCTGATAAAACAAAAAATCTATGAAAAAGTAATGAAATCACACAATTACGTGCAGGGCTAAGCAACACACAAGAATAAAATATTTTGCGAGAGTGCAGTAGAATCCTGGGTGTACGAATATATAACTGTGAGTGTGTGTGCAAGAATTAGACTGTCAACACAGATAGAGCGCCATTGTCCTTGAGGAGAGAGATGGAAGTTTTCTCAATTGGCCGCAAAGTCTTATCTGGGTCACAGGTGTTCGGGGGTGCTGGGAAAGAGCGCCATTTTTACATAACATCCAGGAGATATTTTTTCGATAGTGTTGAAGTACCCCTTTACCGGGGCCTTCTGCGCGTTCGTTTATTCACCGTAACCTGGAGAAATTCACAACACATTAGAATAAATCACACGGAGACAGCTGTATGTCATTCAATTACCTGGGCCCAGGGGAAGAGCTCATGTAGATAGGATACACCGAGACTTCTTCTGACTCCTCTCACTGGGCTCATGTCTTTTATTAAAACACACACGAAAAATGGGCAGCGCACTTGTTTACAATATTTTCTACACATAGTCACGTACGCATTTTTCCGGCAGACCATATTTAGACAGGTATTGTCCACCAGCTGCATCCCGTATCTACCGATATAAGCAGGGAGTAACACTTATCACCAATTTTCACACACTCCTGCAGTTCTCAGTAATTTTCCACTTCACCTCTCCTGTGAGAAATACTTCTGCAGGCCACACAATACACAATGTCTTATACTAACACATGTTACACATTTTATTTCCCACACTGGCTATGAACATAGTAATAATAATGATGCACACACATAATATATCTCCACAATTTCCCCCTTTTGAAGTCTCCTAAGACTTCACCACTACTTGAGGATGCTTCATAAAAGATTTGAACAGTCATTACAACCTGTGGAGCAGAAGGAAATGTTTGTCATCATGCTTTTTGACCCTGCCTCCAATGCCATGCCATGTGCCCAGGGACTATTGCCTGTCCAGCCTTTGTAGTTCCAAGGATGCTTACAACCTTCTAAGTCTTGACAGGGAGTATTGACCCCTCTAACTGGAGGGTGTCCATCCGTGCTTTATTCCATTGTCTGTCCAAATATGCCAATGTAATATTCTACCATCCTTCTGCTCCCTAGACAGTAATACATATCAGACGCCCTGTCAATTAGTCTTACGGGTTAATCTTCGTCCTCCTCCTCGTTAGCATCAACCGCAAGCAAAGGCATCATATGGGAAGGAGGAGGTGGGGTTTTCCCTTCAATGGTTGTAGTAATAAAGCGAACAATCAAAGATCTTATACATGGCACACAGCAACATCCACAGGTCACCATAATAGCTACAAAAACAGCAATGGATATAAACAATGACATAATCAACCCTTTCCAGTGTCCAAACATGCCCGTCATCCAGTCTTCTAACGGATTGTCTATTCCTGAGTGCTCATGCATGGTCGCGGAAAGTGTTTTTAACCCTTCTAAAGCTTTTGAGACAGAACCATCAGGTGCAGTGTTGTTGGGAATAAAAGTGCAACACATATCCCCAAACATCGAACAGACGCCCCCTTTTTCTGCTAACAACATATCTAATGCCATTCGGTTGTGCACAGCCATGAGGGAGGTTGGTGCCAATTGTTCAGACAGGACTTCTACTACATCCCTTGTTAGGTTAGCTAGATGTAAAACATTGTAATGGATGTAGTTGATGCGGTCTACGTTTTTATTTGGGGTCACCGGAAAAAAGGCTGCAATTATTGGGATATTTTCAAAACTTGTTGAGATTTGATCCGCGATTTTATATTCATTTGGCACTCCCCGTGGTACTCCTATGGCATCAATGTAAGTGGGGGAGCCTTGACTTAGGTCAAAGGTTCCTGCGCTCCTTTTCGTGCCTTCTTCTTCTACGTGTTAACGCCCTGGTCTTATTATGAGTGGTCGTGGCAGATGTTATATTAGGTCCTATCAGGAGCAGTGGTGCCTGTAGCCTAACCATGGCACACAATCCTACAGTCTCTTGTGGGATATTAGTGAGCAGTCTATGGTCTCCGCAATAATAGTAGAGTTCTGATCTTGCCCAGGGACCTATCACTGAGCCTGGCACCGTGATGTTACACCAATTGCGAGGAATTTGTCCTACATTTGCCTGTGGTGTTGTGGAAGTGAAGTTAAAGCAAGTGTATGTGCCATTTCTTCGTTGAGGGGTAAATGGTCCCGTTTTAGTGTTATTGGGGATGGGAGGAAAAATGCTGGCTAGTGTGGTGCAGTTAGCTGGTGGGGCCTCCTTAGTTAGTTGTATCATACAATTGTAACCCCACGTGTCTTCTGGATACAGAGGGGCGGGATCTGTGGTAAGATGTGGTCGGGCCGAGGCACAGGCCACTCAGTCAGCTTTGCTTTGTTCTTTTGCTGTTTGAGCGATCCATTTAAGAAATAAGTTATCATCTGAATATCCCTTAGCCATCTGAATAATGTCTAAAGGTTGTAGGGTGGAATAATCTATTTTGATGGTTTTACCATGGTCAGTGGTGGTGTTTTTATTGGAATTAACTTTAATCAGTTCCTGAGGGTCATATCCCATATACCATCCTGTGTTGAAGTGAATACCTAGAGCCAGATATACTACTTCGTTCCATTGATGGGATTCTTCCAACAAACCCCGTGGTAGACCCTTTATGGTCAGTAATAAGGGGATCTTAACGCCTTCGCCTTTCCCTGGGAGCACTCCATGGGTCAGAAAGAATTTTTCAGAGTGAGCTTTTTGTTGTGTGTTCAAGGAAGATTTGGTGGGGATCCAGGTGTGTCCGCTCCATGTTATAACCTCTCCCTACGTCCCTTCGCATAAAGGAGGATTACCAGACTTTGTTACCCTATTGGTGGTGTTATCCGCGCAATAAACTGAGGTTTGTTCTTTGGCGCATAAGTAAAAGTCTACTTTTGTGAAATGAGTGAACTCGTCGCCACAATTTATGACGTTGCAGAGGTCAATTTGGAAGGTGGTAGTCGATCCTAGGGTGTAATTTAACTCAATTCCGCCAAAATCTCCAAGGCACTTCTCTGTGGGAGGAGGGGACACGCTCCGCCTGGATATTTTATTTTGATGATGACTGGTACATGTTTGGTAAGGCAGTTCACAATACAAACCTCAAATCAATGTGACAATGAAAAATGATAAAACACCTATACCTCCCGTGACCCAACCCTTAAAGGGCCTGGGTCCTAGATTTTTACCTCCCATTCTTTTCAAAGGTACCTGCAAAGGAAGATAAGAATTAACACAAAAGACCTCTTTTTTTTTTTTAAAGTTCAGAGTGTTCAGTTTAGTTCTTCGGTGGGAGAGCATCTACGACCACCAGTGAAAGAGAGGAAAGCTCAATCACATCCGCCTCTTCTGTGTGATGTCCTGGTCTTCACTCACAGGTGTAGACTGACCTGGAGCTAAGTGGTCTCACCAGGGGATTATTCTGCCCCGATTGGTGGGATCACTGATCTGACGGTGCACCTGAGGTGTAGACTAACCTTTAGGTGTAAATGAATGCTTTCTCACCCTAGGGGATTATTCTGCCCCTTGAATTGGGTGAGAAAGGTCTTCTGGTGGGCTGGTGTTGTCCCTCAGGTTCTGCTGGACCTCTGGCAGCAATCTCTGTGGTGCCTCTGCTGCTGCACACTGGCTCCAATGATACAACGTGTCTCCTTTGCCCTTGACCCTCACCACATGTGAGGTTCTCTCTGTGACCTGGAATGGACCCGTCCACCTGGGCTCTGACCACTTCCGTTTGATGACTATCAGAAGGATCCACTCCGCGTCTGAGGTGGTGGCTCGAGCCTCGGATGGTTGGGAGGCCACCTGTTTTGAGAATGCTGCAACAAAGCTTTGGAGAGATCGATAGTAATCACGGTGTGACATAGATCGTTCACATTCAGTCAGAAAAGGTAACCTGGTTTTTGGGCCTGGAAACGGTCTTCCAGTCTGCAGTTCATGGGGCGTCAACCCATGTCTTTGGCTCACTGAGCTTCTTACTGACATCAAAGCTAAAGGTAATGCTGTGACCCAATTCATTTTAGTCTGTGCACAGATCTTAGCCAATTTGGTTTTAATTGTCTGGTTCATCCTTTCCACCTTCCCTTGAGATTGGGGGTGGTACACTGTTCCAAAGGAATGTCTCAGTCCCAAGAACTTTTCAACCTCTCTACGTTCTTCATTTTTGAAGTGTGTGCCGTTATCTGACCTGATTTTCACAGGAAAACCGTGCCTGGGGAGGTAGTGATTAATCAGACACTTCACCACTGTTTTGCTGTCTTCCTTTTTTGCTGGCCAGGCCTCTGGCCAACCGGTGAACGCATCCACACACCAAAAGATATCTGAACCCATTCACTCTTTCAGTCATGTCTGTGTAGTCTATGATGATTTCCTTACCTGCTACCGGGTCCACAGGGAACTTACCTGGTGCAGGCTTCAGAGTGGGTCTCACATTGAATTGTTGGCAGGTGCTACACGAGCTTATCCAATGACCTACCGTTTGTTTCAGGTATGGATGCCACCAGTGCTCAAGACTCTTCATCATTTGTGCAGTTCCTGCATGTCCCGGTCCATGTGCTTCTTCCAGCGTTGCTGTGGTCAACCCTGGGGGTAGGATGGGACGTCGGTCTGGACTTCTCCATAGTTCATCCTGGTCTTTTCTTCCCCATCTTGCCTTCCAGACTAATTTCTCTTCCGGTGAGGCCCCCTTTTGCAGTCTACTCACCTCCTCCAGAGTCGGTTCTGGTGTCCATTCAACTTCAGAGTTCATCAAGATGTGTATGGGCAGATATCCAGCTTTGGTTTTGGCTGCTTGGTCTGCAGCTTGATTTCCTTGAGCCACCCTAGTGTAGCTGTTATCATGTCCTTTGCATTTTATGACCACTACTTCTTGGGGAAGTAGTAGGGCCTCAGCTAATCTTCTCATTTCTTGCTCATGTTTAATGGGTTTTTGTCCTGCTGTTCTAAACCCTGTTCTCATCCATTGCTTTAGTTCCACGTGCGCTGCTCCCGTGACATAAGCTGAATCTGTGTAGATGTTCACTTTTTGTCCTTCCCCTAGTTCTAGGGCTGCTATTACTGCTAGCACCTCTGCTCTCTGTGCTGATTGGGTGCCTGTCAGCCCTTCTGCCTTAAGAGTCACAAAGTTTGTTCCTGTGTCTTCCACCACCGCATAGGTGGCTTTCAGACCCTCTGTGTCATGTCTAAAACAACAGCCATCTGTGTACAGGTTTCTTGCTTCTGTCAGTGGTTCTCCTTGTAGGTCTGGTCTGCTTTTCTCACTTACCTCAACTTGTTCGGCGCATACGTGGGGCTCTCCTTCTGTCATTCTGTCTGCCATGTTGATCCCTTCATGGCTGTAGATGATATTTGGCGCCTCCAGCACCTTACTCAATCTTTGTTGTCTCAATGGTGAGAGTGTGAAAGTTTTGGAATTGACAAATGCCACTACCCCATGTGATGTTACAATATGTAGTGGATGTCCCATCACTACGTGGGCTGTTTTTTGGATTATTTTTGCCAACCCTGCTGCATGTCTGGTACATTTATGGTGTCTTTGTTCCATGTTGTCTAGCATCACGCTAATATACATTAGCACTGTTCTTACTCCCCCTTTTTTCTGGAACAGCACCCCGTTTGCGGTGTGTGCTGTTACAGAAACATCCAGGTGAAAGGGCAATGTGTAGTCTGGATGTGCCAAGTGAGCAGCTTGGGAAAGGCTGGTTTTAAGAGCAATAAATGCTTTCTCTGCTTCTGTTGTCCATTCTAAAGGCGCTGTCAAATGGCGCTGTTAGGGTTTTTATGACTTTTTATATTGTTTATCACTTGTGTCTGCTCTAAGTGCTTTCTTCCCCCACATGTCATAGACAAAGAGATAAGAGAGAAGGGTGAGTTATGCTATTATCAGCAACATCTAGGGACTGGCACCAATCCTCACTCCTTTCTCTAAAATCAAGACACATGAACCCTAACCTTTCTGACCCCACACACACACACACACACACACCTTGAATGTTGTTTGAACTGTGTGTGACCAAGCATGTATAAATAAAGAGGGAGGAGTGTTAATACTTTGTAGTTTTGCACTGCAGAGTGTGACCTACCCTTGCCGCAAGTATAACTGACTGTGTCGTTTCCTTACCTCTGAGTTGACTAAATAATACCTATCATTAATTTGGTCCTTCGAGACGGATATTATAAGAACTAAACTGATTTTATCTTTCTTTGCAGTGACTGGCGGATCTCCGGGAGCAGCCTGACGTCGAGTTAACCTCTGCCGCAAAGCCGCATCTAGGCCTGGTGGCTGAAAATCCCGGTGTGTGACGTTCGCATCTGGCCGGTGGATTATTGTCTTACTCTGCGCCGGGTGACTCTGGAGGTCCGACAGAGTCACCTAGAAGTCAACTCCGAGGTGAGACAGTTTTAAAATACAGTACATGAGATAAGATTAAGCGCTATATAAATGAAAGAAGAAAAGTACTTAAAAGTCGTTTGGTAGTGTCTCGCCGAAAGGAGACTGCATTGGAAAAGTGTTTTTTCGCCGCAAAGAAATAGTGATAAATTTAGGTAGTTATCTCGCCGTAAAGAGATTAAAAACAACTAGGCGCCGTAAAGTGAACTGGATAATTTGGTTGGTAACATTCCGCCGGAAGGGAATGAAATTAAGTGTTAAATAATAAAGGGAGCTCATCAACTAAACTAGGTCGACCATACATATTGCTGAAGGGACATAAATATGTTAAAATACTAACTGTGTGAGTGTTGTTTTGTGTGTTTGGAAGACTAAGCATTTGGAAGAATCTTAGTAGGATTTTGCTGGTCTTGTGTTTTCTTTTGCCCAGAATAGAAAGACGTATTGGTGATTCTTGGAGATAAAGGTCGGGTTTAATCCCAGAAAATTAACACCGCTGCGGGTTAGTCGCAGTAGAAGGGCGTGTTAATGTCCTCTCCTTGAATCTCATGCCAGTGAACCTCTATCTGGGACATTTATAGTATTGTGAACTAAAATTAAACATCATGGGGAAGAAAAAAAGTAAACTAACTAACTTAGAAGGGGATGTAAAGTTTATGGAGAATTATGTAAAAGGAGCAGGTATAATCTGTCATAGATGGAACAAAAAACATGGTTTCTTGGGTAAACTAAATATTAACGATATCTTAAAATTGCAAAGGGATTTAAAATTAGAAATAATGAATACCAAGAAACCAACTAAAAAGGAAAAGAGAAAGGTATAAATTTTCAGACAAATGGCTGGAACAAAGTAAATTAAGAAACATTCAGAGGCAAGATAAGGAGGAGAGGCGACAGGAGAAGCTGACAGCTGCAGTCTTGGTGTGCCCACATGAGGAAACAGTGGTTGCATCCAGACAGCAAGGTGTTCAGCCCCCTGCCGTGCAGACAGCTGCATAGCAGGCAGCTGGAGCACAGCAAATTGGAGGAGAGATGGAAGGAGCTGTTCCTAAAACTCCTATAAGTAAGCAAGAAAAATTAAGTAATCCTTCTAAAACAGAAGAACAGAGCTCTTCTAGTGAGCCCTGGTCTCCTAATTCCTGGTGGGACACAGGAGTGCAAACTAGGAGTCAAAATAAGAAAACTACCCCCAGCATATACCCAGGCGAAGCGTTAATGGCTCACGAACAGAAATTTCATCCATCTGGAATAAATTTAGAGGGAGACACATTCCCTCTAGTTGAAGTAGCAAATCCAAACATAGGTGACGCTAATCACCGGCAGCCGCCAACTATTCTAGTTTATAGACCATGGACACAGGAAGACAGAACTGCTGCTTTAAAAGGTATCCCATCGATACAAGAAGGCGTGGAAGAATTTCTAGACGCTATTACAGAACTCAGAGGAAGTTTTCATCTTAATGGCAGAGAGATGCTCCAGTGTTTTACCCAGCTGTTTGGTCATCGCTGGTGCAGAGTAGCAGGAGGTTTCACTGGATGCGATGATAATGGTGACATACTAGCACATAATTCACTAGATTGAAGGGACGCCTTACGCTTACTCTTTGAAAGAATTCGAAGAGTTTATATACAGACAGCAGATTATGGTAAAATCTCACAATGCAAACAGAAGGAGGAAGAGGACCCACAAGATTTTTTGGATAGGATAAGACGTGTTTTTAGAGCAAACTCTGCTATACCATATGATGAAGCAGAGGCAGGAGCCTATCAGCAACAGTTGAGAGCCTTTTTGCAAGGCCTTAAAATTGAACTCAGACGGTATATAGATAAACACTAGGTTCATCAAAATACAGGAACTGTTACACAAGCTTTGGAATACGTGGAGCACGCTCATAAAACACAGAGAGGTAGGAAGACAGATACGTTTGGAATGCAAGACAGTTTAATGGCTTTGCATCGCTTAGGGGCAAGTGGGCAAAGAGGACGGAGGGGATTTAGAGGTCACAGAGGAGGAAGAGGAGGGCCACGACACAGTTACACACAGAGCAATGTGTGTCTGAGGTGTGGAAAAATAGGGCATTGTGCTAGAGAATGTAGGACAATTTTACAATGTAGGACAATTTTACAAAACCCTGGCGCAAGAGATGAAAACTGCTGGATCTGCAATGAGCCAGGACATTTTGCAAGAGAATGTAATGAAAAGCGGGTGTATAACCCCAATTCTACCCAGAATTGACAATTACAGCCACAGCCCCCACCTCCTCCCCCACTAGCAGAGAAAAACAGTAACGAAATGGAGGAAGTTGATATACAAGCAGCACTGGAACTTATAGCACTAAGTAGGACGCAAGATTTGTCATATAAAAACATCATAATAAATGGCAAAGTATATAGCTGTTTGTGTGATACAGGGGTATGTAGAACTGTGCTAACTAAACCTCCACCCGGAATAAAATATTCTAACACCGCAGTGCATGTTAGATCAGCAGCTGGCACATCAGAGGTACATTACCTAAGTGCACCAGTAACAATAATAGAACCTGAGACAAAACGTACTTGTCAAGCTCCCGTTCTGATAAGTCAAAAATGTCCAGTAAACCTGTTGGGAAGAGATCTCATGCAAAAGTTGCATATAAATATAGTATCAACAGAAACAGGTATGAAAGCTGTAGTAGAAGAAGATGCCCTAGTCCTAAATGAACTCTCACAGCCGCATTATTTCTGGTCCCTCAATCTAGGCCCCACACCAACATCTCGAGAACTGCTGAGGAGAACCAGAGAAAAACAAACTTCCCAGGAGGCACAGTACATGCTAGATACTGAACTCCATGTAACCATGAGATATAAAAATACTGCAGGGCCAGATTATCAGTATGATACTGTTTTTCACAGAGAAAATAATCAGACTGTTACCATACAGCATCTGTATGTTGACCCCAAAACAGGGAAATCTTCCACCTCAATCATACTGTCAGGAAGACAGCTTCAACAGTTTAAAGGCAGTACACCTCATCTGTCATTAACTAAACCTGTGGGGGGTCAGTGGAAAGAATTAGAAAACTTTATACAGCGTGCTGAAAGAGGGAGATATGAGGCATTAACAAGCTCTGACTGGAAAGTATATCCTAACACAGGAATCTGGAAACTCACTTTAGGGTGGATGGTCAAAGTTCATCCAAAGACACATTTGGATGAGGCAAAGTGACAGATACAGGGCCTAGCTGAAAATAAAGAGAGCAACAGGCACCCTGCCTTAGCTGCTGTCCCACCTGAATCGTGGTCCGAATCATCGACTGATGTAGGACTAATAAAGGGGTTTCCACCATATAAGGTTAAATTAATATCTGAAGAACGGCCAGTAGTTCGCCAGTACCCCTTGAAGCCAGAAGCTGAAGAGGGTATTAAGCCAGTAATACAGGATATGTTGAAATCAGGAATATTAAGGGAAGCACCTGATGCTACATGCAACACACCTATCTTTCCAGTGCAGAAAGTCAGCACAGGAAAGTGGAGGATGGTTCAGGATCTTAGACCGATAAATAAAATTGTGTGACATGCGAGTCCAGACGTCCCGAATCCACATACATTACTGCATTCATTAACTCCAGATAAAAAATATTTCTCAGTGGTAGATCTTAGCAATGCTTTCTTTACAGTACCACTGCATGAAGAGTCACAGCATTTATTTGGCTTTCAGTTTAAAGGAAAAAAATACACTTACACCAGACTACCACAAGGCTTCAGTGAAAGTCCACATGTATATACACAAGCCTTAAGATACTCTATGAGCACCTGTGAGGTGCCTGAACATAGTCAAGTCCTGTTGTATGTAGATGATATTCTTATAGATTCAGACACTCAACAACACTGTGAGGAAGCTACTATAACAGTTTTGAAACATCTCTACCAGACGGGGCACAAAGCCTCTAGGGATAAACTGCAGTTTTGCAAGGAGAAAGTGATTTATTTGGGACATATGTTATCACAACATGGTCGTTCACTCCTAAGTAGTAGAAAAACAGCCATACAAGAAGCCCCAAAACCACAAACTAAACAACAAATGATGTCCTTTCTGGGACTGTGTAACTTTTGCAGAGAATGGCTACCAGACTATGCAGCCATTGTACAACCCTTGCAATCTATGATCTATGGCAAAGACATGACATTAAAAGACAAAATCATATGGACTAAGGAAGGAGAAGCAGCATTCACAGAGCTAAAAAATCTGCTTCAAACAACAGTCACCTTAGCTCTGCTGGATTATAGCCAGCCTTTCACACTTTGTGTAGATGCATGTAAGGGTTATATGAAAGCTGTATTAACCCAACCATTTGGCTTCAAAAACAGACCTTTAGCATTTTATTCTAAAAAATTGGACTCTGTGGCATCTGGATTTCCAAATTGTCTGCAGACCTGCATCGCAGCAGCAGAAGCCGTGAGGCAGACAGCTGAAATTGTGTTGTGCCACCCGCTCACACTGAAAGTTCCTCATTCAGTGTCACTTATATTGCTACAAACTTCACTTCCTTTCTTGACTCATGCAAGGCATATTACGTTGACCTCATTGTTACTTTCACAACAAAATATAACTCTGCAAAGATGTGGTCCACTAAATCCTAGCACATTAATTCCAACAGCAGAAGATGGAAAACCACATTCTTGCAAAACAAAGGTTGAGGAAGATACAAAACCTAGGCAAGATATCTCTCAGACACCACTGGAAAACTCACAAATAATCTTTGTAGATGGATCAGCGTCAAAAAATGAATATGGAAAAAACAGAGTTGGTTATGCAGTAACCACTAAAACTAAAATTATAGAATCACAGGCCCTACCCCATACATGCTCAGCACAGACTGCAGAGCTGTATGCTGTTATCAGAGCGTGTGAACTATATGAAGGAAAAATCCTAATCATCTATACAGACAGCCAATATGTATTCGGTTCTGTTCACCATTTTGCCAAAATATGGGAAAATAGAGGGTTTAAAACATCAGCTGGAACAGAATTGACACATTTTAATCTGTTAAAACGACTGCTGTTAGCTATCCAACTACCTGCAAAGATAGCACTTTGTAAATGTAAAGCGCATCAATTTGATGAAACCATGGAAACAAAGGGGAACACCTTTGCTGATATTTCTGCTAAAATAGCTTCGAGGCTTCCCCTCACTTTGAAAATGTCAGATCTCTTATTTATAGATACAGATGTGCTGAAAGATTCACAGCAATCTGCACCAGCTGCAGAAGTTAAATCTTGGCTGAATAGAGGGGCCATAAAGAAAGATGACATTTATCATTTGGGAAATAAGCCAATATTACCAAAGAATTTATACAAGACGGTGGCCCATGCGACACACGGGGTTTCCCATGTGTCGAGAGGGGGAATGATACACTTAGTAAATCTACATTTCCATACCATAATTTTTTCTGACTATGCAAGAAACTTTTGTAGATCATGTATTATTTGCTGCAAACATAATCCACAGGGGAACATGAGACCCAAAAGAGGCCAGTTCCCAGCAGCAATCCATCCCTTTCACACGATACACAGGGATTTCATAGAGTTATCATGGTCAGGGGGAAAGAAATATTGTTTAGTGGTCATAGATGCATTTTCAAAGTGGGTTGAGATGTATCCTGCAAAACACTGTGATGCGCTCACAGTGGCGAAGAGTTTAGTGACACATTACTTCCCTACATATGGTATCCCACAAATCATAAGATCCGATAATGGGACTCATTTTGTAAATAATGTAATAGAACTGTGCTCTAAAGCATTAGGGTTTCAGTTAAAAAAACATTGTTCTTACCACCCACAATCTGCTGGGCTGGTTGAACGAACAAATGGAACAATAAAAAATAGATTAAGGAAAACAATGGAAGAAACAGGGAGGCCATGGCCTGAATGTCTATCCCTGGTTAAATCAAACTGGTCTCACTCCATTTGAAATAGTACATGGCAGACCATTTACATTGCCATCAGAAATGGATGACATAGGAAAAGCACAGCAGGAAACATCATTAGCTGAATGGATGAATAAGATGTTACAAACAAAAGAAGTACAGTTGTCCAGTAGTCTGCCAGTAAATTCTGCTCCGCTTTCACAGGAGAACCTGAGGCCTGGGGACCTGGTCCTGATTAAGACACTTCACAGAAAGGACTGGAGCACCCCCTGCTGGAGAGGGCCATACCGTGTTCTTCTGACCACACCGACAGCTCTGAAAATCGCAGAGAGACCATCCTGGATCCACAAGAGCCACTGTAAGCTAATATCACCGTTACTGGAGCCAAACCAACCGACGGGGTAACAGGGGAAAACCGAGTACAAAAGGGTTTGATCCATATGGTCTAACATGTAGGGCAGGCTGCAGGGTATAATTCGGTCTGCTGAGAAGGTGATTGGCTGTAGTCTACTGTCGCTCAAGGAACTGTACACCTCCAGGACCCTGAAGCGGGCAGGGAAGATTCTGGCTGATCCCTCCCATTCTGGTCACAGACTCTTTGAGACTCTCCCCTCTGGCAGGAGGCTGCGGGCCATCCGGACCAAAACCTCACGCCACAAGAACAGTTTTTTCCCAACTGCCACCAGCCTGGTTAACAAAGCCCGAAAACCACCTTGACATTATCCCTTTCCCCCACACCCCCCCTTTTTTCGCTGACAGGGCACTTGTAACCTGTAACTCTATGCGTTACATTAACGCTCAGCTTGGACTCCTGCTTTACTTGCACTGCCATACTTGCACAATGATCACCTGCACTGTTGTATTGCTCTTGCATCCTATACTACTCTACATTTACTCTCACTCACTTAAAACTGTGCACATATATTTATATTATATTGTAGATATGTTTATACTGTTTAATTTGTACTGTTTTGCACTGACTACGCCAAAACAAATTCCTTGTATGTCCAAAAACGTACTTGGCAATAAAGCTTTTCTGATTCTGATTCTAATTCTGATTCTGATCTCAAACCAGCGAAGAAAACAACTGACCTGTGCCCAATTTAGCATGGCTTTCTGTGATGTGTGGACAGGACTGATAAGCCTGAGCTTAAACCTGGTAGCAGGGCTCTTTCTCTGTTTAAGACAGGATCCACAGGATGTAACATCACATGAGAAGAGATGAACAAGATGAACACTGGACCCAAAAAGCAGATGATTATGATGACATGTTGTAAATGAATATATCTTCAATGCCTGAGTGTATTCATACTCGTACTTCATAAAATGACCTTATAGCAGAAAATCGAAAGACGTTGCTGTTTAAGTGAAATGAGAAAAAGTGCAATGATGATATGAACAAGGCTTGTTTTAATTATTTTATATTTTATTATTACATTTTGTTTCTTTGCTTTATTATATTGTTTCACTCTGCCATGATTGGTGATTGCCTAGGGCGGAGGAACCGTGTAAGTGTTTCCCACGAAATAATCTGTTTTCCGTCCTGTGGGTTTGTGCTTACACAGAGTGTTTCATTTTACATGTATTTACTCATGACTTATTCGTGCTAAAACAGGGGGGAACTGTTAGGGTTTTTATGACTTTTTATATTGTTTATCACTTGTGTCTGCTCTAAGTGCTTTCTTCCCCCACATGTCATAGACAAAGAGATAAGAGAGAAGGGTGAGTTATGCTATTATCAGCAACATCTAGGGGCTGGCACCAATCCTCACTCCTTTCTCTAAAATCAAGACACATGAACCCTAACCTTTCTGACCCCACATACACACACCCACCTTGAATGTTGTTTGAACTGTGTGTGACCAAGCATGTATAAATAAAGAGGGAGGAGTGTTAATGCTTTGTAGTTTTGCACTGCAGAGTGTGACCTACCCTTGCCGCAAGTATAACTGACTGTGTCGTTTCCTTACCTCTGAGTTGACTAAATAATACCTATCAGGCGCATGCCCTGTTTCTTCACTAAGTCGCGGAGTGGGGCAGTTAGGTCAGTGTATCCTGGAATAAATGACCTGCTGTATCCGGTGAGTCCCAAGAAGGAAAGCATGTTCTTCACCCGCACCGGTTTTGGATGAGAAAGGACAGCTGATTGATGTTAAGGGGACATTCCTGTCCCGGGCTGAGAGATTACCCTGCCCAAGAAATCCACCTGTTTCCGGCAAATTTGTAGTTTGGCTTTGCTGACCTTATATCCAGCTTTTGCTTGGTGTGAGAGTACCACAGCCGTGGCATCCAAGCATTCAGAAACAGTGGGTGTTGCCAAAAGAATGTCATCCACGTATTGGACCAATGTGGTGTTCGGTGGAAGGGGACAGTCTTGGAGGGATTCCTTAAGGACCTGATTAAATATCCCTGGTGATAGAGCAAAACCCTGTGGCAAACGAGTGTAGCGGTACCTGTTTGACTTATATGTGAATGCAAAAATATCTCTGCACTCCTCAGCTAGACGAAGGCAGAAGAAAGCGTTGGCCAGATCGATGCAGGTGAACCATGCATGTTCGGGGTTTAGATTGGTAAGAGCAACATAAGGATTGGGTACTGGAACTGTAGGAGTGGAAAGTGCTGCATTTACAGCTCTCAAGTTGTGGGCCATTCTCCATTTCCAACTACCCTTCTTTTCTACTGGTAAGATGGGTGTGTTCCAAGAAGAGCCGTCAGCTGGTTCCAGCACCCCAGCGTTCCACAGCCCTTCTATGGTGTCAGAAATTTCACTTTCAGCTGCTGGTTTGTGAGGGTACTGGGATTTTCAAATGGGTCGGTCAGTGTTAAGCTGGAAAGTGATGGGAGAGCACTGAATGAGTCCCACGTCCGTGGGGCCCTAAGCCCAAAGTGAAGATGGCATGCTCTGAACTACAGCTGCAGCCATTGGATGATCTGTTTTTTCTCTGCCATGATGTCGTTCAAGTTGCACATGTTCCAAGGTGCCAACGTCTGTGGACATGTTAGTAATGCGGTAGGTGTTACATGAGGGGGAATAAGATAGATTGGGTGTGAATAAAGAATGCCAGTCAGTGAGAGCTAGGGAGCGTTTTAACACTCCTCCCAGCTCGCGGACTTCGTGAGCAGGATGGAGCGCCAGTTAAACATGGGGTACACCATCAGACCACATTTTAAACCAGTTCTCCTGTTCTGTAGACAGCTGCACAGAGGCTACGACACTTTCAAGGGCTACATAAATGTCTGCGGTGGCGATCTCCCAGGAAGTCTCCTCCAGCTCCTCAGCAAAGCTTTCCTGATAACATTCACAGTTATTCCTGTCATAGAAGAGGGTGACATGTGGCGGGTCAGGGGGAGAGACGTAGGGCGCCAGGGTCGAGATCCAGGATTTCCACCGAAGGAAGGACGAGAGGATGCCTCCGCCCGCTGTGGTTTCTGGATGCAGGAGGACCCAATATATGTCAGCCATAGGGTCAGCCAGGGGTTGTATGAGATACTGTCCATGAGAGAGGCGGGAATTGTTGCCACAGGCTAGTTGAGTTCCATTGGGCAGATGCACAGACAGTCCATCAAGTCCACATAACATGGTGGCTCCCATTTTAATCAACATGTCTCTGCCCAATAAGTTGACAGGGGTGTCCGCTGACACCAAATAGCTGTGGTTCAAAGTCTGTCCCCCTATCGCGGTTTTTAGGGTTTTGGTGTAAGGTAGGACCTGTTTAGCCCCAGAAAACCCCATGACAGTGGTAGTCCTTGTGGAGAGGGTGGTAGGAGGGGCTCATTAGTTGAGCATGTGGCCCCAGTGTCCACCAAAAAAGGAAGAGTTTGTCCATACACTGTCACGGACAGTAAGGGGTCCTCAGTCCCTCTGTCCGAGGGGTTCTGTGGGGGCCCTCAGTAGTGGTCTGGCCCAAAGCTGGGTTCATCCCAGGCTGGCAGCTGAAGTGAAGGTTGCTGCTGTTTACCTCCACGTGGTGGACCAACCCGTCCTCGATACGGGCGTCGCCCTGGGCCTCCTCTGGGTCCATACCCACGCCCATATGCCTCAAGGTTGTACGGACATTCTCGGCTCCAATGACCCTGCTCCTCACAGTAGTAGCAAATGTCAGCAACCCCCATCGCCTTGGTGGTCCTCCACGGAATCCACGGCCCCTTGGCCCGCCCCTGCCCCTGAACCGGCCTGGTTGGGCATGATAAGGACCAGAGGTTGCAGACCTCGGTGCAATTGTGTCCTGATGGCCAGGAAAGGGAGGAGTCTGGGGGCCCTGAGAAACCACACCTTAATACATTAGTTTGGGAGTTTTGTTGTCTTTCTTCTTTTCTCCTGCTTTCTGCTTTGCTTTGGCTAACTGCATTTTTAGCAATTGGGTCTGCAGGGTCTTAAGTTCCTCCTCATCTTTCTTAAGGTCCTCTCTTATTTTGGACAGGTGATGGATCAGATGGCGATCCCAAGTTCCAGTGTCCGCTCCAGCCATGTCAGGATTGTTGTCCATACTGGCCTTCACCTGTTGGGGCAGTCCCTTAAGGAAAGCATCTCTGAACCAGTCTCGTGGTGCCCCCTCATTGGCCAGATTAGTCCCTGTCTGAGTTTGCCACATGGATTTACACTGGTCCAGGTATTCCCTGGGGTTAATTTTAGGGTCCCATTCAAACTTAGGAATGGTGCATCCCCTGGTTACAGGGTATGCTGTTCTCAATGCATCACCTAGCCAGTGGACATGCAGGGTGAAGAGGTCAGAATCCGGGGCTCCTGAGGTGTGAGCAGCAGTCTCAAACTTTCTACATGTGTGGTGTGGCATGCAACGTGCTGCTACTGCTCTATAATCTCCCAATCCTAGTGTGGTGCCTGCCGTCAGGGTGTCTAAAGTCTGGAGCCACACTGCTGCTCCTTCAGTTATGGGGGGCAGTTTGTCACAGAGAGCCGTAATGTCGCAAAACTAAAGCCTTCTGGTTTAGCTGCAGCTTTGCGGGTTAAATGTTCCCTTAACTATACAACTGTCTGACTGTGTATTGGGGATCCGTCCTCAAGATGGTTTTGCCGCTGATCTGCTCTGTCTTCTCCATCTTCCTGTGGTATGCTGTGCCTGTTTTTCTGCAGCTCTACAGCTGGGGTAGAGGTGTAACAAGGTGTGGGTGTGAGAAAAGGATTGGGACACAAAACCCTATCTGGCCTCCAGGATCCACTTAGCAGTAAACCCACTGATCCCACCAGATCAGTCCCTGCTCCTTGTAAGCCAGAGCCTGGGCGTGGCCCCCGTGCCCCAGCCTCTGAAATTAGAGAAGGTGGTTGGGAGGATTGTTGTGGGGGTGAGCGAAAGGGATTTGTTTTGCTCAGGCTTCTTTGTTGTTGTTCTTGTCTTTCTCTTACCTCTCTGTCCTGAAATGCTGCTTTTTCCGCATCCTGAAATGAGCCAGCAGATGCTGACATAGATAATCCGGAAGTTCCACTGACAGATCCAGCCCCCCCTTCTGGAATGTCCAAGCCATGCACTACAAGTGTTCCATTTTCTACTTCCAATATGGGGTACAATCCACCAGGGGGCGGTGTGGGTGCACTAGTGAGTGAGCTGTACTTGGAGGAGGGTGCATACGGGGGAGGTGTGTCTGGGCTCGTCCCCTGAGCTGATTTTGACCCCTCCTTCTTGTCTCCTTCTCTGGGTTCTTTGTGCTTCATTGTGTGTATTCCTCCTTGATGAGTTAAAAGCATGTCTCCCCAGAAGCGCTCTTCTTTTTCACAATTTTCTTTGTTGGTCTTGTACCTACCTTTGGACCGTACAGAAGCTTCATTCAACTTATCTTGTGCGACCTGTCTGTTTTTATTCGCTGTGTTCATTTTCTTTCTAAACCAATCACCTAAATTCCACCAAATCAATTCCATCCGCCTTCATTGGTTCTCTTACCTGTTTTTCGATCTTCTTTTTCATTTTTTCCATTTCCTCCTTACCTCTCGTTTGGAGAAGCAGTGCTTGCATGTTATTCAGTTGTGTGTCCAAATCTACCCATCCTGATGTTTCCAGAAATTCCCCTTCCATGTTGTTTAATATCCTGTGAAATTAATGTACAATCAACGCTTCACAATATGCATATAAAATCCGCTTATCACTGTATTGTCTTTGTCAACACCGCCAGGTTACTGGACAATACAGTGAATTTAATAAACACATACAGTCAGTCAGCGCTTGTCACAGTCACTCCCGTTTAATATCAGCAAAAACACTTAACATTCACATGTCTTCTATAATCCGCACTACAGATACTTATATCTCGTACTTTGTCTTTTATTTTACCCCAAATAATCATCTAGCTCAGTCGCACACACTTTCTGCCTGTACTTCCTCAATTCAACACCACTATCTGTTACAGACACTCGCACACAGGAAATGCATAAATATGCAGAAACAATCCACTACAAAGCCACTTCACCCTATATTCAATAAATGTTTTTTATTTTCCCTCAAATAATCAAAAATCCAACCGCATTTTTAATTCAGAATGAGTGTCCAATGATTTAACATCGACTGCACTACCAGCTTGTGTAATTCCTCCGTGTGTCCACTAGATGGGCCTCTAACCCTTTGTGAGATTTCTGAATGAAGCTGTCACCTGTTAAAAAAATTCAGATGAAGGTTTGTGAGGACTTTAACCTCTTTTAATCCTTTGTGGTTTGCCAAAACACGGGACTTAAACCCAGCTATATCTTATTGATCCATCAATCAATAAGTTGGGACACCACACCCAGCAATATCACCTTTTTTTCAGCTTTAAATGAGGACTCTAACCTTCAAGCTGCCGTATTTTGCCGACACTGTCAGCAAATCTTATCTGACTCTATTTTAATACGCCCAGTTAACGCACACTCTTTTACAGTTTTGCAGAGTAAAATGACATTCAGAACCAACTGACATTCAGAACCAACTGAGACCTGGTTAATTTAGCCTATATATAAATTCAATCGGAGGGTTTAATAAAATAGGCTCTGCCTACCTTTTAGAAGACTAATGGGCGCCCTGGACTCAGAAGTTTCCGTCTGTCACACTCTCTTGTTGTATCACGTCGGGCTCACCAAATTGTTGAAGTACCCCTTTACCCGGGCCTTCTGCGCGTTCGTTTATTCACCGTAACCTGGAGGAATTCACAACACATTAGAATAAATCACACGGAGACAGCTGTATGTTGTTCAATTACCTGGGCCCAGGGGAAGAGCTCATGTAGGTAGGATACACCGAGAATTCTTCTGACTCCTCTCACTGGGCTCATGTCTTTTATTAAAACACACACAAAAAATGGGCAGCGCCCTTGTTTACAATATTTTCTACACATAGTCATGTACACATTTTTCCGGCAGACCATATTTAGACAGGTATTGTCTACCAGCTGCATCCCGTATCTACTGATATAAGCAGGGAGTAACACTTATCACCAATTTTCACACACTCCTGCAGTTCTCAGTAATTTTCCACTTCACCTCTCCTGTGAGAAATACTTCTGCAGGCCACACAATACACAATGTCTTATACTAACACATGTTACACATTTTATTTCCCACACTGGTTATGAACATAGTAATAATAATGATGCACACACATAATATATCTCCACAATAGCCACCTAGCAGAAGTTGCCAAGGGCACGTTGGGGCATGTGGAAATATACAGGGGTTGGACAATGAAACTGAAACACCTGGTTTTAGACCACAATAATTTATTAGTATGGTGTAGGGCAGGGGTGCTCATTACGTCGATCGCGATCCACTGGTCGACTGCAGCGTGACGTTAAAAAAAATATTTGTCAGCCTATCAAACATCCCGTCACTTGATTGACATACAGGGCAACCATTCAGATGACATGAAATGTGGAATGGCATTTTCGGACTGTTTATGGAAAATACAAAAGCCAGCTGAGAAAGAGAAAGGTGGAGGAACTAAAATCCCAGTTGTCTGGACAGCAGTCATTTTTCACTCAACAAACTTCAAAAGCGAAATCCGCCACCGAAGCATCGTTCCGGGTGAGTCACGCCATCGTTAAAAACAATAAGTCCTTCCAAGACGGAGAGATGGTAAAAGAAGCATTTGTTGAAGCAGCTGACTCAAGTAATTCGGGTAATTACCAAAAATGTAAATAATTATTTATTATGTGTGCTGTGCAATATTGGCTTATTCAGTAATGCAAGGTACATCAACATACATTGTACATACAAAGAACCCTTAATAAATTTGAAAATAGTTATATGTTTTGCATTTTTGTAGTTGGTTGGTTGATCATTTTGACTTGGTTGTTTTATAAGTAGCTTGCATGCTGAAAAGGTGTGAGCACCCCTGGTGTAGGGCCTCCTTTTGCGGCCAATACAGTGTCAATGCGTCGCCAGGTTGCCAGGTCACTACGTGATACTGGTGGAGGAAAACGTTTACTGACTCGCTCCTCCAAAACACCCCAAAGTGGCTCAATAATATTTAGATCTGGTGACTGTGCAGGCCATAGGAGATGTTCAACTTCACTTTCATGTTCATCAAACCAATCTTTCACCAGTCTTGCTGTGTGTATTGGTGCATTGTCATCCTGATACATGGCACCGCCTTCAGGATACAATGTTTGAACCATTTGTCAAAATAAGTTGAGATCTTTCCATGTAATCCATGCAACATTTAGCAACTGCTCACAGTTAACTCCATAAAAGTTACAATAAATATCCTTATGTGTAAGCCATGCAATAATTATTAAAACACACAGTTGAAGCAGTAGGGTGTGAAACAAGCATGTTCTCATATTCTGGAGTTGAGAGACTGGAGAGGCCTGTGTGGAGCCACATATTATCTGCCACATATTATCTGTCTTATCTTTTGCAGAAGTATAAACAACAAGTATCCAATGATGTATGATGATTTTACAATCTTTCACATGTATTAAATGAAATTAGTAACCTTTGATTAACAAGCTAAAAGATGTATGATTGAAATGTGGGTATGAACTGAGAATTAGAGTAAAAAACATTAAGGTTTGACATTCTCAATCAGCTATATATGAAAGAGATATAATTTTAATCATTTGTGAAGCATGAATAAAAAGAATGAAGTGATGGTTTTGCAACTGTGTTTTAAAGTAAATGCTGAAAGCTGAAGAATGGAATGTGTAATACTGTGTAAAGTTTAAAACTGAGCTGTGGGATGACTGGGGGTGACGAGAGCCAGCTGCATGCTGACATCGAACCTTTTGAAGTCTAAATGGGAGGAAGGGAGGATGCGACTACAGCCAGCTGCGTGGCTATTATCAGCATCTCCAAGGCTGAGAAACAGAATCAGTAGGTCACGATGACCATGACTAAAGTATTGAGCAATAACCAAGAGGCTGAGCTGAATAGGTTGCGCAATAACTGAGAAGCCTAATAAGGGGCTGACTGGTGAAAGCATCAAGCATCATAAAAGCAATGCTAAAGGAGGGAATGGGGTTGTTTCCTTGCAGAAGACCAGCGAACAAGATCGGAGAGATGCTACAGATGAATAAGAGGACCAGAGACACAGCCCAGCTGATTGCGTGCATTAAAAAGAGGATCAACCCATTTGCCTTAGAAGGACTGTGCCTCAAGATTAAGTATCTGATTTCATCTAAAGCCTTTTTATCCAGACAACAGAAGTGAACTTGATCGGTGAACAGCTGATTGCTCTAAGTTTCAGGCTTCTGGAAGTCCTGAATCAACCTCATTTATGTCTCCGGAGACATATGACAAAAAAGTTCCTGTTTTACCATCGAAGCCTGGAGCATCAGTGGTTTCCACTTAAAGGAAGAAAACTGAAGATTAAGTCGTATTCCCTTCAAGAAACCACTCGTTACCAGAAGAAACATTTCCATCAGGTGCATGAATGAGCCTCCATCTTCAAAGCCTCTCCAACCTCATTAGTTTCAGCATCAGGGTAAGACAGGTTGAATTGATTGATTTATTTCTATTATTGAAATTATTACATGTTGCCGAATTGAAGCTGTTACTGACCCCTGCATAAGTGTTGCTAATTAAAGATAGCATATAAAATTGTAGTTAAATCCATACTGGCCTTCACCTGTTGGGGCAGTCCCTTAAGGACAGCATCTCTGAACCAGTCTCGTTGTGCCCCCTCATTGGCCAGATTAGTCCCTGTCTGAGTTTGCCACATGGATTTACACTGGTCCAGGTATTCCCTGGGGTTAATTTTAGGGTCCCATTCAAACTTAGGAATGGTGCATCCCCTGGTTACAGGGTATGCTGTTCTCAATGCATCACCTAGCCAGTGGACATGCTGGGTGAAGAGGTCAGAATCCGGGGCTCCTGAGGTGTAGGCAGCAGTCTCAAACTCTCTACATGTGTGGTGTGGCATGCAACGTGCTGCTACTGCTCTATAATCTCCCAATCCTAGTGTGGTGCCTGCCGTCAGGGTGTTTAAAGTCTGGAGCCACACTGCTGCTCCTTCAGTTATGGGGGGCAGTTTGTCACAGAGAGCCGTAATGTCGCCCAGAGGGGGGGGGGGCTCCAGTGCCTTGTTGCTGTAAAAGTGGATAATTGGCCTTTGGGGCAAAACTAAAGCCTTCTGGTTTAGCTGCAGCTTTGCGGGTTAAATGTTCCCTTAACTGTACAACTGTCTGACTGTGTATTGGGGATCCGTCCTCAAGATGGTTTTGCCACTGATCTGCTCTGTCTTCTCCATCTTCCTGTGGTATGCTGTGCCTGTTTTTCTGCAGCTCTACAGCTGGGGTAGAGGTGTAACAAGGTGTGGGTGTGAGAAAAGGATTGGGACACAAAACCCTATCTGGCCTCCAGGATCCACTTAGCAGTAAACCCACTGATCCCACCAGATCAGTCCCTGCTCCTTGTAAGCCAGAGCCTGGGCGTGGCCCCCGTGCCCCAGCCTCTGAAATTAGAGAAGGTGGTTAAATCGTGGACATTCAATTAATTGACTCACCTTATTTTTGGTTTTTCATTGGTGGTAAAAAGTCTTGTTGCCTGGTTCTAAGAATCTTTAAAAGGTTTTTATAGGTTGCCTTAGCCAAGTTTGTTAAAACAGCGCCCTTGGGGCTCATGCCGAGTCACTAAAATTAACCTAGCCCATATACCAAGAGCCAGTTGTAAAATTAGGGAATGAGCAGCCGTGAACAAAAGTGACTGATGAAATGTGAATGACTGCGGTAGGCTACTCAGTCGTCCAGACCTCCAGTTGAAGAAGGGCGAGACTTTTGTATGAAGGCTGTCAGAGGCTAGGCGAGTCATTTCCCGACACCAACTTAAACAGAACTTTCAGTAAACCTGCTTAGTAAGATCTTTCAGGTTTAGGGAAGTCCAGACCCGTTGGATGGAGAGCTGGATTGAGCAATCCCTTTAGACATAGGGAAGTAGGAGGGAGGGGTTAGCTCATCGGACAACGAAAGGTCCTCAAGACCTGCACATGGTCCTCAAGAATGGTTCGGTAGTCCTTGGCAGTGATGCGCCCATCAAGCACATGTATTGGGCCAAGGGAATGCCATGACTATTACTGATCCACCCCCATGCTCCACTCTGGGCATGCAACAGTCTGGGTGGTATGCTTCTTTGGGGCTTCTCCACACCCCAACTCTCCCAGATGTGGGAAAAACAGTAAAGGTGGACTCATCAGAGAACAATACATGTTTCACATTGTCCACAGCCCAAGATTTGCGCTCCTTGAACCATTGAAACCGACGTTTGGCATTGGCATGAGTGACCAAAGGTTTGGCTATAGCAGCTCGGCCGTGTATATTGACCCTGTGGAGCTCCCGACAGACAGTTCTGGTGGAAACAGGAGACTTTAGGTGCACATTTAATTCTGCCGTGATTTGGGCTGCCGTGGTTTTATGGTTTTTTGGATACAATCCGGGTTAGCACCCGAACATCCCTTTCAGACAGCTTCCTCTTGCTTCCACAGTTAATCCTGTTGGATGTGGTACGTCCTTCTTGGTGGTATGCTGACATTACCCTGGATACCGTGGCTCTTGATACATCACAAAGACTTGCTGTCCTGGTCACAGATGCGCCAGCAAGACGTGCACCAACAATTTGTCCTCTTTTGAACTCTGGTATGTCATTCATAATGTTGTGTGCATTTCAATATTTTGAGCAAAACTGTGCTCTTACCCTGCTAATTGAACATTCACACTCTGCTCTTACTGGTGCAATGTGCAATCAATGAAGACTGGCTACCAGGCTGGTCCAATTTAGCCATGAAACCTCTCACCCTAAAATGACAGATGTTTCAGTTTCATTGTCCAACCCCTGTAAAAAACTTATTATTAGTAGTGTGGAAATATAAATGCATTATTGGTGCCGACGATGGAAGCCTCAAAGCTTCGCACTATCTTTGTTTTTGTATTTTGTGTCTTTCGGGCCACAATTCTGTGGTCTGATTCAGTAGAGAGGAACTTCTCAACATCAGAGAGTCCTCTCTCGGGATCTTTTCACCATCTTTCATCGATCCGAGGTTCACTGAGCTCCTGGCAAGCGGAGCCGCGGCAATATACGGGATACTGTGCCGAAAGCATCGGAGGGGAGAGCATGCTGGCGTGCTGGTAAAGCTCCGCAAAAGAGGACTTAGCACACCAATACCTTCAATCCACCTGGCAAATGTCCGGTCTCTAAGCCACAAGATGGACGAGCTGCTTCTTCTCACCGGTAAAAACACAGACCTCCGCGGATCAGCGGTTCTCTGCTTCACCGAGACATGGCTGAGTGAAAACATCCCGGACCGCGCACTGCTATTGCCAAACTTCCAGCTGTTCAGAGCGGATCGCAGCGCAGAGCTATCGGGGAAGAAACGAGGAGGCGGAATCTGCTTTTATATAAATGAAGGTTGGTGCAGAGACGTAAAATGCTGGGGAAAACATGTAGTCTGGATGTGGAGTCATTTTCCATAATCTGTAAACTGTTTTATTCACCAATCATTTATAATAATCGACTCATATTTTCCACCGCATGGCTGCACTTCTGCTGCTGAAAAACATCTCGCTGAGCTCATAACAGACGTGGAGAAGAAAATACATGGACTCTTTCATCATAATACTGGGAGAGTTTAACAGCGCTAACCTCTGCCCAAATACAGACAGCATATTAAGTGTCCCACCAGAGACAAAAACACACTGGACCATTGTTACACAGCTCTAGAGGACTCATATCATGCTGTTACCAGGGCTGCTCTGGGTTTTTCGGATCATTGTCTAATCCACCTAATCCCAACCTACAGACAGAGACTAAGAGCTTCCAAACCCACAGTTCACACTGTTAAAAAGTGGACTGAGGAATCAAAGCAGATGCTACAAGCCTGCTTTGAATGCACAGACAGGACTGTTTTTGAAACCTCAGCCACTGACTTACACCAACTAACTGATGTGGTGACATCATCAGTTTCTGTGAGGACATGTGTGTGCAGACCAAGACATTCTGCACCTTTGGGAATAACAAGCCATGGTTTACACCTCAGGAATCTGCGCAGGGAAAAGGAAGAAGCTCACAGCAGTGGAGATCGGGCGCGGTACAGGCAGAGCAGAACAGACTAACAAAGGACATCAAAGCAGCCAAGAGAAGCTACAGTGAGAAGCTGAAAAACATCCTTTCTACTGGTGACACTTCGGCTGTATGGACTGGTCTGAGAAACCTGACTGCCTACAGGAGCCCTTCCTGAACAGAGTCCTCGCCTGGCTAACCGTCTGAATGGCTTCTACTGCAGACATGAAAAGAAGCCATTCACACCTCAAACCATCTCCTCCACATCCCATTCAGGAACAAATTCCTCCCATGAAGTAACCAACCCCTTACCTTCAGATCCTCTGCCTGCACTAAAGATCTCTGAGGATGATGTAAACAGGCTGTTTCAGCGCATGAAAACAAAGAAAGCTGGAGCACCTGATAACGTCTCCCCATCATACCTGAAAGCTTGTGCAAATCAACTCGCTCCGATCTTCACACGGATCTTCAACAAATCACTGGAGAAGTGTGAGGTCCCCTCATGCCTCAAATGATCCACCATCATCCCGGTTCCCAAGAAACTCACCATCCTAGGATTAAATGACTACAGGCTTGTAGCCCTGACGTCTGTGGTCATGAAATCCTTTGAGCGGCTGGTGTTGAAGCACCTGAAAGACATCACAGGCCCCCTGCAGGACCCCTTGCAGTTTGCTTACCGAGCAAACAGGTCGGCAGATGATGCTGTTAACTTAGGTCTACACTTCATCCTGCAACACCTTGACCACCCAGGGACGTACGCCAGGATCCTGTTTGTAGACTTCAGCTCGCCTTCAACAACATCATACCAGACATCATCCACCAGAAGCTCACCCAGCTCAACGTCTCAGCCTCCACCTGTCAGTGGATCAACAGCTTCCTGAAGGACTGAAAGCAGCCGGTGAGACTGGGGAGCATCTTCTCCCGAACCAGATCAATAAGTACTGGTGCCCCCCAGGGGTGTGTTCTATCCCCACTCCTCTTCTCCCTGTACACAAATGACTGCACCTCAGCGGACTCGTCCGTGAAACTCCTTAAGTTTGCAAATGACACCACTGTGATTGGACTGATCCAGGATGGTGATGAGTCTGCATACAGACAGCAGGTGGATCGGCTGGTCCACTGGTGCGGTCAAAACTACCTTGAACTCAACCCACTCAAGACTGTGGAAATGATGGTGTACTTTCGGAGAACACCACCCCCCCTCACCATCCTCAATACCACTGTATCGGCCGTGGACCACTTCAGATTCTTAGGAACCACCATCTATGAGGACCTGCAGAGACTGTACTTCCTGAGGCAACTCAAGAAGTTCAACCTTCCACAGGAGCTGCTTGTTATCTTCTACACTGCCATCATTCAGTCTGTCCTGTCTTCATTCATATCAGTGTGGTTTGGCTCATCCACAAAACAGGACAGATGAAACAACAGCATACAGATGTTGCAAATGCACCTTTTTATTTATATATGTGTATATTGTACATTGTAAATATGTATATTCTGCAATGCAAAAACAAAACCAAAGAGCAAAGTGTACCGGAGTCAAATTCCTTGTTTGTATGTACGAACTTGGCAATGAAGCTGATTCTGATTATTAGTAGCTAAGACTAAGATATATTTGGGACTTTGCTGCTTATAGATTGATTATTATTAGGAGTTTTTAGTTATGATAGTTAGAAAAAACATAACAGTAGCCTCTAGTATTATAGAGTCCAGTTTTTACACAATGCGTATTTATTATTCAAGGTGAAAGCTTGCAGGTGTTTTCTGTCTGTATCGTGAGAAGCCGGCAGTGTATTGGGGAGGCATGGTACTCATCTCCCTGAAGATTCCTGAAGATGTGTGGGAAGCAGTTCTTTAATTAAATGATTAAATGTATCTCTGTTTCTTTGATACTGTTGCTGGGGAGACATCCACAGACAGAATGATTGTGTATGTGTACTGCATAGCAGCGTGGGGTATAAAATGTAATGTAACGCAGCCCCCAGTGAGACAACACACAGACGTTTCCAGGTACCCGTGTAAGTGTGGTGTCTCCCTCTCTGAATTCAGATTGGTTTTAATAAATTTGTGGAAACGTACAACTGATCTCTGACTGAGGATTGTCCTTTGGGGTGCAAAATAAAAAGAGTCGATGAGAGGTGAGGAGTAATGTAAAAGTTAACGGACGGCCAGTAAAGTTTTCCTACCTCGACAGTTTGGTGCCGTGACCCAGATTTGGCACTGACTAAAGGATAATTAATTGACTACGAGGCGGACGTCGTTCTTTAACACCACAGGGTCGACCCAAAACAAAAGGTAAGGAGATCTATATTTATTCTCCTTTTGCCTGCTAATAGAGTAGGTGATGTTGTGGAATAGATATTTGTTTTCTCTTAAATTTACAGTCTTGATCTGTTTTGGGTTGGTTGAAATAATGTATTACGGTAAAGAAATGATATATTGAGTAAAAATATTTGTTGATTGACACAAGATAAATTTTAGCCAAGATACTTGAATGGTGAGGCTTTAACATACATTTCACTGAAGATACTTGAATGGTAATGGTGTTGAAGTAAATAAGTTCCGGATTTGGCAATCCAAACTCAGTCCTGATGAGGACTGGGTATTTATGCTGGGGTTAGTAAGAGCTTCCCCGAGGGACCGAGGACGCCTCTAAGTGGCAAGGGATAGGAACCCGAGACCCTGGATTGGCAGGTGAGGGAAGACAGCCCGAGATACTTGAAAGGTGAGGACTGTAAGAGTACATTTAAGTAAAAGGAATTCCAGGGAGTCAACGGGGGGTTGATTCCTAGGTGTCAAACCGGGTTTGGCATCACAGCAGTCAGACCAGGAGAGACTGAAAAAGTCCCGCTGAGTAGAAGGGTTTGAGGCCCTCTGCGCGTGCAAGCTATATATTCTGTTGTATTTGTATTTGTCTAACTGGATTTACTGTGCATATGAGTGAGAAGAGAATAAAATTGAGTGGCTGCGAATGGCTGTGAATGGCTGCACTTGAGTGTGAGTGATTGTAGAAGCGGTGATAATATTATAAACTGTACTGCCATAGAAGTGACAAAAAAAAAAGGGAAAACAAGCGTACCATAGTGTAATAACACAACAGTTGAGCAACATGGAAGCAGAAATTTGTACTCGTACTAATACTCGTACTCGTCGTCTTCCGCTTATCTGGGACCGGGTCGAGGGTGCAGCAGACTCAGCAGAGACGCCCAGACGTCCCTCTCCCCAGACACCTCCTCCAGTTCCTCCGGTAGAGCCCGAGGCGTTCCCAGGCCAGCCGAGAGACCTCCAGTGTGTCCTGGGTCGTCCACTGGGCCTCCTCCCGGTGGGATGTGCCTGGAACACCTCCCAAGGAAGGCGTCCAGGAGGCATCCGGTATAGATGCCCGAGCCACCTCAACTGGCTCCTCTCAATGTGGAGGAGCAGCGGCTCTACTCCGAGCCCCTCCCAGATGGCCGGGCTCCTTACCCTATCTCTAAGGGAGTGCCCGGCCACCCTACGGAGGAAGCTCTTTTCAGCCGCTTGTATCCGGGATCTCGTTCTTTCGGTCATGACCCAACGTCCATGGCCATAGGTGAGGGTAGGAACGTAGACCGACCGGTATATTGAGAGCTTTGCTTTTCGGCTCAGCTCTCTGAGGGGGGGGAGTTTGTTACACGTCCGTAACAAACTCAAAGACGCCGGCCTTCCTCCTTTGGCAAAAGGGGAAAAATATGACGGACCGTCAGCATTCGACTGGAACAACAACAAAGAGGAAAATTTTGTCTCCTTGGAATACCTCCGTGGGTTTATCTTGGGTTACATGTTAAATCCACGTCTTTGATCGGTAAAGTAAAACTTTGCAAGTCTTCCTATCCTTACGAGCTTAACTCGTTGAGTTTCTCATGAGTTTTGGCCAGTGGGGAGAATTAATGAAAATCCATGTGTGAGTTTCTTCTCCAGAAGGATGCGTGCCTCCGTTGCGTGGTAACCGGTCTCAGTTTCCAGTGGCAAAAAGCAATGGTGGGATGCCTCATTTTTCCTTATATAGCCCACTGTGACATCAGAGCTGCGACGGCCTTTCCTATCAGTTGCAATGTCTGCTGGGAGTTGTGGTAGCAGACGATACTGGGGTATATAGTAGCAGATGACACTGGGAGGTATAGTAGCGAACAAATGGTCCAACAGCGTTAATGTGATTTGAAAGAGAATTAAAGTTGTATCCTTGACACTACACTTATTCAACATCCAAAAAAAAAAATAAACAAAGCGTGTGTGTGCAATAAATGTGAGTCTAGGTGCAACCAAACAGGCACAAAAAGGTTATGACAACAAATCAATATTAAATATATATTTACAGTCAAATTTGCGTAAGGTCCAGTTATAAGCGGCCGTTATATTTAACGTTTAACCAACTGAATTACACAGCATTCACTAGCTATAGTCAACATATGCAATTAATGATGTGGAAGAAGTTCATGACTTATTGTTGGGATCCCAGCCATGGATGAACATGGACTCTGAACTTTGGAGCGAAGGCCAGTATTAACCTTTCTACATCTTTCAGTGTTACACTAACTTATGCCTAACCCAGCCCAGGAAGAAGAGGAGTTAGAGCTGACTTCCCATAACATCACTGTTTGAACAAAAGTGGCGTTTTCCAACATGGCGGCTTGATTCCACGTGGATCTCAGAAAAGAACCGAAGCGCAAAGGCACAATGTTCCATTGTCTCCTTGCTGGCGAACAGACATAACTCTTCAACCTAGATCCAAAGTGACTACAATTATGCTGATTGTATACAACAAAGTTAAGTAATAATTTGCTGCTCGAGTACCCAGCATTCATTCATAAAAAGGAAGTAATAAGACAAGTGTGGCTTGACTTTTCTTTGAGGCCTGCAGAAGCTACAAAAACTCTCAAGGGATGTTGTCCCTAATTTCCTCTGCCTAACAGAGGACAACGGGACCGCAGCACTACATGCCTTTCTGAATAACCTACTGAAGGAACCGAACATGCCTCTGTCGTACAGTTCGGTTGGTTTTATTCAAAGTAATATTTCCTTAAATATTATTTTAATATAGCCTTAATTACTCGTACTCGTCGTCTTCCGCTTATCCGGGACTGGGTCGCGGGGGCAGCAGACTCAGCAGAGACGCCCAGATGTCCCTCTCCCCAGACACCTCCTCCAGCTCCTCTGGGTGGAGCCCAAGGTGTTCTCAGGCCAGCCGAGAGACATAGTCCCTCCAGCGTGTCCTGGGCCGTCCACTGGGCCTCCTCCCGGTGGGACGTGCCTGGAACACCTCCCGAGGAAGGCGTCCAGGAGGCATCCGGTATAGATGCCCGAGCCACCTCAACTGGCTCCTCTCGATGTGGAGGAGCAGCGGCTCTACTCCAAGCCCCTCCCGGAGTGCCGAGCTCCTCACCCTATCTCTAAGGGAGTGCCCGGCCACCCTACGGAGGAAGCTCATTTCAGCCGCTTGTATCCGGGATCTCGTTCTTTTGGTCATGACCCAAAGTTCATGGCCATAGGTGAGGGTAGAAACGTAGACTGGCCGGTAAATTGAGAGCTTTGCTTTTCGGCTCAGCTCTCTCTTCACCACAATGGACCGGCACAGTGCCCCCATTACTGCGGCAGCCGCACCGATTCGTCTGTCGATCTCCCGCTCCAGTTTTCCCCCACTCGTGAACAAGACCCCGAGATACTTAAACTCCTCCACTTGAGGCAGGAACTCCCCTCCAACCTGAAGAGGACAAGCTACACTTTTCCGGTCGAGTACCATGGCCTCGGACTTGGAGGAGCTGATCTTCATCCAGCCGCTTTACACTCGGCTGCGAACCGCCCCACCGCATGCTGTAGGTCTTGGCTAGAGGGGGCCAGCAGGACCACGTCATCTGCAAAAAGAAGAAATGAAATCCACTGGTCCCCAAACCAGACCCCCTCCGGACCTTGGCTGCATCTAGAAATCCTGTCCATAAAAGTTATGAACAGGACCGGTGACAAAGGGCAGCCCTGCTGGAGTCCAACACGCACAGGGAACAGGTCCGACTTAGTGCCGGCAATGCGGACCAAACTCCTGCTCCGCTCGTACAGGCACCGGATGGCCCCTAATACAGGGCCCCCGATTCCATACTCCTGGAGCACCCCCCACAGGGCATCATGAGGGACACAGTCGAATGCCTTCTCCAGGTCCACAAAACACATGTGAACCGGTTGGGCAAACTCCCATGAACCCTCGAGCGCCCTGTAGAGGGTATAGAGTTGTTCCCGTGTTCCACGGCCGGGACGAAAACCACACTGCTCCTCCTGAAGCCGAGGTTCGACTATCGGCCGGACTCTCCTGGCGTAGGCCTTACCAGGGAGGCTGAGGAGTGTGATCCCTTGTAGTTGGAACACACCCTCTGGTCCCCCTTCAAAAGAAGGTGGACCACCACCCCAGTCTGCCAGTCCAGAGACCGCCACGCAATGTTGAAGAGGCGTGTCAACCATGACAGCCCTACAACATCCAGAGATTAGAGGTATTCAGGGCGGATCTCATCCACCCCCGAAGCCTTGCCACCACGGAGCTTTTTAACCACCTCGGTGACTTCAGCCTGGGTGATGAAAGAGTCCAACCCCGAGTACCCAGCCTGTGTTTCCAGCACGGAATGCGTGATGGTAGGATTGGGGAGATCCTCGAAGTACTCCTTCCACCGCCCGATAATGTCGTCAGTCGAGATCCGCAGCCTCCCACCCCCACTATAAACAGTGTTGGCTAAGCACTGCTTCCCCCTCCTGAGGCGCCAGACGGTTTGCCGGAATTGCTTCGAGGCCAACCGGTAGTCCTTCTCCATGGCCTCACCGAACTCCTCTCAGGCCCGAGGTTTTGTCTCTGCCCAGCAGAATAATGGAGTCCCTGGGAGGGTCACTATCCAGCACCCCCGAAAGGGACACCAAGAAGGCCGGGTACTCCGCACTACCGCTCGGCCTGTAGGCCGAGACGACAGTCAGAGACCTATCCCCAACCCGAAGGCGCAGTGGGTGGACCTGCCTGTTATGAGCCCTTCTCTGACCAAATAGAGAGAGATGCAGATGCCCCAAAAGATGGAGCGTGCGGCTCTGACTCACAATCTACACAGAAAACGCGGCCAGAGGCATCCAGCTCTGGGTCTGATGGCTTCCGGTCTGGTGACCGGCAGACAGCGGGGATTCCTGTAAAGGTGGAGATATCCCTGAAAGGCAATTGGATCCCTGAGCCAGAAGTAAAAGAGGAGGAAGAAAGTGTTGAGCAGAGTAGTGTGGCTTCTGGCAGTGATTGGTTGAGTGAAAGAGCAGCAGAAAAAGCACAAGAAATGCTTAGACTTTTAAGAGGGGTTACACAATTGGAATCAAAAGTGCATGAATTATATGAGAATGCTTCTGAACAGATAGCAGAAAAATAGTTTAAAGATTCTGGGAGAACACATACCATGACTACTCGTAGCCAGAGCAGTCCATCCAGATTTCATTGTCCGTTGTTGACCTCATCAGTTGGAATGACAAAATATGTCCCTTTTTCATTGGGAGATGTACAGGCATTAGTGGATAAGTTGCTACCTATTGCAGGATGTGGACGTGTCTGGTTACAGGAATTAGATACATTGACTAAAGGCATGACACTGGCCTTGGGTGACTTTAGAGCAATTTTGGGGCGATCTGTGCGTCCCTCGGTTGCTAGAGAAATAGAACAGAATGCTGATTGCAGTAAGAACCCTGATGACACACCCCTGACATGTGTAATGGCCATAAGAAATCAGTATCCGCCCATTGCCCCTGTTGCAGTCCCTCAATTCGATTGGGACCCTAATCAGCATCCTAAAGAGTACATTAGTGCTGCAGTGGACACATGGATGAGACACACAGGAGTTAATCCCAAGGGTGACAGGACAGGAATGGGAGAACTGTTTAGAGAAGCCATATTAAAAGGAGTTCAATTTGAGGTGTGTCAAAAGATGAAAAATAATCCTGATTTGCAGGGAACAGATTTCACAAAGTGGGAAAAACATTTAATTCACCATTTGCATACAGCACAGAAGGGAGAGAAAAAAAAAGAGGAGGAGCAGCTACAGAATCAGCTCCTTAAATTGCAGCTGCAAGAGGCCAAAGAGAAATTAAGTAAGAGTATAATTGATAAAACTGAAAATGTAATGTTAGCTGCAGCTCAAACTGTTCCTCCGGCTGCATCTGCACCTCCTGCTGCACACACCCCTATGTCTGTGTCACCACCTGTGACTGATCAGTGGCAAGGAGTGGGGTTACCCCCTCCTCCACCCTATCCATTTTATAATTACAGGTACAGTGGCCCCGGTCATGGAGGCCGATGGCATGTTGGTTGTCAGCATGGTCGTGGTGGATGGCGTGGAGCACCCAGAGGAAGGGGTGGAGACAGCAGGGCACTGGGAGATGTGTGCTACAACTGCGGTATGGCACCTCCCCCACCCCAGCAGGGCCAGTATCCACAGATGGGTGGACACCCGTCTTACAGCCCACACTGACACATCCCTGAGGAGGACCAAGGCAGCGTGGGTGCGGCAGACCCCATGTTGCCTGCAAAGGTTCCCACCTTTGAGAACTGTCTGAATTTTTTAGTGGACACTGGAGCTACTTATTCCACCATTACACAGCAACCTCCTAAACCACTGCTCTCTACCAAGACTGTTTCTGTGATGGGCTTCTCAGGGGCTGTGCAAATTCTGCCTGTGACTGTACCACTTCCTGTTCAGATTGGGACTCAGAGAGTAATTCAACCTTTTGTGTGTTCACCCAGCACACCTGTTAATTTGCTGGGCAGAGACTTATTAGTGAAGCTGGGAGCATCAGTGTTGTGTGGTACTGATGGATTAACAGTAACTTTTCCAGATTATTCCTCTTTGGCATGTGGACAACTGCTTCAGCGTGGACAATATATTTTACAGCCATATGCAGAGGAATATGCTGACATCTACTGGAGACTGCTGACCGCACCTTCTTCTCCAAGCAGCATCTTCTCTGTGTATCAGCTGTGGAAACCCTGGATTCAAAGTCTCTGCCCCTACACCTCTCCGCCTGACCCGCCCCATGTCAGAGAGACTAAATGTACATCCTTCAATCAAACGAGGTGTGAAAAGTTTGACAGGTGGGCGGGACTTCCGGTGGCTGGGACATCCTAGGGCGGGACTTCCGATGGTGGGCCTTCCTGTGACGTAACCAGATATCATCATTATCCGGATGTTGTCATTAGCCGGATATAGTCATTAGCCGGATATCGTCATTAACCGGATGTTGTCATTAGCCAGATGTTGTCATTACAAGGAAGCGAATATTTCTAATTGTATGTTTTTAGATGTTTTTTACATCTAAAAATAAAACATGTAGTTTATCCACTTTAAAAGGTCACTCAGGTTAATGCAGGCACATCACACGAAATTCTGATAAAAAGAGAGAACCTGACAGAATTGTAAATTCATTTTGTTTTAACACAGGGGTTATTTAGATGGATGTTTTTACATCTAAAAAACAAGGCGACAAAAAGTAGATACAGAACCTTTCTTCCTCTGCTCAAATGTTTGAGCAATCTAATCTGCACCAGTAACTTGTAGAGATGATCTAAAACAGAGAAATAAGTGAACTGAAAAAATTAAAAATAAAGGTTATAAAATCCTCAGTCACTGTTTATTGAATTAAGGCATCCACAGCTGTTTCTTGTGTATTGTCTCAGACAAAAGTCTTCAAACCAACTGTAGTCAAATTAATTAAGAGGAATGTGCTCTTTTCCTGGCCCAAAGTCTGGAGCATTGTCTCAGTCAATACACATCCACTGTTTAATGAATAGGTGACCAGACCTCAGACATCCGCAGCTGTTTCTTGAGTATTGTCTCAGACAAAAGTCTTCACACCAACTGTAGTCAAAGTAATTAAGAGGAATGTGCTCTTTTCCTGGCTATACGTCTGGAGGATTGTCTGACAATTCCCTTTCCCTGTTTATTGAATTAACACGTCTGTGCTGTTGCTGAGGTGTCTCGGGGGGTGTGGCCAAGGGGCGTAAGGAATGTTGTTGCTCAACTTAATGAAATTCCTGTTAATGCTGATGTAGCAGATAACATCGGGTTAAATGCATCTCCTGCTAACAGTGAAAATATAATAAATCAAAATCTGTACGGTGACTTTTTAAGCTCGCTAGAACAGGCTGTTGAAGATTTAAATAGAACACCATCTCCATCCAGCATTCAGCAAAATGAATCAGCTGACTTACAAATTCCTTCAACGTCACACGCCGCTGATCATACTGAGCAGCATGGCGGCAATTTCAATCCAGAGGTTGCAGTCAACCCTGATCAGATTGAGGGAGATCATCCTGTGACTGTTGAACGTGAACATTTTAATAACATTGAAATAAGGAGACCTTTCACCATCCCACCTCCCTGCCCTGGTAATGTACCTGATCTTGCTGCAGTCTATATAAACATCATGCGTATTCTCACTGAATTAGCCGATACTGCAAGATCTTTAGCCAGACGTAACGATGTTGTGCAGCTAGAATTAGTCGGGGAAAATCTGAACCGTAACGTCACGTTTACCATTAACGATGATGGGAATATGATTCTGCCTGCTTTTGAGGATTTTTTAGATGAGTTAGTACAGTCCAATGCTGAAATGCCTGCAGATAATAACCTGGAATTTATTCTACAGGTAGTTAATGACCCTGCAGGAGGGTCAAAACGTAAGGTTAAAGGAACGTTAGACTGTGAATTGATTAATAAGAAAAAGTGTCACCTGTATATTGTAGATAATACCGGTAATCAGTTATGCTTTACCATAAGTCTCGCACAGTCTCTGACTCTAACCTTACTGATAATCAGGCTTTAGAGCTGGGGAGGGGGTGGCAACGCAGAGCTGGTTTAGATGATCAGACAGCAGTAACTTTCAGTGACATTGGTAAATTTGAAAACATTCTAAAGAGAAAAATTGTAGTGTTTCACAGAACCGTTACAGGCTCTGCAGCTCTGTGTAAATTTGAGACCAGTTTCCCTGATCGATCAAACCCCCTCTTTCTGCTGTTATTTCAAGGTCACTACTATGGGATAAAAAATCTCAAGGGTTTTATAGGATCGAGATACATCTGTGCATATTGTTACGGGAGCTATGAAAAGCCAGACACACACCATTGTGAAGGCTATTGTCGCCTGTGCAGGTTGTCACAGAATCTGTCATAACTCTTCTTGTTTCAGTAGACACAGGGAACCCCGCAAAATACCTAGTGCTGACAGGCCTATGAGTGACTGTGAGTTGGTAAAACTGTGCAAGGTGTGCAAAAGGATATACGTTATTCCAATCAGCAACCAGGATAAACCACACGTGTGTAATGTAAAATGCCGTATTTGCGGTGAGAATATGCCTCCTGATTTTGATGTGACGTGCGATGGTCATCTGTGTTACATTCAAACCGCCCAAGCCTGTAATCAATTAGATGATAAACTGTTTTTTTATGATTTTGAATGCTTCATCGACGAGAACGGTATGCACATCCCCTATCTGGTCTGTGTTAAAACGCTGAAAGGTGTGGAATGGCATGCTTATGGATTGAATTGCACCCAAAAATGTATTCTCCATTTCAGGAGACCGATGTACAGAGGCTTTACCTTAATAGCACACAACGTACGTGGGTATGACAGCTACCTGATTCTCACAGCTATGCTGCAGTTAGGCATTAAACCTCATCTCACCATGCAGGGAAGTAAAGTTCTCTGTTTAACCGACCCTGATTACAGGTTAAAATTCATTGATAGCCTGTCCTTCATGTGTATGAAGCTTAGTGCGATGCCAAAAGCATTAGGTTTTAGTGATCAGACCAAAGGTTTTTTCCCCCACCTATTCTCCTCTGAACAACATCTCCAGTATGTGGGGTCTCTTCCTCCTCCATCCTCCTACGCTGTAGAACGCATGAGCCTTCAAGAACAACAGGTGTTTAACAGCTGGTACAGAGAAGCGAGCGAAGGGGTCTTTGACTTTGAGAAGGAAGCTCTTCGTTATTGTAAAAATGATGTGGACATTCTATTTCAAGGTTGTGTTAAATTCAGGGATGAGTTCTTTAAGGAGACAAGTGTGGATCCGCTTAAATGCGTCACGATAGCCTCAGCCTGCATGAAGATTTTTGTAACCAATTTCCTTCCTCCTAAAACCTTGGCCATCCCCTCACCTCTGGATTACATGCGTAGTAGTAAGACGTTTTCTAGCACATCCATTCAATGGCTTGGCTGGATTTCAGACAGCAGAAAAATTGACATCGAACATGCATTAAACATGGGGGAAAAGAAAATTGGTCCGCATTCTGTGGATGCGTATGCAGAGATTAACGGTGTCAAAGTTGCGTTTGAATTTTACAGCTGTTTTTTCCACAACTGTAAAAAGTGCAGCCACTGTTGAGAGAAGCAAGGTACTCCAACTGTGTACGGACTTCGTATCGAGGTCATCTGGGAGCATGAGTGGACTGAAATGAAAAATTCAGACCCGGGGGTGATCAGCTTTCTTGAGAAAGTTAATGCACCCGAACCACTATCACCCCGAGATGCTCTGTATGGTGGACGCACCTGCCCTATGAGGTTGAGGTATACAGCGGGGCCAGGTGAAACTGTACACTATGTGGATTACACATCTCTGTACCCTTATGTAAATGCTAGCTGCGTCTTTCCCCTCGGGCACCCCACCATCATTTACAAATATTTTGATGACCCCAGCAGCTACTTTGGCCTCGTCAGAGCTGTGGTCTACCCCCCACGAGCTCTCTTTTTCCCTGTTTTGCCTTACAGAACATCCCAAGGTAAACTGGTGTTTACCCTCTGCCGCACATGTGCTGAAATAAAAAACCAGTCAGGTCCCTGCAGGCATAATGATGAGGACAGAGCTCTGACAGGTGTGTGGGTTAGTGTAGAGTTTTGTAAAGCGTTGCAGTGTGGTTATCGCCTCGCCAAAATCACTGAAGTTTGGCATTTTGAGAAGACCAGTGACACAATCTTTAAAGGTTACATTCATTGCTTTTTAAAGGGTAAGCAGGAGGCTTCAGGCTACCCTTCTGAAACGGTGGATGAGGAGAGCAGGTAAAAGTATGTAGCAGACTACAAACTCCACCAGGGTATCCAATTAGACGCAGGCAAAATTGAGGTGAACCCTGCCAAAAGACAGGTAGCAAAACTGTGCTTAAACAGCTTTTGGGGAAATTTTGCGCAGCGAAGTGATCTGTCTCAGACCACAGTCATCACTAACCCTGATGAGTTTTTCAGCTTCATGTTCTCGAGTAAATACAGGGTTAACTACTTCCATTTCTTCAACCCTGAAATGTGTGTAGTGCAGTGGAACTACAGCAAATGTGTCATCTCTCCCCCAAGCAAGGTAAACAATGTGTTTATTGCTGCATTCACCACCGCTTATGCACGTTTAAAACTTCTCAGCAGCATGGAGCAATTGCAGGACAGATTGATTTATATTGACACGGACAGTTAGATTTATGTGACAAAAAGTGGTGAAACTTCTCTGGAGTTGGGGAATTATCTGGGTGATCTTACTGACAAGCTCGCGGGAGACAGCATTTCGGAGTTTGCATCAACAGGACCCAAGAGTTATGCATATCAAACCAAAAACCAGAAAAAGCTAGTGATACGTGCTAAAGGTATCACTCAGACGCATGAATGCAGCGAGAGGGTCAATTTGGACAGCATCAAAAGGCTGGTCGAGGGCTACTTACAGGGGTCAGGTGAGAGTGTCTTTGAAATCCCTCAGCACACGATCAGGAGGGATAAAAAGAGATTCCTCTTAAGAAATGCTGCATTTGTTAAAAGGTTTCTGTTGGTGTATGACAAAAGATGCCTTTTTTCTGACGGGACAACTCTGCCTTTTGGTTATTAGAGCATAAGAAGAAGAAGAAGAAGAAAGATAAAATAAAAATAAAAAATAAAAATGTTGCATTCTGCCGATTTACAGGAAGTTGATTTTGATCCTAGATTTAGAGTGCCTTTCTCATGTATGATAATAGGACCCAGTGGTTGTGGAAAAACCTTTTTTGTAAAAAGTGTTTTGCAGAACTGTAACCATGTCATGGATGTTGTTCCAGAAAATATTGTGTGGATTTACACATCTTTTCAGCCGATGTATGCTGAATTGCAGAAGATGAATAAAAATACTAAATTTGTGGAAGGATTGCCTCATTCTTTTGAAGATGAAAACCTGTTTCCTCCTGATCAGAATCATCTGATCATTCTAGACGATGTTATCGCTCAACCCTCAGATGATGAAAACGTGATGAAAGTCTTTACCCAGTTTTGTCACCATCGTAATATGAGCGTCATGATGCTGACAGAATGTTTTTCACCAGGTAAAGTTCAGTCGCACTATTAGTTTGAACTGTAATTATATGGTGTTGTTTAAAAACCTGTGAGATAAACTGCAGTTGAATATACTAGCGCGCCAAATGTTTCCATCGCAAAAGGGTGTCTTCCTGGAGAGTTTTGAAGACGCAACGAGAGAAACTCATGGTTATTTAATCATCGATTTCACGCCTACCTGCCCAGAACATTTCAGACTGAGAACAGGCATACTTCCTTACCAGTGGCCTGCTGTGTACATGCCCAAAACAAAGTAAGTCATCATGTCTGCACGTATAAAAAGGAATGTCCCATTATTCAGAGCTTTGTACCAGGCCTGTCCACAGAAACGTAAGGATATTCTCGCACACTGCTCACTCGACTTTCCTCAGGCTCTGAGTGAGATTGCTCTGAATATTTTAAAAGGTAACATTAAACTATCACCCTCTCAACACCGGAAATTGAAGAAGCAAAGAAAAATCATCAGATTGTTGGCTGATAAAAGTACTGGTATCAAGCAGAAACAGCTGGCACTCAAACGTTGAGGTGGTTTTATTCTCCCCATCTTAACGGCTCTTGCTCCCTTGATTGGTGATCTAGTGGGTGGTATAATCAGGAGATAATGTCTCTCAGAACATCGCAGAAGATGCTTCTCATTTCCCCTCATCAATTCAAGCGTCTGACCCAGTCAGACATGTCCATCAGACAGACGGCGGAGGAGAATTTGGATGCTGAAATGAGAGCGATATTTAACGAGCCCGGTTTGACTTCTTATGAAAAACTCAAGAAATACGATGCACTTTTGCAGAGGCATCTGACTCTACTCAAGCAAGGTGTGAAAGAAAGAAAGCGGGTGAGTTTGACGCTGCAGCGTGACACAGAGGTTCCTGAGCATGAGCAGACCCAAGAAAAACAAGGCCCGGGGCAGTACGAGGCTCCTAAGGATCAGGTTGTTACGGATGTACTGAAAAGCCTACCGAAGCATAACCGTAAAAATGCTGAGTACATTTTGATGAAATTATCCAAAAGAAGTGAGAGGTTTGTGGCGTCAGAACAGAATGGATTTATCAACATCTGCAGCCCCACAGTGCCGGGCTCTGCTTCTTCTTCTTCTTTTCTTTTTTTCTTTTCCTTGTTTCCTCAATTATGGGCGGGTGCAGTGGACTATTCAGCCAATCATGGCCGTTGTTCTGAGGCCAACGCATCACGTCACTCGTAGGTCACATTTAGAAAAGCATGATTGGCTGGAATTTCCAGCATCTGTTCCCGAATCCGGACACAGATGCTTTCAGGGTTCACAAAAAAACTCCGACAGACTTTGGCGATAGGCTGATGACAACTGATTACAACCACACATTCACGGAATGGTCAAATTATCCTACATTTGGCCTTTTTTTAGGAATATTGATCGTACATCGTACAGAAAGCAAAATTGTCATACAAATACAATAATTATAGTACACCTGGCAACACTAGAAAGATGGTTCTCCTTTACCCTGTTTTCCCGTGGAAAACTTTTTATCAATTGCGTTGAGTGACCAGCTGACCAAATCCATAATTTGCAAGTTTGGAATATATGTAAAGTGAGGCTCTGAGAAAAACAGACAAAAGCAGATGCAGAAGCAGGCAAGAGGGAGGGAGAGAAAACGCATGCGTCCTCCATCGAGAGCAGAGCAAGAAAAAAAGCCCTATATGTTCAGATGCTCGCAAGTTGAAACAATTTTCTGGGTTTTAGTTTCAGAGGGTGAAAACTTAAATTTCTTATAAATTTTCTTGAGGTGAAAATGGATCTAAATTCTCTTTGGGATGGGAACAGAACCAAATAGAACCTGTAATTCTGCCATAGGGTTCTGGGTGAATAATTTGATGGTAAAAGATTTAGCCCCCCAATCTTCTTTGAGAGGGGAGGCCAAAGCCGGCATGTGTTGTGTGTCTTGTTTGTCTAAATTTCTGTTTCAGTGTTTGTCTGACTAACCTTTAGACTTCAGAGAAAACAAAAAGAAATAATAATAATAATAATCATAGGATGGAAATGAATATATTGGCAAAAAATGACTGTTTATTGTGATCAAATATTTAAAAGGAATGAATAACTAAATAATGGTATGATTAAGTTTGTACAGAATATGCAAATTACGTTTATCTACAATAATTGGGGGTAGAGGTTATGGGGAAGGACCCTAAAGGTCTAATTTAGGTAGATATAATCAAATTATCAACGCGCTTGAAAAGTAGGTTGTCCAAAACACTGGACACCTTCATGGTAAATGATGCAAATACTTTGTTCTGGGGATGATTAAAAAAATTATTACGGAAAATAATGGTTTGAACATATCTAACATTGGCTACTAATTAACAGACAATAAATTAGCACTCACTTTGGGTTAAAAGTGAGAAGATGACTCTATTATTGTCACGGTTTACTTGATATTGGACCCCAGAATGCAGATGAGCAGGCAGCGTGATGGTAAGTGAGAAAAGGTTTAATAACAAAAACTCACACTCAGCACGAGGCAGGAACAAAACAAACGGGCAGACAAGACAGGCATGGCATGATCAAAAAAACAAGACTTGGTTTGAAAACAAGACATGAGCATGAGAGATGTTTCCGCCAAGACTAAACAGAACAGGTGTGAATATATGGCGTGAAAACCAGGTGGAGCAAGGAGACAGATTAACTTGAAGCAGGTGAACTGAATAAACTTAATTAACAGAACAAAACGTGACTGGAGCAAAACAGAGACTCTTGAACACAAACTAGAAAAACATGAAGCAAAAGCATAACCAGATCCGAAAACCAAACTTGACAAAATATGAACAAGATGACAAAACAAAAGCATGACCAGGAAAATAAACAGATCCATGATTCAAAACTTGAACAGTGAAAAAGATAAGGAAAGAACCCGAAACCAAAAACCAAACAACCCCAAATCATGACATGTCAGGTGAACTGAATAAACTTAATTAACAGAACAAAACGTGACTGGAGCAAAACAGAGACTCTTGAACACAAACTAGAAAAACATGAAGCAAAAGCATAACCAGATCCGAAAACCAAACTTGACAAAATATGAACAAGACGACAAAACAAAAGCATGACCAGGAAAATAAACAGAAACATGATTCAAAACTTGAACAGTGAAAAAGATAAGGAAAGAACCCGAAACCAAAAACCAAACAACCCCAAATCATGACAGAACACCCCCCCCCTCCCTTAAGGGCGGATACCAGACGCCCACAACAGTCCAAACAACCCCTCAGTGGCGTGAGCAGAGGCTGAGGCGTCAGCCGGACCCTCAGAGGCGTGAGCAGAGGCTGAGGCGTCAGCCGAACCCTCAGAGGCGGGAGAAGAGGTGTCGCCGAGGCCCCCGATGACTTGAGCCGGGGCGTTCCTCTTACAACGTCCTCTGCGCCGTTAGGAGGGGGTTGAGACTAACTTAGGGTCAGGTGTCATCCCAGGCTGTGGTGTGTCTGGCATGGAGTCAGGATGTGGTGTGTCTGGCCTGGAGTCAGGCTGCTCTACAGCAGTGCTCTGGAGACCTGACGTGGGCTGCTCTGCAGCAGCGCTCTGGAGACCTGACGTGGGCTGCTCTGCAGCAGTGCTCTGGAGACCTGACGTGGGCTGCTCTGCAGCAGCACTCCTGTGGCTTAGTGTGGATTAAGGAGGATGGCAGTAAAACAACCTTACTGCCGTTTCATACTGCATCTCTATCTGCCTAATCCTCTCCATCAGCTCAGGAGAGGAATACAGGAGACCAGTCTTCCTGAGGATCTTTATTTTGCTTGCAGTGAACCTCAAGCGCTGCTCCAGCTCGGCAGGTGTTGCCCCAGAACACCGGGCTGGAGCGAGCGCATATGGCATGGGCGGAGGTGCAGCGAGCCTGGGAGACAGTGCTGTGGCAGACAAAGGTGCGGGCTCACTTGCTGCAGCCCTCACGTAGGCTGGCTGGGAAAACCACCTCCTCGCCAGCCGACCGGCTAGGAACTACGGTGGCCGGGGGGTGCAAAACACTTTTACAAGTACTGAAACAAATTTACATTTCAGAAAACAAATTTACATTTCAGAAAACAAATTTACATTTCAGAAAACAAATTTACATTTCAGAAAACACTTTTACATTTCAGAAAACAAATTTACATTTCAGAAAACACTTTTACATTTCAGAAAACACTTTTACATTTCAGAAAATCAACCGGAAAGGGAATGTACCAACGCCGAGGCTGACCCGGAAGTCAGCCTCAGGGGCTGCATCCTTCGAAGGCTGTATTTGTAGGCTGATTACGTTACAGCGCGGCGACGAAGGCTGTCCCAATTCATGAATCATGACTCCCTCAAATGCGGCCGACAAATGTGTCCTTATTTTGCCCGATTTGAAGGATGGGTCGTGAGTATCCTTCGCGGCTCATCAATTCCTGTCATTCATTGCGGGTTTAAGCAGATTGGTCAAGCAGGGGAAGCCATGGCAGACCATAGCAGCAAAAGCTGTGAGTAAATTGTGGAAAATTACACTTTCTGTGACACAAATTAAATTCTACAATGTTTTTAGTGCGGGAATATAACTATGTAGACGTGAAATATCTGCTTGATTTATCTAGACATCGCTTAATTTCAAACGTTGTCCAAAGTGTTCGGAGTTTTCCGGCGTAGTAACTGGCTTACCTCGCCAGCCCTACCGGCGGGGGGCGAGCTAAACTTGGAAATATCTGACCGGACTCCTGGCACTAAGTTCCCACTGGCAGTCATCACAGTGAACGTTTAAGACAAGTGATTTCTAACAGTTTATGTTATTATTTTAATTGTTACTGAAAATCGATTTAACATTTCAGGTGATATTAAGGTTGACCCGAATAAATGGACAGTTTTATGTAATCCAACTGTATCGCTGGAGAGTGTGATTGAGAATAAATAAGCTTTTCAATATTAAATTTTAATGAAGAAATGTGCTATATGTTTTAAAAGTTTATTTATAATTCAGTTAGCATTATAATTTCTGATTCCAGGTACACCCGATGAGGAATACACCAAATGTCAGTAAATCTCAGTAAAGAAGTGAAAAGTTAGAAAGAGCTTGTTTTAGACATTTGCATAAAAATATTTTTATATTTTCTTCAAATTAAGACAAATGTCAAATTAAAAAAGGCTTTATTTTTGCCCTGATATTAAGCAAGATGTTTTTTTTTTTTGGTGTATTCATATTTGTTTTAGGTACAAAGGGGCAGACCGGCCAGTTTATTAAGCTCAGGGTTGAGAACCACCACCTTTTTACTGTAGCTAAAAACTCAAGCCACCGTGGCTTGGAGGTACAATAACAACATTCTTTGCAGTCGATTTCTGTCCAGTTTCAATAACTTCTATCTTTCTAACTTTCATAAATATCCATCCAGTGATTAACATACTTCTTTCGGTTTAGGACAATTCTGGAGAAGATGGACCAATAGGGGAAGGTCACCCCCCCTTTGCAGGCCAAAACAATGTGGGACAATTTGAAAAAAAAAAATAATTTAGAGTATGTTCATGAATTGGGACAGCCTTCGTCGCGCGCTGTAACGTAATCGGCCTACAAATACGGCCTTCGAAGGATGCAGCCCCTGAGGCTGACTTCTGGGTCAGCCTCGACGTTGGTACATTCCCTTTCCGGTTGATTTTCTGAAATGTAAAAGTGTTTTCTGAAATGTAAATTTGTTTTCTGAAATGTAAATTTGTTTTCTGAAATATACATTTGTTTCAGTACTTGTAAATGTGTTTTGCACCCCCCGGCCACCGTAAGGAACCCCTGCACGTCTGCGTTTCTTGCAGCGGGAGGAGGACGCGGGCCCCACTGCCAAACCAGAGCGCACAACCAGGGGAGCAGGCGGAGAACGGCGACGAAGGGGACCTGTCCCCGGAACTGGAATCGCCAACCTGGATCCATCATTAGCCGACTGCGGCACTGACAGCCCTGCAGACCGACGCAGTGACTTCTCCGCCTCCCGAGACAGGAAAGTAAGGAGGTCAAAGCTAGCCTGATGCTCCTCCGCGAGGTCCGTTGTTGGCGGAAAGATTCTGTCATGGTTTACTTGATATTGGACCCCAGAATGCAGAGGAGCAGGCAGCGTGATGGTAAGTGAAAAAAGGTTTAATAACAAAAACTCACACTCAGCAGGAGGCAGGAACAAAACAAACGGGCAGACAAGACAGGCATGGCATGATCAAAAAAACAAGACTTGGTTTGAAAACAAGACATGAGCATGAGAACTAGACATGAGCATGAGAGATGTTTCCGCCAAGACTAAACACAACAGGTGTGAATATATGGCGTGAAAACCAGGTGGAGCAAGGAGACAAATTAACTTGAAGCAGGTGAACTGAATAAACTTAATTAACAGAACAAAACGTGACTGGAACAAAACAGAGACTCTTGAACACAAACTAGAAAAACATGAAGCAAAAGCATAACCAGATCCGAAAACCAAACTTGACAAAACAAAGAGGACAAAACAAAAGCATGACCAGGAAAATAAACAGAAACATGATTCAAAACTTGAACAGTGAAAAAGATAAGGAAAAAACCCGAAACCAAAAACCAAACAACCCTAAATCATGACAATTATATTATCTACATATAAGATTCTCATGAAAACAAGTATTGGAGCATTTCCTATTCCCAACAAGCCCTAAAGGAAATTGTTTTTGATTGTATGGGTGCTGACAACAGAGTGAAAGGATGTAGAGATGTGCTTAACACTTTCACCAGGTCGGCTGAGAGAGCTAATACCACAATCAAAAAACAATTGGCTAAAATTTGTGCTGATACAAAAATGAAGTGGCTGGATGCGCTGCCCTTGGTGATGTTTTACATAAGATCATCACCCACTGATCTCATAGGTTTAACTCCCCATGAGCTGCTGACAGGAAGAACCATGCCCTGACCTTTTCACCTCCTCTCTTCAGTCGGGGTGTGCACCCAGTTTGGATTCACAATTGCTCAACAATTTCAATCTGCTGTGAAGTTTTTGTCTGATAACACACAGAAGGTTCTAACCAAAGAACCAACAGGAGAAACAAATGGAACTTTGGATTAGGACAAAACTAAGTTAAGCAGATCATATAGCAGGAAGGGAGAGCCATCCTCCGAAGGAAACCTCAGAGAAATCAGAAAGCACCTGAGGAAGAACATATGAATAGGTTCGATTGGGTATCTTTTGACTTAACATTTCATTTCCAGCTAACACATCAAAAATATGCTTGTGAAACTAAATTAATTTATTCCATTAACCAGAACGTCATAAGGTAAGATTAACTCATCTTTTTGCTTTCAACTAACAAAATACAATGATGTGGAACCTGTTTCATAAATTTTCGAGTGGGCTGGGTTACTTCAACAGAGGGAACGTGATAAAGAAATAAACAATAAACATTCTACTTGCTGGGTTAAAGCTTGAAGGAGTATGTACCAATAATTTGAAAGGAGGTCAAAATCAAAAATCACAGAGGGGAGAAGGATTACTAAAGTAAAACTGTGTGAATAATCAACAAACAAATGTGTACTTTGTGAATTTGGGAAATTGTGGAATAATTTGCATGAAGGGTTAAAGGAGTGTTCAACTATTTAATCAATTCAAATAACTTCTTGAATGGAAATTATAACTTTCTATGTGCTTCAGAGTTACTTATTTTTGGATGATGTTGTTTCCAACTTAGATTGTAAATTAACTTTATATAAGGCCTTGAAATTTTACTTGCTGTTCAACAGAACTGATTTATGGGGAATAATTGCTTTGGGGGTGACTACCTATTGACTGGACAGGAAAGATGTGCCCTGGTTTCCCTCTCCATCCAGGATGCCCTGACACCGATTGGCCTACTTCGTCAGGGAGAACCTTTCAGAAAATGTGTTTTTGAATTTGATATGTCTGCTAGAATACAAACTGCTTCCTGTTAGAACAGACTCTAATCTTTTAAATGACACCAAGGCAAAACCGGAGAGACAGCTGAAGGCTGTGTAAACAGGATGTTGAAATTATTTCTTGTCAAAATAGAATAGCTTTGGATATGATCCTAGCAAAAGAAGAACAATTGTGTGGTGTTTTTGGAGAGGCTTGTTGTTATTTTATTCCCAACAATTACAGCACCAGATAGATCTCTGACGAAGGCCCTAAAAGAATTGCAATCACTATCCATCGAATTAAAATCGTACTCAGGAATTGATGAACAATTCACGAACATGTTTGAGACGTGGTTTGGAAAATGGGGAAACCGACTGGTGAGTATATCCACGTCATTGACTGTTGTGGTGATCGCAGGTTGTGCATGCCATTGTGCAACGTGTATTCGAGCTCTCATCCTTAGGTGCATGACTACAACCAATGGCTCCGTGGACTCAGAGGGGATTGGGAGTACCAACTGCCTATTAGATTCTGATGGTTAAGGGGTCGGGCCCCTAAAATCATGGGTGTAAGAAAGAGGGGGCCGTAATAAGGCTCACAGGATTGACAGAGGATAACCCATAAGTCAAAAGGGGGGCTGCCGTCTGACCAGATATCCTTTACAGTGATTTTGTTGACTTAATGAATAATGTTGATATTAAAGGAATCAGAATACTTGATTTAATGGTATGAATGCTGTATCAGATAAGTTAATGACTGATTGATTATGTGAAATTAGTAAGTTAAGCACATGTCATGAATGAAAGTATTAATAGAACCTCGCAGGTTATTTTTGATTATGTGTTCACCTCCCCATAGGTTGATTTTTAGGACATGTGTTAGGTAATAAATGGAGGCTGCTTTAAAGTAAAACGTTTTCTAATGGTGCTAAACTGGTACATTGTTCTTGATCATGATGAAATATTTTTGACTAAGATCCATTTGATTAAGCCACTATGTGGCCTGCTTTAATGATAATAATAATAATAGCAGTTGCTAATTACCTACAATTGGATGTAATCTGCCCGGTATGAACATATGATTCTATATTCCATTTTAAGACTAACCTTTTTAGGTAGCTGAACCTGCCAAAGGACGTTTGGGGATGGATGTTGCTCAGAGGGGGAGTGAAGATGGACATGATTTACATGATGTTAGACAGAATTTTCTGCTGTGCTTCAGGCTGTTGTCCATTGGAGTGCCAGATATAAAACTACACGTGACCTTCTTTCGGGGCTCTTTGTCATCCTTTCACAGTCGGCGGCAGTCCGAGACGGGAGCCTCAGCGCTAATCTCTGTAATCATTCCTCTGCCTAATTTAGATTAAAGGAGCTGAAAGTTAGAAACAGTTTGAGAGTCGTTCATTTAAGAGTCGGTGTTAGATAGAGTTTGTGATCGCTTCTGGGGACCAAGGACCGGAGGAACTCAGAGACGTCTGACTGCCAACAGGGTACGGTAGCTCAGACATAGCCTAACACAAAGTAATGCATGCTTATAAAGTACAAAGGAAATTATCAAAAATGTTTTCAAATAAAAATTTGAAGAGTGTTAGGTGCATATGTAAAATATAAAAACCCTTTGAATGTAGGGGAAAATATGATGCTGCAGCACCCTTTTGCGGATGATGGGTACATCTCTGGACAAGTCGCCAGTGCATTACAAGACAAGACAGAGACACACAGGACAAACAACTATGCATTCACACACTCTGACCTAAGGGCAATTTAGAAAGGCCAATTAATCCAAAAGTCATGTTTCTGGACTGTTGGAAGGAAGTTCTCTCCAGTACAGTGCGAGGGAGGTCATACTATCTCCATGCAGAAGACCCCAGGGCAGGATTTCAATCCTTTACTGCAAGACAATAGTGCAAACAACTGCACCAATGTGGACCCTACAAACAATTGAATGACTAAAAACAACTAATGTTGCACATTATATCATATCTGAATTTCAAGATGAGGGTTCTATAGCTGCACGCTTATGCTTGTTGACCTGCTAGAAGGTGATCATCAGACCCAGTCTCATTTCTTTTGCAGCCTCCAACAGGTTTTCTGACAGTCTGAACTGCTTGCTATATCCTCCTGAAGAAATCCATCCCCACAATATAATGTAGCCACGCTAGCACATTGATTATATGGATAAGGGTGATATGCAGTGTTAGTTTTCCACTACAGATCGGGTTTTGTATGTATTGCAGCCATCTGACCTTAGCAATGTCCTCCGCATGTTTGCTATGTCCCCTACATGGCTTTAGCATCTTGTAGCTTTTACTAAACAGCAGCTATGTTCTGGTGACTTTTCCACAAATCCCAATAAAATAAATTGAAGTTTGTGATTATAACATGACTTAATGATAAAATTAAGTAGACAAAGATTTTTTATCTCAGACGGACTTTGAACTTGCACTGAAATTAGAGTAATTGAGGAATAAAAGTCCAACGCAATAGGTCCACTTCTGGCAAATACCTGATTCATTGAAAGCAGGGGAAGAGTTTTATTTGGTAGAATAAAACAAGGAACAAAATAAAGATGAAAAAGGAAGCATTGAAAGTTGAACATTCAACACATGCTGAAAGATTTACTAGTATGTGTGTCATACCAACAAAGTCTTAACAACATGCTTTCCTGCGTGTTCTCTTTTCACACATTAACAAACACACACATTCTAAGCTCAGGTCAAAAGCCTGGGCTCAGGGGAACAGTTGTATTAGATGCCAAACAAAACAAATGTAGATGTGGTTAATGGCTCTCTGATGAATTTCTCTTGTCCAGGATTCACACCTTCTTGTGTTGGTGCCAGATGGTTGCCAACTACCGTCTCATTGGAATTGTTCCAATCAAAGGTGTCAACAAACTAATGTGTTCCACAGTAAACACTTGATGTCAGTGCCACACATCAACTTCGATGCCATCTATGTGAACAAAAACATAATGAAACCTGTTATATTTTTAATGAGTGGGAAAGTTCACAAAGGTCTGTTTCCTTCTCCAGTGGTAACAATTAGATTTAATGCCAGAATATTTTCTTTTAATTAAACTTGGTTAATGAAACTCAAAACGTTGGTTTGTCTGTGTGTTGTACCTGACACACTGCCTTTCTAATAATGTTAATGTTAAGATGGTACACTCACCAGCTTAATAAGATAAGTATTAGATCTCCAGAAGGATATGTGATATAGATATAAAGTGGCATCAAAAATCTACACGCCCCTGTTAAACTATCATGTTCTTGTAATCTAAAAGTTAGAACTATTATAAATGCTTACATTTTTTTAAACACAAGTGGCCTTTATTTTTTATCATTTTCAAAAGTGAGCTGACAGAAGATGGGATGAAGAGGGGGGGAAGACATGCGTCCACAGCCCGGGACATGACAGCCTGGTTGAAGACTAAGGCCTCCATACATGAATCGCACCCCTAACTCCTGGGCCACCACCGTTTTCTCTTTTATGTTGCGGAACCATTCCTGTTAAAAACAAAGACATCAATTAGGGGAATCAAAAATAAAAAACTACAATAACTTAGTTACAATAATGTGCACAGGCCTAAACTTGGCTGAAACACCAACATTAATTAGGCCCAAGCAGAAAGACTGTGTTAGGAATAACCTTTATTAATATGCTCATAGCTGTTTTTCCCATTTATACTATAGTGAAATAAAATATAAGTTCTAATGTTTCCCTTTTGTTACAATAGGATAAGAATGCTCATAGACATACAGTACAAGGAGAAATGGCCAAAGGATTGTCATAAATGACCTGAAGCTGGGGCACTGGGGTTGATAGTGGAGCAGCCGGTATAACTGGTTTGATTAGAAAGCTACAGCACACTTAGATTAAGGATGGACACCCGCTACTACACAATCTAACAGATAGACACAACAATGGTGACACAGAGTCTACTGATAATCACTGAGGGAGTGCACATCCATTGCATTGGAGTGCCAGATATAAAAACTATATGTGACCTTCTATCGAGGCTCTTCGTCATCTCTAACAGACGGACGGTCCGAGACGGGAGCCTCAGCGCTGATTTCTGTAATCATCCCTCTGCTTTAACTTAGATTAAAAAGAGCTAAAAGTTAGAAACAGGTTGCTCACAGTGGTGGATAAAAATAGATTTTTTTGGACAAAAATCCTCTCCGGTATCAGATGCTGTACAGCTGGCAGTATTTTTGCTGATACTTCTTTACTTTTGGACATTTGTTGTGATGCATCAGCATAGCAACAAGATATTTTTTTTTTTTTTGGTTTATTTTACAACCGGGAGCAGCTGATTAATAACTCAAATATTACTTCAACTACAACCCTGAATCCCAGATGAGTTCATTAATGTGAGATCATTAGGAAACAAGTTGGATGAACTCCAAGGACAAAAGACACAGAGTATCAGGAATGCAGTATTATGTGTTTCACTGAGATCATATCCATGCAGGATCATGGTTTCTGGTGATTTTAACCATCACCGCAGCATCTCTGCCAGGCTTTGTGACCAAAAGAGCAGACAGAGATTTAAAGAGGAGTGGCAAATGCAAAGGAGATGGACTGGCAGTACTTGTGATGATGTCATCCAGGACATGTTACTGTAAAGTGTCATCTATGCAGTCCAGATATTGAACATTTCCATTCATATTATTTACCCAGAGAGTTCACCATTGTTATTTTGGCTACAGTTTAAGTTCCACCTTTAGCTGTTGCCGAAACTGCATGTGATGTCATCAACTTAGTTGTTGCTAAGCTACAGACACAAAACCCCATGATTTTAACCATGCTTCACTCTCTGCTACACTTCTAACATTTCAACAGTTTGTCAGCTGCTCTACCACAGAAAACAAAATGTTGGATTTGTTTTATGCACATGTCAAGGACTCAGACATCTCTAAAGCAAGATCTCCTCTAGGCAAATCAGATCACCAATTTCTTGCATTGAAGATGGTGGCAGGGGTTTGTCTTGTAACCGGTGGGTTGCCTGTTCAAGCCCCCGCTATGTCTGACACACCCGCCTTGCCTACTTATGGTGGTCAGAGGGTTCAGTGGCACCTATGTATTGCAGCCTCACTTCTGTCAGCCTGGGGCACTGTAGCTCACCACTGTCAGTGTGGGAATGTGTGTATGAATGGGTTGATGACTGAATGTAGTGTGAAGCACTTTGGGGTCTCTGCAAATTTAATAAAGAGGCCATTTACCAATGCCATTACTGAATTTGCAACAAGCTATGTAATCTTCACTGTGTATAACATTATCCCCACCAGAACAGTAAGATGCTTCCCCAATAACAAAGCCTGGATCACTGGGGAGTGTCCTGAACTGAAGGACATGCTTAACAAGAAAAAAAGAGCCCTCAGAGACAGGGAAAAATTGAGGAGTAGAAGGATTCAAGCAGAAGGACGATCAGACCGATGGATGTTTGGTTAGAGCCAATGAACTAAACACATTGTTCAATAGGTTCAGTTCAGAAACAAGCATCCTCCTCTCCTGCTCACAGCCAGACATGCCACCCTCCTTTGACCTAAAGCTTTTCTGTCACACCTTAAATGTTTTATTTTCCACCTCAGCCATGGACCCTTCTGCTTCTACATGTGTTTTTCTCGAGATGTCCAGTGAAGAGACAGGTGGAAAGACTGAACTGGAATAAGGCTCCAGGTCCAGATGGTGTCAGCCCTGGAGTCCTGAAGGCCTGTGCAGAGTAGCTCTGTGGGATTCTGCAGCACCTCTTCAACCTTAGCCTGACCCAGAGGAAGGTTCCAGTGTTGTGGAAGACATCATGTCTTGTTCAGGTACCAAAGAAAACTCACCCATCAGTCCTCAATGAATATAGACCTGTTGTCCTGACATACCACATCATGAAGGTCCTAGAGAGACTCCTGTTGCCCCACCTGAGTAAGCAACAAATAAACTATCAGGACCCCCTTCAGTATGTTTATTGCTGTGGAGTTTGAGTTGAAGATGCCATCATACACCTATTTCAACAAACCTACTGTTATCTGTACAAAGTCAGTATCACTGAGGTTAATGTTCTTTGATTTCTCCAGTTCATTTAACACAATTCAACCTGATTTGCTTTATCAGAAACTCCAGATGACTCAAAATAAACCAGATAAATGTAGATTTTAAGAGAAACAAGTATAGGTCAAACACTATTTCCATTGTGGGAGAAGAAGTGGAGTTGGTGGAGGAGTATAAATACCTCGGCGTTCACCTGGACAACAGACTGGAGGGAATATGCAACTGTGAAGCCATCTACAAGAAGGGACAGAGCAGACTGTACTTCTTCTGGAAGCTTAGGACTTTTGCTGTTTGCAGCAAGATGCTACATATCTTCTATAAGTCGGTTGTGGAGAGTGTGATCTCTTCTGCCATCATCTGCTGGTGTAGCAGCATCAGAGCCAGGGACTTTAGAAAGCTCAACAAGCCAATAAAGAAGGCACACTCTGTTCTGGGGATTCCTCTTGAACCTTTGGAGATCTTTGGGCAACAAAGGATTCTTAAAACGAAGAACATCTTCATGAGACTGTTGTTCAACAACAGTGTATTTACATATGCAGATGGCGCCGCAGATGGTCGCCTCGGCGTGTTGGTGCGCATTGTTTTGTTTTGTTTTTTGCTTTAAAACGGTCTTCTGTGATGGTACCCGGAGCTCTCTCACCAGAGAAGAACTCATGAACATCAGGGCTACTACACCAGAGGAGTTATTTCCCAGTTTTCTGCCTACTGCTCTGGAATCTTTGGACATTCTGGTCAAAGGTGCGCTCACCTTTGCTCACGTGGTGAAACGCCGGAAGAAAGGGAAACGGACTGGGGTGCTGGTACGTCTTCGCCAGCGTGGACTACGAACACCGTTACCTGGAATATTTCTCTCTAACGTGCGCTCACTTCCCAACAAAATTAAGGAACTACAACTGCTGTTGGGGAAAAACAGGACTTTTATTCATCGACAGTTTTGTGCTTCACGGAGACGTGGCCGTGTGGATTAATACCGGACTCTGCGCTGCAGCTGGCAGGATTCCAGCTCTACAGAGCGGACAGAGACACGGAACTCTCCGGCAAAGCGAAAGGTGGAGGAATCTGTTTCTACCTCAACAGTGGTTGGTGCAACGACGTGACAGTGATTCAGCAGCACTGTTCTCCAGACCTGGAATCCTTCATCATAAACTGTAAGCCTTTCTATTCCCCCCGTGAGTTCGCTTCGTTCATCCTGGTCAATGTTTACATCCTGCCGCAACCTAAAGTGCAGGTCACACAGCGCATGCTCGCCGACCAGATACTGAGTGTGGAGCGGACCAACCCGGACTCCTTAGTAATCGTCGTTGGTGACTTTAACAAAGGTAATCTCACCCACGAACTCCCCAAATATAGACAGTTTATTAAATGTCTGACCAGAGAGGACAACATTCTGGATCACTGTTACACCACCATCAGAGACACTTATCTCGCCGTCCCACGTGCTGCACTGGGCCAATCCGACCACATCATGGTCCACCTGATTCCTGCATACAGGCAGAAACTAAAGCTCTGCAAACCTGTTGTGATGACGACAAGGAAGTGGAGCAGTGAGGCTGTGGAGAATCTCCAGGCGTGTTTAGGCTGTACAGACTGGGATGTGTTCAGGACTACTACAAACAGTCTGGACGAGTACACAGAGGCTGTGACTTCCTACATCAGCTTCTATGAGGACAGCTGTGTACCATCATGCACCAGGGTGTGTTACAACAACGACAAACCCTGGTTCACAGCCAAACTCAGAAGGTTAAGACTGGATAAGGAAGAGGCCTTCAGGAGTGGGGACAAAGATATATACAGAGAGACGAAGTACAAGTTTGGTAAGGCAGTGAAAGAGGCCAAACGACTGTACTCTGAGAAGCTCCAAAACCAGTTCTCAGCCAACGACTCTGCGTCTGTCTGTAAAGGGCTCAGGCAGATCACCAACGACAAGCCGAAAGCCCCCCACTCCATCAACGACCGACGCCTCGCCAACGACCTGAACGAGTTCTACTGCCGCTTTGAAAGACAAAAGGACAGTCCTACAACCATCCCCCACGACACCCCCCAACAGCTGCAGCCACAATCCACCACCCCCACCTCCCCAACCACAAGAGGGGCCTTGACACCTCCAACCCCCACACTGAAGTTCCCCCCCACCAGCCCCCTACCCATGCTGGGGATGGCTCTTTCTATCCAGGAGAGGGACGTCAACAACCTCTTCAGAAGACAGAACCCCCGGAAAGCTGCTGGACCGGATTCTGTCTTGTCAGCCTGAAGCACTGCGCTGATCAGCTGTCTGCAGTCTTCACAGACATTTTTAACACCTCACTGGAGACATGTGCCAGCCTGCTTCAAGTCCTCCACCATCGTCCCTGTTCCCAAGAAGCCAAGGACCACAGGGCTTAATGACTTCAGATCCGTCGCCCTGACCTCTCTGGTGATGAAGTCCTTTGAGCGCCTTTTGCGCCTCTTGGACCTCCTGCAGTTTGCCTACAGAGCCAACAGGTCTGTAGACGATGCAGTCAACATAGCCCTTCACTTCATCCTGTGGCACCTGGACTCCACAGGAACCTACGCCAGGATCCTGTTTGTGGCTTTCAGCTCTGCCTTCAACACCATTGTCCCTGCTCCAGAAGAAGCTCTCCCAGCTGAGTGTGCTCGACTCCACCTGCAGGTGGATCACTGACTTCCTGTCTGCCAGGAAGCAGCGCGTGAGGCTGGGGAAGCACGTCTCTGACTCCCTGACCATCAGCACCGGTTCCCCCCAAGGCTGTGTTCTCTCTCCTCTGCTCTTCTCCCTGTACACCAACAACTGCACCTCCAGTCACCAGTCTGTCAAGCTTCTGAAGTTTGCGGACGACACCACTCTGATCAGACTCATCTCTGATGGTGACGAGTCCGCGTACAGATGGGAGGTGGACCATCTGTTGGACTGGTGCAGCCAGAACAACCTTGAGCTCAACACTCTAAAGACAGTGGAGATGGTTGTGGACTTCAGGCAGAACCCAGCCCCACCTGCCCCCATCACCCTCTGTGACTCCACAATTGACACTGTGGAATCATTCCGCTTCCTGGGAACCATCATCTCCCAGGATCTCAAGTGGGAGCCAAACATCAGCTCCCTCATCAAGAAAGCCCAGCAGAGGATGTTCTTCCTGTGGCAGCTGAATAAATTTAACCTGCCAAAGACTATGATGGTGCACTTCTACACAGCCATCATTGAGTCCATCCTCACCTCCTCCATCGCCATCTGGTATGCCGCTGCTACAGCCAAGGATAAGGGCAGGCTGCAGCGTGTCATTCAGTCTGCTGAGAAGGTGATTGGCTGCAGTCTACTGTCCCTCCAGGAACTGAACACCTCTGTGACCCTGATGCGGGCAGGGAAGATTCTGGCTGATCCCTCACACCCTGGTCACAGACTCTTTGAAACTCTCCCCTCTGGCAGGAGGCTGCGGTCCATCCGGACCAAAACCTCATGCCACAAGAACAGTTTTTTCCCATCTGCCACCAGCCTTGTTAACAAAGTCCGGAAACCACGCTGACACTCCTCCTTTCCTGTAACTTGCAACTCTATGCGTTACATCAACGCTCAGCTTGGACTCCTGCTTTACTTGCACTGCCATACTTGCACAATGATCACCTGCACTGTTGTACCGCTCTGGCATCCTATACTGCTCTACATTTACTCTCACTCACTTAAAACTGTGCACATATATTTATATTATATTGTAGATATGTTTATACTGTTTAATTTGTATTGTATTGCACCGACTACGCCAAAACAAATTCCTTGTATGTCCAAAAACGTACTTGGCAATAAAGCTTTCCTGATTTTGATTCTGATTTTGTCAAATGCTTCTGCAGATCTGCTGTAAGACAGACCGCTACAAGAGATCCTTTCTGCCCACAGCCATCAGCATGTTTCTTTTTTTGAAGAAACCTACATAATATGAGCTACAAGAACATTTAATTTTCCTTTGGGATTAAAAAAAGTAATTTTGTATTGAATTAAAGTCCTCATGTGTTCACATCTGCCATCAGTTATAACAATTTTGATTAACCTTAAATTGTAATATTGAGTGAGACTAGGAGACTCTAGTGCAGGCAACCACCAATGAGACAGGGAAAAAATTCAACAAGTTTATCATTAGGAAGTGGGTCAGAAAACTGAGGAAGAGATGAGCGTGAGTTATGGACAGGGACGTGCACAGATAGACACGAGGTGTTGCTAGAGCACCTGCTCTTTTATCCTATGGACAAAAAGTGCCCTCCTGAAATCTTTTTTATTTTTTACAGTGTATAGTGAAGGGCCCAAGGTAAAATTTCTGAATTTAAAGGTTTTTAATACCAGTGCCCCACGTTTTGAAATTTTGATCGACAACCACCTCCCCTCCCCCCTCACCAGCACACATCCGTGTCCCGCCTCGTGTGTCTCTCAGCGGAGACGGCTGCGTGCAGAGCGGAGAGGTGGACGTGCACAGGTGCAGCTTACCTCTTCTCTCCTCTCCCCTCCTCCCCTCCGCCGTCAAATAGAGCCCTGCCCTGCAGACAGGCCGGCTAACCATCCAGGTAACAAACAAAACGAATATACTTGCTTCCTAAACTTTGGATAAAAAAAATTAAAACTTCAATTGCCACCATTTTATTTAAACAGAACAGGCCAATAAATGGCATACCTTAACCAGCTAAGTCTTCTATGGCCGCCACCAGGCGCCAGGAGGATGTCTACAATTTAACTGTTAAATTAGAAGAAATAAATAAATTCAAATCTATCTCATAGATGTACGCATTACATTTGCTATAATGGTCCCTGATGACTTCTGTTTGACTCATGTTTTTTTTTTTTATTGCCAATACGGCCAAATGAGCTGGTTAACATTATTAAATGTAGGGCATCTAGGCTAAGTTGTATTCTTTACTTTTTTGTGTGTAAAAATTATGATGTGATTAGAGTATTTTAAATAGCAGACATCTTATCAGTTCTCAGGACTTGTAATCACATTCATTTTTATTCTCTAAGAATAATTTCTGTCATATATTACATTGGCTACATGCAGAAGTATAGATGATTCTTCTTATGATCGTATTCTCTGCTGTTGGTTTCATTTTGACTATAAAGAATTTATAACTTATTTTCTGGGTATGGTTGATTTACACTGTAGAATGGTCACTGGTTACTCACATTTCTGAAGATAACTCATTTAGTGTGACCTACCTGGTAAATTTGGCAGTGTAACCTGCTTTGCTACAACATATGGTTATTTGGTGCAGAAGACATTTTGTGTTAAAAGTACAGAATGATATAGTCAAGACAAACACGTTGTGCTCAGTGTGTAAAAAGAAAATAATGAAGGATAACGTAAGATTCAAATTTGACTCAGGAAGTTCATGTTGTGAATCAGTAATCGAACTTTAAATCAATCTATGATCATTTTGTTGCCTTATTAATTTAAAGAATTTTGTAAAATGCATCCCGGTTTGAATTGTGGTGATTTTCCTACAGGACAGTTTGTTTTGTGGGTGCTTAGTAATACATATAAATTATGTTCATGTTGTGCCTGTAATAAATCTCACACTACAAAGGCAACCAACAACTCCATGTGCCGCACAAGGTGCCCTTTTTTCCCCCTTGAACACCTGCCCCCCAAAATGTCTGTGCACGCCACTGGTTATGGAGGTAAGTTAATAGTGGTTTTGTGGTGGATTGAGAAGATGCTTACATGGAGGTGGATAAGGGTGTTCCGGGAAAGGTGAGTACGCCACATAAATTGAGATTGACAGGTTAGCATGAGGTGCGTGGAGTTCCTTCTAGGAGGTGAGTGGTGTTGGAGGATGGACAGGCAGAGCATTGAGCATAAGCTGTGATTCTCAGGTTCTGAGTTTTTCCTTGTGCTTGCTGGTCCAGGAAAACAAGAGTAGGCTTCCAGCAGTGATAAATACACTCACGTATTTATCTACCAGACAGAAGACGGATCGAAGACGGGTAAACCAATCCAAGGTCTTCAGAGCAGTAACCTTAGGGAAAATGAGCACAGCCAAGGTAAGAATCTGTATGACTAAGAAAAACAAGCAAAACTCTGAGTTGCTCTGTTGGGCTGATTACCACTTTAATTGAGCAAACAATCTGACACCTCCTCCTGGTTTCCAGCAGCTTAATAGCTCTCTCTGATTGCTTTGTGATGAGCAACAGCTGTGAGGTTACACCTGCCTGTCACACCCTGTGGAAAGAGGTGAGAGAGAAACTCCACACAACACACTCCCAACCTGTGCCTAGCTCTGTGACCTGACATAAATAAAGTTCATCTGTTTTTTTAGGATGTCCTGACATTTCCTAATTTCCATCCTTTAGCAAATCTTTTGAGGGAAAATCTGCTAGGTACCTCTGGCACAAAAAGAGGACAACATATTACCAAAAGAACCCTGTATTCACCGTCAAACATGCTTTGGTGTTGCTTTTTTGAGAAAAAAGTGGGCATTTTGCCATGGAAGGTAAACTGAATAGATCCAAATACCAACCATTTTTGACACAAATCCTTTAGTCGCTTTCTAGAAAGCTAAGGATGAATCATCACAGTGAGTTTGAGCATACATCCAAATCATCAAAACAATGACTTCATGAGAGGAAAGAAGTGAGCTGAAAAGAACTGTGGATAAGAGATGTCCTCACAGTCTGATTGATAAGGGAAATTCCTTTCAGCTGTTTTGGGTAAATATTGCTAAGTCAAGATCTGGCATTTAATAGTATCCTACCGAAGAAGATGGAATACTCAAAAAGTGCTTGAAGAAATTATTCATTTGTTTAATTTTGGGCTGAATTGTACAGAATAACTGAAAGAAATGAGACAGAGATGTCTCAAAAGTTAATAAAATAATGTAAATTGAGTATCAGGTTGGGTCAGAACTTAGCACTTAACAGTATATATGTGTGATCTCTGATAATGTCATAACTGTTCAACGTAGGTGACTACCATGGTTTGCCTCACAGCAACTAAAAACACTTAAGAGATGACAGCTTTTCATCATGACTTCACATCTCCGAAGTTTCACATGCTCTGTCTACAATCTTGTATTTTAGTCTGTCAGTTTTTTGTGGCCTGATACCTGTTGACAGATGTCTGTCACACTCTCTGCCTTAGCTGGATCTTCCACAAACATTATCATTCCTTCATTGTTTAAACTGCTGGCACAAAGAAAAGCAACTGGTTGTTCAGCCGACATCCCTGAATGTTTTGGTTCTAAACACGGCATGACTGCAACAGAATAACAAGTCTACAAAAAAGCTTCAACATCCTTTCATTAATATAATATAACTCAGATGGCCAAACGTTGTGTTCGCTGCAGCTAACTCAGCAGTCACCATCACAGGATAACAAAAGCAAAATCCATCATCACAAATGATAGCAACTTGTTAAAGCTCACTTTCAAAAGTAACACTTGTACATTTTGTGGAATCAAGTGATGCGTATTTGTGTAATGAGAGAGGTATGCTAAGTACATCAATGCCATATATCAAGGTGCTTCTCCTCATCAGGCAAAATGGGCCAAGAAAGACTGACTCTAAGACCACGTCCACACGGAGCTGAAGTCAGTATCAGCACAGAAACGTTTGATAGTAAAGATGAAACCACCCAAAACCAGAGGAGCTGTATTTGGCAGAGTAATACAGCAGCAAAAGAGAAAAAAATCACATTGCATATGTGCACAAAAATGTTGTAGAAAAGAAGACTAACATGGCAACAGCAATGAATGAGGTGCTAAGAATCTGTAGACGTGGTTTTCCAACTCCCATTCGCTCTGCTTGTCATAGAGGAGCAAAAGATTTTGGTGTAAAACGCACAACAGATGAAATAGGATCAATTTAACCTGCTATTGTTTTTGGCAAGTCAGTGCATGCATGTTGAGGGAGAGAGGAGGAAAGCTTGCCAGTTTTTAGCCACTTAAGGCCTTAGGTCTGTCCACATGGAAACACCATGGGGGACGGCCTTGAACCTTTCCACTCTAGGAGCAGGTTTCAAATGTAACGTGTTTTACAATGTTTTGCGTATACTCTCAAACCTGGCTTTGTGTGGATGGGGCCTGAATGTCAAATATTTCTGTCAAAGTCTATCAGAGGGATGCAGCACTCTTAAAACTACCGAGATCTTGGGTCTTGATCGTAGAATTATCACACTTTTGCAAATAGTCAACAGAGCTGCTTGAAATGTGTTGAGAAAAAAAATAAATGTATAAAGATTTGACAAGAATTAAACATGAAGCTACCAGGAACCCATTCTTATCAAGTGCTGTCATATTCTATAAGTGGAGCCTACCTGGAGTGGCCAGAAGGACCAGGTATACTACTGGTATGGCCTTTTTTGACTCTAACTCAACTCCCAAACCTGCTGCTAGATTTTAGAAGACACTCTGTCCAAGAGGTGAAGTAGAGTAAAGTCTGTATCTTTCAGAAACACAGATTTTAATGCAGAACAGTTTTCTATTGTCCTGCATTAATGCAGCATAATCTCAGTCAGGTTTAGGGACAGATTTTGACCAGGTCACCTGAAAATGGTGGTGCTTTCACACTCGTGGCAGCATGAGACAGACTCTACAACCCACACAAGTGGCTCAGGTATTGCAGCTCATCCAGGATGGCACATCAGTGTGAGCTGTGGCAAGAAGGTTTGCTGTGTCTGTCAGCATAGTGTCCAGAGCCTGGAGGCACTACCAGTAGACAGGCCAGTACACCAGGAGATGTGGAGGAGGCTGCAGGTGGGCAACAACCCAGCAGCAGGACTGTTACCTCTGCCTTTGTGCAAGGGAGAACAGGAGGAGCACTGCCAGAGCCCTGCAAAATGACCTCAGCAGGCCACAAATGTGCATGTGTCTGCACAAAAGGTTAGAAACCGACTCCATGAGGATGGTATGAGGGCCTGACGTCCACAAATGGGGGTGGTGCTCACAGCCCAACACCGTGCAGGACGCTTGGCATTTGCCAGAGAACACCAGGATGGCAAATTCGTCACTGGCGCCCTGTGCTCTTCACAGATGAAAGCAGGTTCACACTGAGCACATGTGACAGACGTGACAGAGTCTGGAGATACCATGGAGAGCGATCTGCTGCCTGCAACATCCTTCAGCATGACCGGTTCGGCAGTGGGTGTGGGTTGACATTTCTTTGGAGGGCCGCATGGCGCTCCATGTGCTCGCCAGAGGTAGCCTGACTGCCATTAGGTACCGAGATGAGATCCTCAGACCCCTTGTGAGACCATATGCTGGTGCGGTTGGCCCTGGGTTCCTCCTAATGCAGGACAATGCTAGACCTCATGTGGCTGGAATGTGTCAGCAGTTCCTGCAAGATGTAGACATTGAAGCTATGGACTGGCCCGCCCGTTCCCCAGACCTGAATCCAATTGAGCACATCTGGGACATCAGGTGTCGCTCCATCCACCAACGTCACGTTGCTCCACAGACTGTCCAGGAGTTGACGGATGCTTTAGTCCAGGTCGGGGAGAAGATCCCTCAGGAGACCATCCACCCTCAGGAGCATGCCCAGGTGTGGTAGGGAGGTCATACAGGCATGTGGAGGCCCCACACAGTACTGAGCCTCATTTTGACTTGTTTTAAGGACATTACATCAAAGTTGGATCAGGCTGTAGTGTGTTTTCCACTTTAATTTTGTGTGTGACTCAAAGTCCAGGCCTCCATTGGTTAATAAATTTAATCTCCATTGATGATTTTTGTGTAATTGTGTTGGTCAGCACATTCAACTTTGTACAGAACAGAAGTATTCAATGAGAATATTTTATTCATTCAGATTTAGGATGTGTTATTTGAGTGTTCCTTTTATTTTCTTGAGCAGTGTATGTTCTCTTACTCCCCTGACCTAACCCCTAAGAACTCACAGATGAGAGATTTATTGTAAAGGATAACACCCCATCTCTCGGAGCTCTGACTGGAAGGCTGTGGCTGCTGCTAAACAGAAAGTTGATCATCATATCAAGGAACAGGCTGCATCAATGAAAGGCTTGTGACTGTTAATGAAAGGGTGGGGGGCTATATTGGTCATTAACCTTTCTTTTGAAATACCAGAAATGTGGTAATGTTTTATTTTTCTCTCTAACAGATGAAATTAAACAAGCGTGATGAAAAAAAGTTTCACACACAAAAAACTGATATTACACTAAGGAAGCCAAAACCTCACTTTTACTTTCTTAAACATTCAGGTCTGAGATTTGTTAATACAGGTCCTTCTCAAAATATTAGCATATTGTGATAAAGTTCATTATTTTCCATAATGTCATGATGAAAATTTAACATTCATATATTTTAGATTCATTGCACACTAACTGAAATGTTTCAGGTCTTTTATTGTCTTAATACGGATGATTTTGGCATACAGCTCATGAAAACCCAAAATTCCTATCTCACAAAATTAGCATATTTCATCCGACCAATAAAAGAAAAGTGTTTTTAATACAAAAAACGTCAACCTTCAAATAATCATGTACAGTTATGCACTCAATACTTGGTCGGGTATCCTTTTGCAGAAATGACTGCTTCAATGCGGCGTGGCATGGAGGCAATCAGCCTGTGGCACTACTGAGGTCTTATGGAGGCCCAGGATGCTTCGATAGCGGCCTTTAGTTAATCCAGAGTGTTGGGTCTTGAGTCTCTCAACGTTCTCTTCACAATATCCCACAGATTCTCTATGGGGTTCAGATCAGGAGAGTTGGCAGGCCAATTGAACACAGTGATACCATGGTCAGTAAACCATTTACCAGTGGTTTTGACACTGTGAGCAGGTGCCAGGTCGTGCTGAAAAATGAAATCTTCATCTCCATAAAGCTTTTCAGCAGATGGAAGCATGAAGTGCTCCAAAATCTCCTGATAGCTATCTGCATTGACCCTGCCCTTGATAAAACACAGTGGACCAACACCAGCAGCTGACACGGCACCCCAGACCATCACTGACTGTGGGTACTTGACACTGGACTTCTGGCATTTTGGCATTTCCTTCTCCCCAGTCTTCCCCCAGATTCTGGCACCTTGATTTCCGAATGACATGCAGAATTTGCTTTCATCCGAAAAAAGTACTTTGGACCACTGAGCAACAGTCCAGTGCTGCTTCTCTGTAGCCCAGGTCAGGCGCTTCTGCCGCTGTTTCTGGTTCAAAAGTGGCTTGACCTGGGGAATGCGGCACCTGTAGCCCATTTCCTGCACACGCCTGTGCACGGTGGCTCTGGATGTTTCTACTCCAGACTCAGTCCACTGCTTCCGCAGGTCCCCCAAGGTCTGGAATCGGCCCTTCTCCACAATCTTCCTCAGGGTCCGGTCACCACTTCTCGTTGTGCAGCGTTTTCTGCCACACTTTTTCCTTCCCACAGACTTCCCACTGAGGTGCCTTGATACAGCACTCTGGGAACAGCCTATTCGTTCAGAAATTTCTTTCTGTGTCTTACCCTCTTGCTTGAGGGTGTCAATAGTGGCCTTCTGGACAGCAGTCAGGTCGGCAGTCTTACCCATGATTGGGGTTTTGAGTGATGAACCAGGCTGGGAGTTTTAAAGGCCTCAGGAATCTTTTGCAGGTGTTTAGAGTTAACTCGTTGATTCAGATGATTAGGTTCATAGCTCGTTTAGAGACCCTTTTAATGATATGCTAATTTTGTGAGATAGAAATTTTGGGTTTTCATGAGCTGTATGCCAAAATCATCCGTATTAAGACAATAAAAGACCTGAAATATTTCAGTTAGTGTGCAATGAATCTAAAATATATGAATGTTAAATTTTCATCATGACATTATGGAAAATAATGAACTTTATCACAATATGCTAATTTTTTGAGAAGGACCTGTATTTCTAAATACGGAGTATTTGAAAGTTCGAGGGGATGAAGATTAGTTTCTGTGGCATGGCCATAAATAACATCTGCATGTTCTAGGATCTGAGTCACTCTCCTGTAAGATATCCACATTGGTCTTTAGCAAAACAACCAAAACAACACCTTTAAAGTCCATATTATGGATTATATAGAATATATGTACACAACACATCCAATCATGTTTCATATGCATTACTGCTACAACCTCTCTGAACAGTATGCCAACAGATCTCCATAGTGTGCTTAAAACTCTTTGACATCCATATACTTTTGCAATATGGACTTTTTTGTAATTTTTTTTAAACTGATTTAGTTTCAACTAAAATTCAGCTTTCTTCTGATCTCTAGTCCCCCTTTCTTCCGGAAAATGATGACCCCATTGAACAGTATAGTAAACCTCACCCCACAATATTGCATAAAGTGGCCATCTCCTGTCCTATGTGACAGAAAAAAAAGTCTGCTGTTGTGATGATTCTTTTAATTAAGCAGTAAAAAGCTGTCCAAACCAACTTGGCCAGTTGTGAAAAAAACATTTCCTCTTGTTGAGAATAACTGATTGTGCCTATCTAGGGGACAGCAAGTGTCAGTGACCTGTGGCAATAAATCTTTGACCTGACTGTGGAGGAATTTTGGCATATTCTTGTCTGCAGAAGGGTTGTATTCAACCACGTTGGAGGGTTTCTAGCATTAATTACCTGTTCAGTTGTCATATAACAATCTCTGTCAGGTTTAGGGACAGATTTTGACCAGGCCACCTGAAAATCCTTATTGTACGTTTGTTAAACTGTTCACAGGGGTACTTAGTGGTGCGCTTTTAGGTCAGTAGTGGTTTGTTCTCCATGGAGGCCTTTTTTGCCAAGCCTTTTTCATATTTATATTTTACAATGAACATCTACTTTAACCAAGGCAAGTCAAGGTCTGCAGAGCTTTTTTTCTGGGTTCTTTTGTGACTTCCTGGATGAGTTGTTATTGAGCTCTTGGAATAATTATAATAGGTCAGTCACTTCTGAGAAGGTTCACGATTGTTCCATGTTTCTCATTTTATGATTTATGACTCAGTATGGTTGACTCAGGTCCCAAAGCCTTATAAAAAGTAATCTAACTCTTTCCATACTGGTAGATCTCAGTAACTGATTCTTATCTGTTCTTAAATTTCATTAGATCAGGTTATGATGTGACGTTTTATGGGATATTTTAGTCGACATCATATTATAAGATCGGACCTATGAAGGTAATTGCTTGATTCCACAGCTCTGACAGTAATTAGGCTTTTGTGTGGCTAGTAAAAGTGAACCAAAAATTGGGGTTAATCTGTGTTAATTCATTATTTCCGAAGTAACCAAATCATTTAAGTGTAGCAAAAAAACACCAGTGTATATAGGACTGTGACCACACGTTCAGTATATTAAAGCACAGGAAATCATCAGAGGATGCTGGACTGTCATTTATGTTTTTATTGGAAAAAATTTGAGAAATCATAACAAGAACACAACCCAAGAAAAAAACCATTTACAAATAAAGAAATAAAATCAATTTGATACATGTTGATGGTTGATGGTTTCCTCCTTTTCCACTAGAGGTAGACATACCCAACGACAAGTTGAAGTTTTATTTTTCATAATCTTTGCATTTGTGTTTTATATTTACTTCCTTCAAATTCTTTCTGAGTTTTATGATAAACATTGGAACCATTTATTGCAATAACAATTCTTTACCTGGTTCTACACAGAAGCTCGTCAAATATTTAAAGGAGGCGTTGGAGTTCCATCAAACTACCTTGAAGGACAGTTGGTGACCAGCATACATAAACATTAACAAAACAAAAACAACAATAATACAAAATATCTATAGTAAAAGTTATATCTATGGTTGTTAAGTGTGTGGATAAACTGAATCTAAATTTTTTTTAAATAAACCACTATGCAAATTAAAAGCAAGAAATAGAAAAAGGCCAGTTGAAATGTTTTTGTAATTATAGACTCAGACACAGAACAGCCGCAACAGTCAGATTTTTCCATCCAAACAAAACTTTTTTAAAGCTGCCTTAAACTGCATTTACATGACATTCATCACAGTTTATTGCTCAGATCATCTTGACCAGGTAGTCTTGACCTTAAAATATTTAATCCATGTACTGAATACTTTTTTAGTGAACGTGCGCAATGTCTTCCGGGCAGTATTTGGCGCTGCCTGCTGGTTATACTCGGTAGCACACTCTTATAAAAACTAAAGAATAAACACTTACTGCCCTTAAACAAGCAGTTGTCAACCCTCAGAAAAACTCAGTACAAACACTAAGCTGAAGACATTTGCATGTGGTAAATGTCTTCATATTGACTCTTCTGATTAGGAGGCTTCATTTCCACATAGGTAGAGTTCTCAGAAGCTCTGGAGTTTTTCTGCAACACAAAAACAAAAGAGAGAGATTTCTTTAGGTGTAACAGTTGATAGTCTATGTTTCGACACAAATTCACCTGGGTAATTTCATTTCCGCAGTGCTTTGCTTTCATAGTCCTACTCTTGAGTAGGTCTTTTCATCTTTCCCAGAGATTTGTTAGAGGGGTGGAGTGGTGTGCAGCAAGGCTTGGCACCAGCAGCTTCAGGAATGGCAGAGGTTACTAAACAAATTAATTGTTTTTACAGCTTTAATTTGTCACAAAAAGTACTTTTAAGATGTTTTTTAAGTGAGAAAGTACACCTCAAAACATTATCTGTGCAGTCAGTTCATTAAGAATGAGCCTACATTTAAATGTTTTTTCTGAGTTTTTGGAACTGCGGAGCTCCACTTACAGGTTGGTCTGGTTGCTAAGCAAAGCCAAGCTAATTGGGCAGCTGGACTGGGACTTCCCCACTAACCGCTGCCAGATCACTTCCCAGCACTCTGGGATTTCCCACGACCTGGTTTGTTTGTGGCAGCTGATAGTGAATATAAAGTGATTAGTAGGTATGTGATGAATAACAGCAAGTACCAGAAAATAAAACAGATTGTGTTTGTGACATTTTAAGTTATTGTTGGAAATAATTATTACCTGTTTCGCCACAGTTCTCTAATACAAATGTTTTAATGCAGTGCCCATGATCAGAGCACTTTAAACTTTTCATGTACATAAAAAACACACATTTACCTAAGACTTTCTTTTCATGTAAATCTAACTTAGTGGAGTATACCATCTTTAATATTTTAAAATTTTCATAGTTTTATGCAGCTCTGCAGGAGGAGAGACCACAGCTCCAGGTTTGTATGCAGAAGCTCAGTGATGTCCTACTATCCTCTGCTCCATGCTCTGCGCAACTTCTACTTTATATGAATATTTGTCTATGATTAGACAGTAATCCTTGTAATTCTGGACTGATTATCAGATTTGTTATTCAAATAAATAAAATGTTTACAAAAAACACATCTGTAGTTTACCTGATGCTAATACATGAAAAAATGTGTGGTTTCAGTATTTTGTATTTATTGTAAGTGAACCATGCAGTTGTAAAGCAACAACTCTGGCCTGATGCAGGTTGGTAAAATGTTTTTATCCAAAATAATGATTTAAACTTTTCCTTCTTATGGATCCAGTGGAACTTAAGGAATAGTGGAATTAATTAATTAGATGTATAACTCTAAAGTTTCTCATCATCTATTATTTATCAGTTGAAACAAAAAGAAAAAAGGATTTTTTAGCGGAGTAAAGGAGTAATGACATCTGCTGGAAGGAAAGTGAATTGCAGTTTTCTAAACAAATTCCCTGTACATCATTAGGCTGATTTAAATAAATGGTCCTTGGCAATGGAAAAAGACTGTACAAGATGCTTTGTGATTCCTTAAAGCAATTTAAAGCACTTTTTAAATCCTGGGGCTTTCAGTGGAAAAGGGGCTTATTACAAACACTGTCCCAAGGATGAATTCTGTTTATTGCACCATTTAAAGAAACGAATGAAGATGCTTTACACATTTATAAAAAAAAATTATAATCTAAGAATTAACAATATTAACACTTGAAAAAAAAGATTATTATTTGAGCTCGTCAGCAACAGAGTCAAAATGTAGCTTATCAATAATCAAACTAATCTCTAATGAATAATTAACTGAAAGACTGAAATAAATTATAAACTTTAATTAGAAGAGACATTTATATGACTGAGTGACTCTTCAGAATATTATTAATTAAGATCACTAAAGGTTTCAAGGATTTTTATAGTCATACTACCTCACATTTGCACATTAAGGTACAAAATTCAGACTCAGGTCCCAGTTAGGAAGCCTATTACTTAAGTAAAAAGCAAACTAAGTAAAACATACAAAACTAAGTCTAACAATAAATAGCAACCAGTAAAAATATGTGCAGCTAAGAGCAAAAAAAAAGAAATATACACAGTTAAATAGTAAAGCTGAAATTAATTGCAGAGTACTAAATAGACATGTAAAGCATGACGTAGTGATTAATATTGTACCTATAAGTTAGTGAAATATTGCACCTTTGGTGGGTGAAGTGTTAAGTGCGGGTCAATGTGAATTGAGAGTCTACAGCATGCGAACAGAGTTCTGCGAACAGCTGGGGTGTCTTGCCTTGCAGTCATACATCAGCAGAGTGAACAGGAGGGGGCTCAATGTGCAGCCCTGGAGCGAGCCAGTGCTGAGGGTGATAGAGGAGGAAACAACGTTGTGGATACTGACAGTTTGAGGTCTGTTGGTCAGGAAGTCCAGGACCCAGTTCCCCAGTGTAGGACTCAGTCCAAGGGAAGAGAGCTTCTGCACGAGGGTCTGTGGGATTATCATATTGAAGGCTGAGGAGAGATCCAGAAAGAGTAGACAAACATAGGAGTTACTGCTCTTCAGATGGGTGAGCGCTGCTTGAACCACTGAATTGATGGCGTCGTCAGTGGAGCGGTTCTTCCTGTAGGTGGGTCTACAATTATGTTGATGGAGTCCTTGATATGTCAGGGTCCTCAAAGTGGGCATCTGTTGAATGCATCTGGCAAGGAGTCCCTTGGGCATTGTGCATCCCTGGTGTAGTAGTCTGTGATGCACTTGATGCCCCTCCACATACACCAGGGGTCGTTGGTGGTAAAGTGACCCTTGATGTATGTGGCTTTGGCCCTCACGATGCCTGTAGTCAGTCCCTTCCTCGCCTTTTTGAGTGTTGATGCCTCCCCTGTCCTGATCACAGCATCCCTAGGTTTCAGCAGAGCTCTCACCTCTGCATTCAGCCAGGATTTCTTGTTTGGATAAAGATTTTACTTATCAAAACTTCTGATTTCTCTCTGTAGTTTAAAGGGCTTGCAACCCAGAGGCTAATATTTAGCTGTAAATTAGGAGGGTAGGCAGTGACTGAATTGATTTCCAGGTAGAAATCCTGCCCACACAAAAGCATGAAGAGTGCATTTTTTGGTCCAAATCTAGCTGTTATTTTACCCACGGATCATCTGTTAGGTCATGGCCTTTGCAGTACTCACAGTCACATTTCTTAGCTCAGCTGATTTCTGAATCTCACACAAACAGCTGTTTATACAGCCACGAATCCCCCCCCACTTTGCCATTTCACATCATTCAAGTTTACCTGTTGAGCCTTGTACATTTTCATATCGTGCAGCTGGGAGTGTGGCACCAAAGGGGTGTGGATTATAACTTGCAACATTCACCTGGATAAAACATGTAAGATTTAGCCCCCAAACAGCATTCTGGATTGAGTTGCCTCAAGCTGGCTTACAAGCAAAGTTGCCGTGCCCCATCTTTAACATGTTATTACCTGCATCTCTTCGACTAGACGGACACTAGATGTTGATATATTGTCTCTGTTCTGTGTGGACCTGCATGTTGTGCTGCAGTTTCCGTCTTTGCTTACTGTCATATCACCTGCCATATTACCCCATGCATTTCATATTGGTTACGGGTTTGTGACTACCAGCCAAGGTAGATCAAGAGCATAATATTGTTGGGTTGACTTTAAGCCTCCATTCCGTGTCAAGATATTTCACATGATCATAAAGTGTATTGAACTTGTATTGATTAGGGAACAAAAGGATGATCTGAATGGGGCTTAAATTAAACTAACGCTCCTCCACTGAGTGTATATGAGTTGGAAAACTGCAAAACAAAAATATTTGCTGGGGTTTCCTGGAAAACTGGATTTTTTTGTTGATTCTGTTTCTTGTCGTTGTCTGTATTTAGACAACTCAGCCTGATCACCAAGCAGAGATGGAATCTGGGATCGCATGGCCCTGATAGCCAAGAATAATTTTTTTTTTTCTCAAGCCCTCAGAGAGAGATAAGCTCTCTGTATCTTTATGGAGCCTATTACTTCTTCAAGGTTTCACTTATGTAATCCTCTAAGGAATAAAAAGGCAGGCCTATATTCAAAATGTAACAAATTCATCCCTTTTTAAAGTAAGGAATGCTTTAAGGAAAGTAGGTGTTGAGTGCTCAAATAATCCTAGAGGCTATGTTGTCTGGGGCCTAAATGCCCCTGGTTGGGTCTCCCATGGAAAAAGGGCTCTAGGTGATGGGTCAGACAAAGAGTGGTTCAAGAATCCCTCATGAAGAACAAAATATCGAGGCACGTGACGTCGCCCGGTACGGCGGAGCCGGGGTCCCACCCTGGAGCCGGGCCTGAGGTTGGGACTCGTCGGAGAGCGCCTGGTGGCCGGGTTGCTCCTCGCGGGACCCGGCCGGGCCAAGCCCGAACGAGAGATGCGAGGCCATTCCCCAGTGGGCCCACCACCTGCAGGGGGAACCGTGAGGGACCGGTGCAAAGAGGATTGGGTGGCGGACGAAGGTGGAGACCTCAGCGGCCCGATCCCCGGATGCTTAGGCTGGCTCTAGGGACGTGGAATGTCACCTCGCTGGGGGGGAAGGAGCCTGAGCTTGTGCGGGAGGTCGAGAGATATCGACTAGAAATAGTCGGGCTCGCCTCCACGCACAGCGTGGGCTCTGGAACCCATCTCCTTGAGAGGGGTTGGACTCTCTTCTACTCTGGAGTGGCCCACGGGGAGAGGCGGCGGGCTGGTGTGGGTTTGCTTGTTGCCCCCCAGCTCAGGCGTCTCGTGTTGGGGTTTACCCCAGTGGATGAGAGGGTCGTATCCCTGCGCCTTCGGGTTGGGGAGAGGTCTCTGACTATCATTTCAGCCTACGGGCCGAGTGGTAGTGCAGAGTACCCGGCCTTCTTGGCGTCCCTGTCGGGGGTGCTGGATAGTGCCCCTCCCGGGGACTCCATTATTCTGCTGGGGGACTTCAACGCCCACGTGGGGAACGACAGTGACACCTGGGGAGGCGTGATCGGGAGGAATGGCCTCCCCGATCTGAATCTGAGTGGTGTTTTGTTATTGGACTTCTGTGCTAGTCACGGATTGTCCATAACGAACATCATGTTCAAACATAAGGGTGTCCATCAGTGCACGTAGCACCAGGACACCCTAGGCAGGAGGTTGATGATCGACTTTGTTGTCGTATCATCAGTCCTTCGGTCGCATGTTTTGGACACTCGGGTGAAGAGAGGGGCTGAGCTGTCCACTGATCATCACCTGGTGGTGAGTTGGATCCGCTGGAGGAGGAGAAAGCCAGACAGACTTGGCAGGCCCAAGCGCATAGTGAGGGTCTGCTGGGAACACCTGGCGGAGCCCTCGGCCAGGGATGTATTCAACTCCCACCTCCGGGAGAGCTTCGACCAGATCCCGGGGGATGTTGGAGACATAGAGTCCGAGTGGACCATGTTCTCTGCATCTATTGTCGATGCTGCTGCCCATAGCTGCAGCCGTAAGGTCTGCGGTGCCTGTCGTGGCGGCAATCCCAGAACCCGGTGGTGGACACCGGCAGTAAGGGATGCTGTTAAGCTGAAGAAGGAGTCCTATCGGTTGTGGTTGGCTTGTGGGACCCCTGAGGCGGCTGACGGGTACCGTGAGGCCAAGCGTGCTGTGGCCCGGGCTGTGGCAGAGGCAAAAACTCGGGCCTGGGAAGAGTTCGGTGAGGCCATGGAGAAGGACTACCGGTTGGCCTCGAAGCGATTCTGGCAAACCGTCCGGCGCCTCAGGAGGGGGAAGCAGTGCTTCGCCAACACTGTTTATAGTGGGGGCAGGAGACTGCTGACCTCGACTGAGGACATTATCGGGCGGTGGGAGGAGTACTTCGAGGATCTCCTCAATCCTGCCATCATGCATTCCGTGGTGGAAACAGAGGCTGGGGACTCGGGGTTGGACTCTTCCATCACCCAGGCTGAAGTCACCAAGGTGGTTAAAAAGCTCCACGGTGGCAAGGCTTCGGGGGTGGATGAGATCCGCCCTGAGTACCTCAAGTCTCTGGATGTTGTAGGGCTGTCATGTTTGACACGCCTCTTCAACATTGCGTGGCGTTCGGGGACAGTGCCTCTGGACTTGCAGACTGGGGTGGTGGTCCCCCTTTATAAGAAGGGGCACCGGAGGGTGTGTTCCAACTACAGGGGGATCACACTCCTCAGCCTCCCTGGTAAGGCCTACGCCAGGGTATTGGAGAGGAGAGTCCGACCGATAGTCGAACCTCGGCTTCAGGAGGAGCCGTGTGGTTTTCGTCCCGGCCGTGGAACACTGTACCGCCTCTATACCCTCTACAGGGTGCTCGAGGGTTCATGGGAGTTTGCCCAACCGGTTCACATGTGTTTTGTGGACCTGGAGAAGGCATTCGACTGTGTCCCTCGTGATGCCCTGTGGGGGGTGCTCCAGGACTATGGAATCGGGGGCCCTTTATTAAGGGCCATCCGGTCCCTGTACGAGCGGAGCAGGAGTTTGGTCCGCATTGCCGGCACTAAGTCGGACCTGTTCCCAGTGCATGTTGGACTCCGGCAGGGCTGCCCTTTGTCACCGGTCCTGTTCATAACTTTTATGGACAGGATTTCTAGACGCAGCCAAGGGCCGGAGGGGGTCTAGTTTGGGGACCAGTGGATTTCGTCTCTTCTTTTTGCAGATGAGGTGGTCCTGCTGGCCCCCTCTAGCCAAGACCTACAGCATGCGCTGTGGCGGTTCACAGCTGAGTGTGAAGCTGCTGGGATGAGGATCAGCTCCTCCAAGTCCGAGGCCATGGTACTCCACCGGAAAAGGGTGGCTTGTCCTCTTCAGGTTGGAGGGGAGTTCCTGCCTCAAGTGGAGGAGTTTAAGTATCTCGGGGTCTTGTTCACGAGTGAGGGAAGAATGGAGCGGAAGATCGACAGACGGATTGGTGCGGCTTCCACAGTAATGGGGGCGCTGTGCCAGTCCATTGTGGTGAAAAGAGAGCTGAGCCGAAAAGCAAAGCTCTCAATTTACTGGTCGGTCTACGTTCCTACCCTCACCTATGGCCATAAACTTTGGGTCATGACCGAAAGAACGAGATCCCGGATACAAGCGGCTGAAATGAGCTTCCTCCGTAGGATGGCCGGGCACTCCCTTAGAGATAGGGTGAGGAGCTCGGCCATCCGGGAGGGGCTCGGAGTAGAGCCGCTGCTCCTCCACATCGAGAGGAGCCAGTTGAGGTGGCTCGGGCATCTATACCGGAAGGCCTCCTGGACGCCTTCCTCGGGAAGTGTTCCAGGCATGTCCCACCGGGAGGACGCCCAGGGGACGGCCCAGGACACGCTGGAGGGACTATGTCTCTCGGCTGGCCTGGGAACGCCTTGGAGGAGTTGGTTATGCAGTAACCACTGAAACTAAAATTATAGAATCACAGGCCCTGCCCCATACATGCTCAGCACAGACTGCAGAGCTGTATGCTGTTATCAGAGCTTGTGAATTTTATGAAGGAAAAATCCTAACCATCTACACAGATAGCCAATATGTATTCGGTTCTGTTCACCATTTTGCCAAAATATGGGAAAATAGAGGGTTCAAAACATCATCTGGAACAGAATTGACACATTTTAATCTGTTAAAACGACTGCTGTTAGCTATCCAGCTACCTGCAAAGATAGCGCTTTGTAAATGTAAAGCGCATCAATCAGATGAAACCATGGAAAGAAAGGGGAACACCTTTGCTGACATTTCTGCTAAAATAACTTCGAGACTTCCCCTCACTTTGAAAATGTCAGATCTCCTATTTATAGATACAGATGTGCTGAAAGATTCACAACAATCTGCACCAGCTGCAGAAGTTAAATCTTGGCTGAATAGAGGTGCCATAAAGAAAGATGACATTTATCATTTGGAAAATAAGCCATTACCAAAGAATTTATACAAGACGGCGGCCCATGCGACACACGGAATTTTGCATGTGTCGAGAGGGGGAATGATACACTTAGTAAATCTACATATCCACACAATAAATTTTTCTGACTATGCAAAAAACTTTTGTAGATCATGTATTATCTGCTGCATACATAATCCACAGGGGAACATGAAACCCAAAAGAGGCCAGTTCCCAGCAGCAATCCATCCCTTTCACACAATACACATGGATTTCATAGAGTTATCATGGTCAGGGGGAAAGAAATATTGTTTAGTGGTCATAGATGCATTTTCAAAGTGGGTTGAAATATACCCTGCAAAGCACTGTGATGCACGCACAGTGCACTCATAGTGACACATTTCTTCCCCACATATGGTATCCCACAAATCATAAGATCAGATAATGGGACTCATTTTGTAAATAATGTAATAGAACTGTGCTCTAAAGCATTAGGGCTTCAGTTAAAAAATCATTGTTCTTACCACCCGCAATCTGCTGGGCTGGTTGAACGAACAAATGGAACAATAAAAAATAGATTAAGGAAAACAATGGAAGAAACAGGGAGGCCATGGCCCGAATGCCTATCCCTGGTTAAATTATGGATGAGAATAACTCCAAATCAAACTGGTCTCACTCCATTTGAAATAGTACATGGCAGACCTTTTCCATTGCCACCAGAAATGGATGACATAGGAAAAGCACAGCAGGAAACATCATTAGCTGAATGGATGAATAGAATATTACAAACAAAAGAAATACAGTTGTCCAGTAGTCTGCCAGTAAATGTTGCTCCAATTTCACAGAACCTGAGGCCTGGAGAACTGGTCCTGATTAAGACATTCCACAGAAAGGACTGGAGCACCCCCTGCTGGAAAGGGCCATATCATCAGCGTTCCTCCTGAAGTCCACGATGAGCTTCTCAGTCTTCTCGAGGTTAAGCAGCAGGTTATTGGTGTCACCAGATGATCCACCTCCTCCCTATACGCAGTCTCATCGTTATCTTTGATGAGGCCGATCACCGTGGTGTCATGTGCAAACTTAATGATGGTATTGAAACCATCGACAGGTTTGCAGTTATGGGTGAGGAGGGAGTAGAAGACGGGTCTCATCACACAGCCTTGTGGTACACTGGTGTTTATGGTGATGGTAGATGAGCAGTAATTATCCAACCGGACTTATTGGGGTCGGTTGGTCAGGAAATCCTGTAACCATTTGCACAAGCAATTGATGGGTATGTCTGTGAGTTTTGTGATGGGTTTTGAGGGGATGACTGTGTTGAATGCTGAACTGAAGTCTATGAACAGCATCCTTGCAAAAGTGTTTTAATTGTCCAGATGTGAGAGAACAGAGTGCAGCACTATAGAGACTGCTGTGCTCCTGTTCTGGCAGTATGCAAATTGGTGGGGGTCCAGGGAGGGGGGGAGACAAGATCTGAGGTGTGCTAGGACCAGCTGCTAGAAGCACTTTGTGATGATGGAAGTGAGGGCTACTGAATGGTACTCATTGAGTCTTAATGGGTTTGAGTTTTTGTGTACTGGGACGATGGAGGTGGTTTTGAAGCAGGTCGATACCACAGCATGGGCCAAAGAAAGATTGAATATTTCCGTCAGCACTCCTGCCAGCTCCCCAGAACACACTCTGAGAACATGTCCAGGAATGCCATCAGGACCCGCAGCCTTGTGGACTTTAATCCTGCTCAGCACCGCTCCTAATTCGGTGGGAAAAAGAGTCAGTGGTTGGAGTAAACATGGTCCAAAGTCTTGTCCTCTCTGGTGTGACAGGAGACATGTTGGTGGAATCTGGGGAGGACTGTCTTCAAATTGAAGTGGTTGAAGTCACCAGCAACAATAAAAGCAGCCTCAGGATATTTGGCCTGGTTTTTGCTAACAGCTGCATAAATTTCTTTCATAGCCAGCTTAGCATTAGCATCCGGGGGATATATACTGCAGTGAGTATAATGGAAGTGAGTTCTCTGGAGAGATAATAAGGTCTGCATCTGACCATTGTAAACTCCACATCAGGTGAGCATTGTCTCCCGGTAGGAGCAAAGTCCATGCACCAGGCTTTATTGATATAAATGTACAAACCTCCACCTCTGGTCTTGCCGGAGTCCTCTGCTATCCTGTTGGCTCGATGCGAGTGGCGTCCTGCTAACTCAATAGCATTGTGCGAGCAGCTGTTGTTTAGCCATGTCTCAGTGAAAATCCCAACATAATCCGTCCATAATCCGTCTTCGGTTGGTGATGGAGAGCCGTATTTGATCCATTTTATTTCCCAGCGATCACACATTGGCGATGAAAATGCTGGGTTAGGGCAACCGGTGTGGTGTAAACTTTAGCTTAGCTCGTTGCCCTCCGTGCCTATCCCACCTTTGCTTGCGTTCTCGGCGCCGTCTCGCATTTCCGCCCAGCCGGGAAGAGTGAGCAGCCTCCGGTGTTTTGGAGATCTCTGGGATAAGTCGGAGATTGGCAATAAAACTGTTGGAGTTTTGAGTCAAAATGTCCAGAAGCTCCTGTCTGCTGTAAAACGGCAACACCTAGCATTTCTGGAAAAGTAATCTTATCGAACGTTGTTAAACAAAAACGCTAAAACTGCTAAATAGCAGATTCTGGAGAGACTCTTAGCCTCGCATTGTTCACGCGGGTTCATTTGAGCAGACTGAAAGTCATCCAAGTTTTGATGCACTATATGGGAAAAAATCAAACATTGTCATGAAACGTGTCCACTGCGGTAAATCCTGTTTTATTTTTTTCATAGATTTATTGAAGTGACTTATTCGGACTCTCAAGTTGAGTCGAAAATGATTCAGTTGTCTTTTAGTTTTACCAACATGTTACTTCTGGTAGGAAGTAAAATACCATTTCGGAGTGGCCCAGCCAGGGTCCTGAGTTAAATCTGATAGAGAATCTGTGCAGAGAGCGACAGATTAGGGCCATGGCAATGAGGCCTGCCAACTTCAAAGACTTTGCACTTAGCCTCAGTAGCAGTGGAAACATCCAAAAAGATGCTCATTGTCCCAATACACACAAACTCAAGAAGGGTTTTATCATTTATTATTGAAAAGGGTAAAAACCATTTTACACAGGCCAATTCTTTTATCTCTGAAGAAATGCCTCTATGACAGAAACGATCTCTATCAGAAACAAATTGCATGGTTGAATGAAAATAATTGTAAACCTAAATCTGTTTGAATAATTTTGGACTTGACTATATAAGATATGGTACCTTGTGTTTTACTACAACACAGAAGTTTTACTGGTGGTTCCTAGAGCTCATCCAGGAGGAGTTAATGCTGCAAGTCACTGACTTGATGCAATCTGCAGGGTTTCCTTAGAAAACTTTTTAATCAGTTTGAATGATAAACTGAATTTGACTGCTCTGTTTGATAACTAGAATCAACTGGAATGTATGTACCTGAGTTGAAATATGTATGATTCTATTGGATTGACTTTGTAAAGTACCTTGAGATGACGTGTTGTGAATTGGCGCTATATAAATAAAACAGAATTGAATTGAGCATAAAAAGAGATAAGTGCCAGTTTATGAAATAGATTATTAAATTGCATGAACGCATGGTCCCAACATGTTTTTCTCTAAAAAAGCACATTCCAGTGTTTTTCCAAGACTTTATCAAAGCAAAGCTCTCAGGCTGGTGTGCTTTCAGCCGTTTAGACATTTGAGGCTAGCTTAGGAACCACGATGAACAACAGAGACTGTCCTAGCAGACCTTGAGAGTTTAGTGAGTGATTTGCCACAAATGTCTTTTGTCTTTTAAAACCATCTGTGGTTTAGACATTTACTCTCTGATTCATTTGTTCCAGTCTTGCCCTACTTTTGTTTACTGTCTTTTCAAACTTTGAAGTGTTTTCGCTTTGGGTTTGGGTGAGGGGTTGGCAGGGGTAGGAGGAGGTTGGGTTGTGGTTGGTTGGGGGGGTGTCTTTCAGTGAAAATCTAGAATGTTTTGATATTTTATTGTTTGTACTAAAAAATCACAGAAGTATTCACTGCTGAGAGGTGAAGGCAGAGGCAATAGTGTAACAACATGCATCATAACATGGCGAACAACAACTGGCAGATGTTTCATTCTGTTTAAAAGAGCTCTGCATGTCTTCCCACAGCACTGAAAATGATAGTTTGGAGACCCGTCTGCACTCAAGCCAAATAAATGTAGAAAAATAGGCTGTTTTCTTGAATGTGAAGTCAAACTTGTAGTTAGAAACCAAAGTGGGTGGACCATTTAACATAATGCCTACCTCATAAAGTGAGAATTTCTTTTTTGTGTATTTTTGAAAAGACAGCTTTTATTAATGGAAATTCATTTGGAAATCAAGGTCCCAGAGTCTGGTGGAACAGTGAAGAGGCAAAGAAACCAAAGGGTAGTAGGCAAGCCAGCCCCTGTTGGAATTTTTTTTGTGTGTCGCTACCCAGTACAGCAAAACAGTAAATATCCTTTTGGAAATCAACAAGAATCTGGTCTGTAAAACAAGTTTAGCTTTTCTTTTACAGTCTAAATAAGGGTCTGATTCATATAGTAATTACCGCATAATAAGTTGCCTCATCTATGAAAATGTAAACAGCAATGGTCCTGTTCAGTTGATTGCATCATAATTTCTTTGCTGATTAACTAAACAGGAGCTTAGACTCTTCTCTGCTCTTCTTCTGCAGTGTGAACCTGTATACTAACTTTGGGAGATGAAAATGGCAAATTTTGAATTGATTTTTTGCAGATTAGTACCTTAAAGAAATTATAATTTTAGGATCTATAACATTGAAATATTGAATTTTCTTGACACCCCCAATACCTTCTTCGATGAAAAAAATCCTGGTGTAACCTAAACCCCGTAGAGAATCAATAGGCATTTGACAAAAGGAAGACAATAGACTTACAGAAGAAAGTTTGCTTTTGCTGATATTGTAACGTACTGAGATGCACCTGCATGCATAACACGTCAGATTCTGAGGAACCTATATAAATAAATCAGTAAAATAAATCTGTAAAATAAATAAATCAGTAAAAAAGTTACCCAGATAGTCACGGTCAGTCTGACGTAGAGGCAGGTGATTACACAGCTGTAGAAGAACACCAGGGCCAGCAGACCAATCAGAATCCATGTGAGCTCATTAGAAGATGGACTGTCCTTTTCTGATTACAAACAAGATGAAGCAAAGATAGCTGACAATAGACCTTAGAAATAGATTCATCTTGGAATATTCTAAATGCTATTAAAGGTATTTCTAACTCTTCAGACAGAGAAATTGTAGGAGGTCCCTTTCTTATTGTGGCTGGATTTTGATCTAATGGGACAACTCATAGAAGGGATTATTTTAACTTGGTTACTACATTCTGGTCCAAGCCTTTTAAATTGTACATCAGCTATCTGTCTTTGGTGGACATTAAGGCAGGGAATAGGTAATGAAAATTGCAAAGCTGGCTAGATGGTAGGAGTTAATAGTGTGATTTGTTTGGAGTTAGATATTCCTTCTCAAACTATGCTCATTTAAGTAATGCTGTATTCCAGAGTAAAATATGTATACTAGCTTTCTTTCTTACTCATTCTAGTGTTTCCCCAATGTCTGTGTAGAGCATTTAGGATGCTCTATGTCTGTTTTATCAAATGAGAGAACACTTTTATGTTTTGTCAGGTTTTGCTGGTTATGAGAGATTTTTTAATTTGAATGTTTTTTACTGTACTGAAATATTGAGTGTCAATATATTTATTTGGTAGTTTGCAGTAAAATACCTTGCTGTAGTTTGATTGGTGTTCCTCTTTCGGTGTAATCTGTATTCCCTACTGCCACTGTTATTGCACACTGATAGGTGAAGTCCATTGCTTCTGGTCCAACATTCAGTAAAATGAAAACAAATTTGCGGGGATTGTGCGGATACTTGTCAATATCTCTGCAGAAATCTTGTCCCTTCCGGCAGAGCATCACTTCTTGGCCAGTCCTGGAAAAATGAAATAACAGTGAAAAAAGACATGTCTTGGGATATCCAAAGTAAAAGAAATTAAAGGGGGTTGTTAGTGTTAATGTAATTAGCATCAGATGCACTAAGGGCAAGGCAAGTTTATTTGCAAGTTCACTACAGACTGAAATTAATTACCTGAATGTTTTGTAAAATCGTAGGACTAAACAAAGCCCCTACTGGAAATGTAAACCTTTAACCTATTTATTGATGTACTCTGTGCTTTTTGGGGCAACAGTGAAACAACACCAAAAACAAGAATGGATTTGCAGGTTGAGACCACAGATATTTTTCCCCCTTATTTTTTTTTGTAGTTTTGCATTTGACCTGGGTCAGTGTCACTACTGGTAGCATAACGCTATACATGGACCCTAGAGTCGTTGCACGGGTAGTCCAACTTAAACAGGATGTGCCACATCCCAAAGGTGTGCCGTATCTACCAGTACAGTCTCAAGAGTATGGAGGATATTCCAGGAGACTGGCAGTTTCTCTGGGAAAGACGGACAAGACCGTTGGCGGTCCTTAACCCATCAGCAGGACTGCTATCTGCTCCTTTGTAGAAGGAGGAACATGAAGAGTACTGCCAGAGGCCTACAAAGTGACCTCCAGTGGGCCACAGGCGTGAATGTCTCTGACCAAACCATAAGAAACACAGGAAAGCCTAAAGAACCAGATGTCCTCTAGTAGGCCATGTACTCACTGCCTGGCACCATGGAGCTCGACTGGGATTTGCCAGAGAACATCATAATAGGCAGGATCAGCACTGGTGCCCTGTTCTTTTCACAGATGAGAGAAGGTTTACTCTGAGCTCATGTGATAGACCTGAAAGGGTCTGGAGAAGCTGCGGTGATTATGCTGCCTGCAACATTGTTCAGCATGACCTGTTTAGTGGTGGGTCAATGTTGGTCTGGGTGGCATATCCATGGAGGGATGCACAGACCTGTACAGAATAAATTATGGCATCCTGCCTGTCATTAGCAATCAAGATGAAATCCTGTGACTCATTGTTGGACCCTCCGCTGGTGCAGTGTGTCCTGGGTTCCTCCTGGTGCTTGATAATGCCCAGACTCATGTGACAAGACTATGCAGGAGGTTCCTGAAGGATGAAGGAATTGATAACATTGACTGGCCTCCATGCTACATTGAGCTAAATCCAATAGAACATCTCTGGGACATGTTTAGATCCATCTGACGCCATCAGTGTGGACCTCTGACTCTTCAGGAGTTCAGCGATGCCCTGGTCAGGATCTGGGAGGAGATACCCCAGGACACCATCTATCATCTCATAAGGAGCATGGCTCAACATTGTATATATATCGATATATATATCAATGATGTGATAAAATAAGGCAATAAAAAACACCTCCAGTCAAATGCTGCATTCATTTCTTCATGAGCAAGTACATGACTTGCAGAGAAAATAAAAACCACAGCAGAGCAGCCGTAGCAAATGACAATGCATCTATATTTTATATAACAGTTTTAATAAAAAAAACAATTACAAAGGGCAAGGAAATATTTGGTGGAAGGAGAAATGAAAGTCAGTAGAAGCAGGGTAGAACAAGTGTGGTAATGAAAGGGAGAGAGGTGGAACTAAAAAAGGGAATTCAAAGTGAACTAGTTTAAATACCTGGGATCAACCATTCAAAGCACGTAGCAGAGCACAACTGAATGTTGAGTTACTTTTACACCTACCAAAACTACAGATACTGTATAAACCTGATAAAAGGAAAGACTTTCTGCCTCGACTCACAAATAAACAGCCCCATCAGATCCAAACTTTGCATAAATGATAAATTACCTGACTCATTGTGTCATATAACCCATTACCAGGACACTCACTGTGGAATTCTGTACAGTTGAACATCCTTAACGGGAAATCCCTCTGCGTCATGTTCACAGCTGATAGAGGCTGTTTGGAACTGATGCTGGATCACAGCAAAATCTGATGAATAAAAAGAATTGGGTAGGAAACACAGATTCTGTTAAGACCTACTGATTAAATGTTCTCCATTTTGGTAGAGTGAAAATGATTTATAACTAAACCAGTAAAAAACAAAAAATGAAGCCTGTTTACCTCCAAGAAACAAAATGTTTCAATATGGATGGTTCTGTTTGCTGAAATGACACTTCAGGGCAGAAATCCAAATAACTACATTCACTTGTTTAAAAAAATCAGTGACTATGACCTTTTTTCCACCAAAGATTACTATAATTAGAAAAATTTTGCCTTAACCTTGATTCAAAAGCCCTGAAATGCAAGTGATAAAAAAAAAATTGAGAGGATTATTTTTGTATTTTGTGTTTTTTCTTGTAATACTTCCACTAGAGGCACTAACAGCTGTATTGTTCAAATAGTCAAACGGCTGCTTTCCAAGAGCTAATGTCCCATTTTCTAATGAGATGTTTGTAAAGTAAAGCTTGACACAAGTAAAAAAAAAAAAAAAATGTCCCCGATCTGTTAATTAAGATTAAAAAAAATCTGTTTCTTTTCCCAATTAGTTTTTATTCAGCTTTTGTCACCATAAAATAAATACATAAACAAAAAACACTTAAATGATATAGATCATAAGGGTTCATTTTTTTATTTTTTGACTGGCAATTTATTTTACCCCTTTCTAATTTATTGTGACAAGTTATGATAAGCATGTACTGACAGCAAGTTTTAAGGTCATTTGCAAGATACAGTCTCAATCCCAAGAATGAGCAGTCATGGTGGGCAGGTGTGATTCGTCTTGCATCCTTGATTAATACTGTAGTTAACTCATGAAGATACAAGCTTTGTGTGATGACAACATAGCATGGCCAACAAATACACTATCTATGTGCTTCTACTTTATTTTATTTTACTTTACCACAATCTCATTTCGAAAATGGGCCATTGCCTCTTGGAAACCAGCCCGTTGAACAATACATCTCAAGTTGAACAATACAGCTGTTGTTGAAAGCTGGTGGTCTTACTCCAGTGCCTCTAGTGGCAGAGCACAGTATTACAAGAACAAACAGGGCAGAACAGAAGAAAAAACTTAAATATTTTAATCTAGATTTTATTTTCACGTGCCTTTCAGGGCTTCTGTACATCAGTGAAAGGCAAATAATTTCCCAACTGCCAAGCTTGTTGCTTGACCCATGGCTCAGTCATTACCAAACAATAGTAATAAGAGTAATTTTAACTGCACTCACAAGACCTTTTGTGTGTAATATGTATTTATTTGGTAGTTGAGTTTGCATACCTGGCTTTAGTTTGGTTGGTGTTCCTCTTTCGGTGTGATCCACGTTCTCTATTGTCACTGTGATCTCACACTGATAGGTGAACTCCATTGCTTCTGGTCCAACATTCCATAAATTGAAAACAAACTTGTTGGGATTGTGCTCAATCATGTTGATATTTTTGCAGGAATCTAATCCCTTCTGGCAGAGAATCCTTTCGCCTTTCCTAAAAGTTAAGACATAGATAAGATAATTAATCAACTTAACTGATTTCAATTTAACTAAAGATGATCTCCAGTGGTGTCTCCTGGATTAGCAGCATTAGGATTAGCAGCAATAAAACAGGTTTTAAAACTTGCTGTCTGCCACGTTCTCCAAAATACACTGAATAAAGTTTTACTGACTGCTAAATAAAGTATTATTTGGCCAGTTAATGAGATCCAAATTTGCTTTTTTATGCATTGGGCATTAACCTAGTCTGAGAATATGTCCACCTTCATATTATTGTGGCACACAAGAAGGCACACTATCCTCAGATACACCAGTGGTTTGCTGATGACATGAAGCCAAAACTTCACCATTTTCCCCAAATAAACTGAAGATAAACATACAAGAAGAACTGGTTCTCAGTATTTTCAGATTTCCCTTAAAACCCATCAAACCAATCAAAATACATTTATGATTGATGAATAGAAATTCAACAAGGTTTGATTTTTTTATAATAATAAGAACTATTTTGTTAATCAACTGCAGGTGTAAGAAAATTACTGATACATGATACAGTACATAATAGTCATAAAGCACATAACTCAGGGAATCCCAAGGAAAACATCAGCATATGTGACGGGTAACCAATGGAACAGCCATGGCAACAACCACTGGCCAATAAGCACAAAGAGTGTGGCAAAAATGCTCTATAAAATGGGCAAGAATAGAGGGACTAGTCAGTAAGTAAGATCGAGGCGGAGAAGGACACTGCAGACGGAACAGAATCCCAGAGCCATAGACAAGCTGGGATTTTGCATCATAAAGAGGATCGACCCATGAGCCTTAAGGTCTGTGGTTTCAAATTCGGCATTTTTTACCTGCAGCTTTTTTATACCTAGACAACTGAGTGTACTTGGTTAGTGAACTCAATGAGCCCAGTTGTTCCAAGTTTCAGGCTTCCAGACATCCTGGAAGAAACCCTTTTACACCTTAAGGATTCCTTCAACTCTCCAGACTTTGAAAGTTACAAGCTGATGAGAGTTAAGACAACTTTACTTCTGACTTTTGAAGACATCAGTGTTCGCCCACTCAGAGGAAGGGAGCTAAGTTTCCACTTCAGTTTGCCTTCCGTCCAAGACTTGGACTCATTGCCTCCTGAAAGATCATTTTAATCAGGTGCATTAAAGATCCTCTGTCCCTCAAAGCCTCTCCTTCAGACTCCCCAGTCTCAGCATCAGGGCAAGTTAGGTTAAGTTGATTGATTAATTTTTACTATCATTATTGCACACGTGGAAAAAATTGTTGGTACACCTCGGTTGATCAAAAGAAAAACCCACAATGGTCACAGAAATAACGTGAACGTGACAAAGGAATAATGAATAAAAATTCTATGAAAATGAACAAATGAAAGTCAGACATTGCTTTTAAAACATGATTCAACACAATTATTTAAAAAAAATTAACTCATGAAACAGGACTGGACAAAAATGACGGTACCCTTGAAAATAATGTGACCAAAGGGACATGTTAAATCAATGTTACAGTTTGCAAGATATAGGACCCCAGAATGCAGACTAGAAGGCAGCATGGTTTTAATGACAAAAACAAAAACTCACTCACAGCAGGAGGCAGGAACAAAACAAACGGGCAGGCGAGACAGGCATGGCATGATCCGAAAACAAGACTTGAGCATGAAAACTGTTTCCGCAATGAATGACAGAATAGGTGTGTATATATATGGAGTGAAAACCAGGTGGAGCTAGGAGACAGATTAGTTTGGGCAGGTGAACCGAATAAACTTAATTGAAAAGACAGAACAAAATGTGGCTGCGGTAAAAACAGAGACTCTTGAACACAAACTAACAGAAACTAGAAAAAACATGAAGCAAAAGCATGACCAGATCCGAAAACCAAGCTTGACAAAACATGAACAAGACGACAAAACTAAAGCATGACCAGGAAAATAATAGAAGCATGATTCAAAATCTAAGAAGAAGAATAATAAACAAAAGAAAGAGTCAAAACCTTAACTGTGAAAAATATAAGAAAAAACCAGAAACCAAAAACCAAACAACCTCAAATCATAACAATTAAGGTGTGTCCATTAATTAGCATCACAGGTGTCTACATTCTTGTAATCAGTCAGTGGGCCTACATATAGGGCTACAGGTAGTCACTGTGCTGTTTGGTGACATGGTGGTGAGTATCACACTCAACATGGACCAGAGGAAGCGAAGGAAAGAGTTGTCTCAAGAGATTAGAAAGAAAATTATTGACAAGCATGTTAAAGGTAAAAGTTATAAGACCATCTCCAAGCAGCTTCATGTTCCTGTGACTACAGTTGCACATATTATTCAGAAATTTAAGATCCATGGGACTGTAGCCAACCTCCCTGGACGTGGCTGCAGGAGGAAAACTGATGAAAAAGACAAAGAGACGGATAATACGAACGATAACAAAAGAGCCCAGAAAAACTTCTAAAGATATTATAGGTGAACTTCAAGCTCAAGGAACATCAGTGTCAGATTGCACAATCGGATGTTGTTTAAGGCAAAGTGGACTTAATTGGAGACGACCAAGAAGAACACCATCGTTGAAAACAAATCATAAAAAAGCCAGACTGGAATTTGCCCAACTACATGTTGACAAGCCACAAAGCATCTGGGAGAATGTCCTATGGACATATGAGACAAAAATTTTACTTTTTGGCAAGGCACATCAGCTCTATGTTCGCAGATGGAAAAATGAAGCATATGAAGAAAAGAACACTGTCCCTACTGTGAAACATGGAGGAGGCTCTGTTATGTTCTGGGATTGCTTTGCTGCATCTGGCACAGGGTGTCTTGAATCTGTGCAGGTTATAATGAAATCTGAAGACTATCAAGGGATTCAAGAGAGAAATGTGCTGCCCAGTGTCAGAAAGCTTGGTCTCAGTCGCAGGTCATGGGTCTTGCAACAGGATAATGACCCAAAACATAAAGCTAAAAACACCCAAGAATGGCTAAGAGGAAAACATTGGACTATTTTGAAGTCGCCTTCTATGAGCCCTGACCTAAATCCTATTGAGCATCTTTGGAAGGAGCTGAAACATGCCGTCTGGAAAGGGCACCCTTCAAACCTGAGGCAACTGGAGCAGTTTGCTCATGAGGAGTGGACCAAAATATCTCCTGAGAGGTGCAGAAGTCTCATTGACAGTTATAGGAATCATTTGATTCCAGTGATTGACTCAAAAGGTTGTGCAACTAAATACTAAGTTAAGGGTACCATAATTTTTGTCCAGGCCTGTTTCATGAGTTTATTTTTTTTTAATAATTCTGTTGAAGCATGTTTGAAAAGCAATGTCTGACTTTTATTTGTTCATTTTCATAGGATTTTTATTCATTATTACCTTTGTCAAATTCAAGTTATTTCTGTGACCATTGTGGGTTTTTCTTTCATTAACTGAGGGGTACCAACAATTTTGTTCACGTGTGTATGAGTTGCTAAATTTTATGCAGTTATTACAATGGCCGAGAGGTGCAAGCCAACATTACAAAACCTGAAACACTTTTACAAAGCCAGAGACTAATAAACATTTTAGAAAACAATTTAACAAGACTCGAAACAGTCTGTGTACTTTTGCGTTCATTCATTATTCTATTTTTGGAAGTGAAATCAAATTCTGGAAAGTGTGGCAGTTTGGTTTTCTGATTCGTATGAATGATAGGAATATCTAACTTGAAGAAGAATTAAAGAAATAAACAATTTCAGACTAGCTTTTATTGCAAATAAATTAAATAGACATCTACAAATACAGGTTATCCCTGCAAACAATTTGTTAATGAATAAGTTGTGTGACAGTATTTATTATATCTGTCACCGTCAAAATGGGCCCACTGACCACACAGGTCACACTGCACCTGAAATGATAAAGTGACAGATACAGAATAATCAATAGTCATACATTTTTTAATGTAGTATAATTATAAGCACAAAATAGTCCACAAAATAGACTTTGTTTGTCGTGATTCACGTGGTTGAAGCTAAACAATGTGTGTAATTTGTGGTTTACATTATTATAACCATATTACAGAAGTCAAACTAAAGTCATTTACAAATATGCTGCAAGCTCACTCATGTAAACTTAAAACATGAATATAAAAACCAAAGCAAAATAAGACATAAAATACATTAAATAAGACTCACCATAACCTTCAAAGAAATGAAACTTCCACAGGTAGGATGTCTCGATGAGAGGGCTGTCAGGTAAGCGACCTGTTTTGTATCATTGGTGTGCACATGCACATTGCTACAAAGTAGGTGGCAAAGGCTGCACTCGAACCCTGCATTGAGGAATGTCTTTTCACCATCCTTTCAGAACATTATACATACACATAATTCTATTTAGGACATAGTTTCCATCTCAAGTAAATACAGCCAACCTATATTATGTGTCAAACACTGTTTATTAAATAATAACTAATAATGACATCATCATTTGAAAGTAATTACTGAATAACAGTCAATAGCTGATAACAATAATGACAACATAATCAGCATTGGTTTCAACAAAAACAGTGGCAGCTGGCATGGCAGCATCTTACCGTTTTTTGTGATTGCTTAAGCCCAATTTTGAAAACAGGGCTTGGAATTTCAAAACACCACACACAATTAACACAAACACACACTCAATATGCAGAACACCTCAGATCCTGTGCAAAATGAAACACTCTTGTAAAAACTATATACACATTTATACAAACCATATTATGTTACCATATGAAACACACATATTTCTGTAGGCCTAATTCTGTTTGAACCAGTTACACATTGCTGTGTTTAACTTAAAACACTTTTAGCAATTCCACCTCTCAGTGATTGGATTACTTTAAGCAAAATACACAGGGAAAGTGCAAATATACAATATATTCACCAAACACAACACAAGATCAATGCTGCAGGCTATTTAAAATATAATTTATTTCTCTTCATATAACCAAAATCTGTCAACATAGATAATCAAAACAAAACATGTTCCAACACTGTGAGGCCAGAAAATAGACAAATAAAAATACTGTACTACCAGTACAGGTTAAAAATACTGTAAAGTAAGAGAAGAGAAGAAAAATAACTCTGAAGTAAATAAATTGAATACTTCACATCTCTTCACCTAGCTGGATCTGGCCAGAGACTTTGATCAACATCGCAGGCAATATCCTCATTGATATGGTCAAGTGAAGTCACCTGCTGCATTTTTGTAGTGCTCAAACCTGGTTGCTATGTCCTGTCCTGAATTTGTTTTCTGAAATTTAAATGTGTTTTCTTAAATGTAAATTTGTTTCGGGACTTGTAAAAGAGTTTCACATCTTGTTAAATTGTTTTCTGAAATTTGAATTTGCCTCAGGCTTTGTAGTGTTGCAGATATAATGTTGGTTTGCAATTTCCGGCCACCGTATGTTACTGACCCCTGCAAACGCAGTACTAATTGATAGGAGAAAAACAATACATGTAGTATGTTTCGAAAATATTTATGGGAGGTTTTTAAAGGTTGCCATAAGCCCAAACTTGTTAAAATAACATTGTCATGGCTCATGCCAAATCAATAAAACTAACCTAACCTAGTTACCAAGTGCAAGTTGTAAAATTAGGGAAGTGAGCAGATGTCTACAGATGTGACCGTTGTGATTAGCAGACTACAGGGGCCACTTAGGCCCTGTAGTCTGCTAATACATCAGTTGAAAAAGGATGTGACTTCTGGCTGTAGGCTGTTAGAGTTTAGGTTTGTCCTTTCCTGACACCAGCTGAAATAGATTCTCCAGTAAATCCTTTTCAGTAAGACCCTTCAGGTTTAGGGAGATCTTCACCCATTAGATGGATGGCTAGTTTGAGCAATCCTCTCTGCATTAGGAATAGGTGGGAGGAGCTTAGCTCATCAAACAACAAAAAGGCCAATAACGTAATCAATGTGGCCATTTTAAATGTCACAAAAGGCAATAATGTCATACCTTCACAAAAATATAAAATGCAATATCTGCAGATTATGTATTATGCTATAAAAAATTACAGATATTTTGCAGTTTTTGTGCAGTTTGGTGATTACAAATCGGTATGGTGTCATCATCTTTGGACGTTTGGTTTTGTGTTTTGCTTTATTTTGGGATTTGTCGCTCTTTGCTTTTTTAATTTTCCTTGTGCTTTTGTTCTGTACTTGTGTGTATTCTGTTCTGAGTTGCGGTCTTCAGTTATACTTTCAGTAGATGTCAGTTCCTGTTTGTTTTGACACCTATTTTCCTGAGGTCTGTGTTGTATTTAATTCATATTTTCTGTTTCTAAATTGGAATGATGATATCCATTTTCATTAACCCACATATCCACAGCACTTTTCCCCCCACTATTATATCCACACCTTTCTCCCTGAGGTTTAAAATTATGCTAACTAAGATTTACACCACAGACAGGCATAAAGGGTGGGAAGGTCCATTAAACTGACCAAATATGACATTGGCAAACTGAGTTTTCATGCATGACACCTCAACTATTATAACCTAGCACATACAGGTACATCTGAAAAAAATTGAATGTTGCGTAAAAGTGTAATACTTTTTGCCAGTCAACTCAGAAAGTGAAACTCATATATTATATTGAATCATTACATATAGAACTATACATTCCAAGCCTTTGTTTATTGTTTCTTGCCTTTGGTGATTATGGCTTACAGGTAAAGGAAACCCAAAGTTCAGTGTCTCAGAAAATTAGAATACTGTGAAAAAGTTCATTACTGGACACTAATGGTGTCACACCCTAATCAGCTAATTAACTCAAAACACCTGCAAAGGTTTCCTGAGCCTTTCAAAGGTCTGTCACTCTGGGTCATAGGCTACACAATCATGGTGAAGATTGCTGATAGTCATCGACACCCTTCACAACGGGTGAGCCACAAAAGTTATTTGCTGAAGAAACTGGTTGTTCACAGAGTTCTGTATCCAAGCATTAACAGAAAATTGAGTGGAAGGAAGAAGTGTGGTAGAAAAAGGTGCACCATCAACAGGGAGAATCGCAGCTTTGAGGAATGAGTCCTCAAAGCTGCGACTGTGGCTCAGTAGGAAGAGTAGTTGTCTTGCAATCAGAAGGTTGTGGATTCAATTCCAGCTTCCTCCTGCCATAGGTCGATGTGCCCCTGGGCAAGGCACTTAACCTCAAGTTGCCTACTGATCTGCGTATCGGTGTATGAATGTGTGAGTGCAATTGGGTGAATGTGGCTCTAGTGTAAAGTGCTTTGAGTGGTCTGTATGACTGGAAAAGCGCTATATACGTTCAGTCCATTTACCATTTATCATTTGAGGAATGAGTCTTGGAGAGAGGAATAGTAGACATGGGCTTCAAATGTTGCATTCCCCATGTCAAGCCACCCCCTGAACCAGAGACAACATCAGAAGTGTTTTACCTGGGCTAAGGAGAAAAGTAACTGGACTGTTGCTCAATGGTCCAAAGTCCTGTTTTCAGGTGAAAATAAATACTGCATTTCATTTGCAAATCAATGTACCAGAGTCTGGAGGAAGAGTGGAGAGGCAGAGAACTCACTCCTCCAAGATGGCGCCGCAGATGGTCACCTCGGCGTGTTGGTGCGCATTGTTTTGTTTTGTTTTTTGCTTTCAAACGGTCTTCTGTGATGGTACCCGGAGCTCTCTCACCAGAGAAGAACTCATGAACATCAGGGCTACTACACCAGAGGAGTTATTTCCAACTTTTCTGCCTACTGCTCTGGAATTTTTGGACATTCTGGTCAAAGGTGCGCTCACCTTTGTTCACGCGGTGAAACGCCGGAAGAGAGGGAAACGGGCTGGGGTGCTGGTACGTCTTCGCCAGCGTGGACTACGAACACCGTTACCTGGAATATTTCTCCCTAACGTGCGCTCACTTCCCAACAAAATTAAGGAACTACAACTGTTATTGGGGAAAAACAGGGACTTTTATTCATCGGCAGTTTTGTGCTTCACGGAGACGTGGCTGTGTGGATTAATACCGGACTCTGCGCTGCAGCTGGCAGGATTCCAGCTCTACAGAGCGGACAGAGACACGGAACTCTCCGGCAAAGCGAAAGGTGGAGGAATCTGTTTTTACCTCAACAGAGGTTGGTGCAACGACGTGACAGTGATTCAGCAGCACTGTTCTCCAGACCTGGAAGCCTTCATCATAAACTGTAAGCCTTTCTATTCCCCCCGTGAGTTCGCTTCGTTCATCCTGGTCGGTGTTTACATCCCGCCGCAAGCTAACGTGCAGGTCGCACAGCGCATGCTCACCGACCAGATACTGAGTGTGGAGCGGACCAACCCGGACTCCTTAGTAATCGTCGTTGGTGACTTTAACAAAGGTAATCTCACCCACGAACTCCCCAAATATAGACAGTTTATTAAATGTCTGACCAGAGAGGACAACATTCTGGATCACTGTTACACCACCATCAGAGACGCTTATCACGCCGTCCCACGTGCTGCACTGGGCCAATCCGACCACATCATGATCCACCTGATTCCTGCATACAGGCAGAAACTAAAGCTCTGCAAACCTGTTGTGAGGACGACAAGGAAGTGGAGCAGTGAGGCTGTGGAGAATCTCCAGGCGTGTTTAGGCTGTACAGACTGGAATGTGTTCAGGACTACTACCAACAGTCTGGACGAGTACACAGAGGCTGTGACTTCCTACATCAGCTTCTGTGAGGACAGCTGTGTACCATCATGCACCAGGGTGAGTTACAACAACGACAAACCCTGGTTCACAGCCAAACTCAGAAAGTTAAGACTGGATAAGGAAGAGGTCTTCAGGAGTGGGGACAAAGACATATACAGAGAGGTGAAGTACAAGTTTGGCAAGGCAGTGAAAGAGGCCAAACGACTGTACTCTGAGAAGCTCCAAAACCAGTTCTCAGCCAACGACTCTGCGTCTGTCTGGAAAGGGCTATAGCAAATCACCAACTACAAGCCGAAAGCCCCCCACTCCATCAACGACCGACGCCTTGCCAACAACCCGAACGAGTTCTACTGCCGCTTTGAAAGACAAAGGGACAGTCCTGCAACCATCCCCCACGACACCCCCCAACAGCTGCAGCCACAATCCACCACCCCCATCTCTCCAACCTCAAGAGGGGCCTTGGCACCTCCAACCCCCACCCTGAAGTTCCCCCCCACCAGCCCCCTACCCACGCCGAGGACGGCTCTTTCCATCCAGGTGAGGGACGTAAACAAACTCTTCAGGAGACAGAACCCCCGGAAAGCTGCTGGTCCGGATTCTGTCTCACCAGCCAGCCTGAAGCACTGCGCTGATCAGCTGTCTCCAGTCTTCACAAACATTTTTAACACCTCACTGAAGACATGTCATGTGCCAGCCTGCTTCAAGTCCTCCACCATCGTCCCTGTTCCCAAGAAGCCAAGGACCACAGGGCTTAATGACTTCAGACCCGTCGCCCTGACCTCTGTGGTGATGAAGTCCTTTGAGCGCCTTGTGCTCTCACACCTAAAAGACATCACCGACCCCCTCCTGGACCCCCTGCAGTTTGCCTACAGAGCCAACAGGTCTGTAGATGATGCAGTCAACCTAGCCCTTCACTTCATCCTCCGGCACCTGGACTCCACAGGAACCTATGCCAGGATCCTGTTTGTGGATTTCAGCTCTGCCTTCAACACCATCGTCCCAGCTCTGCTCCAGGAGATGCCCTCCCAGCTGAGTGTGCCCGACTCCACCTGTAGGTGGATAACTGACTTCCTGTCTGACAGGAAGCAGCGCGTGAGGCTGGGGAAGCACTTCTCTGACTCCATGACCATCAGCACCGGTTCCCCCCAAGGCTGTGTTCTCTCTCCTCTGCTCTTCTCCCTGTACACCAACAGCTGCACCTCCAGTCACCAGTCTGTCAAGCTTCTGAAGTTTGCGGACGACACCACCCTGATCGGGCTCATCTCTGATGGTGACGAGTCCGCGTACAGATGGGAGGTGGACCATCTGTTGTACTGGTGCAGCCAGAACAACCTTGAGCTCAACGCTCTAAAGACAGTGGAGATGGTTGTGGACTTCAGGCAGAACCCAGCCCCACCTGCCCCCATCACCCTTTGTGACTCCACAATTGACACTGTGGAATCTTTCTGCTTCCTGGGAACCATCATCTCCCAGGATCTCAAGTGGGAGCCAAACATCAGCTTCCTCATCAAGAAAGCCCAGCAGAGGATGTTCTTCCCGCGGCAGCTGAAGAAATTCAACCTGCCAAAGACTATGATGGTGCACTTCTACACAGCCATCATTGAGTCCATCCTCACCTCCTCCATCACCATCTGGTACGCCGCTGCTACAGCCAAGGATAAGGGCAGGCTGCAGCGTGTCATTCGGTCTGCTGAGAAGGTGATTGGCTGCAGTCTACTGTCGCTCCAGGAACTGAACACCTCCGTGACCCTGATGCGGGCAGGGAAGATTCTGGCTGATCCCTCCCACCCTGGTCACAGACTCTTTGAGACTCTCCCCTCTGGCAGGAGGCTGCGGTCCATCCGGACCAAAACCTCACGCCACAAGAACAGTTTTTTCCCATCTGCCACCAGCCTTGTTAACAAAGCCCGGAAACCACACTGACACTCCCCCTCCCCCCCCCCTTTTTTTTGCTGACAGGACACTTGTAACCTGTAACTCTATGCGTTACATTAACGCTCAGCTTGGACTCCTGCTTTACTGCCATACTTGCACAATGATCATCTGCACTGTTGTATTGCTCTTGCATCTTATACTGCTCTATACTTACTCTCACTCACTTAAAACTGTGCACATATATTTATATTATATTGTAGATATGTTTATACTGTTTAATTTGTATTGTATTGCACTGACTACGCCAAAACAAATTCCTTGTATGTCCAAAAACGTACTTGGCAATAAAGCTTTTCTGATTCTGATTCTGATTTTGTTATTTGTTTGTTTTGTGTTTGTTTACATTTCTCAGTCAGGTGTTTTTCTGTTCATTCAGGTTTTGGGTCCAGTCATGGGTTACAACATTTAAAGGTCAGTTTGATCTTTTCTGGAACTTTCAAAATAAATCACATTAACCTACTTCCGGCACAGCCAGGAACAGGAACAAGAGGGGTAACAGCGGACTTCCCGTTACGTCACTGCTTGAATAGAAACCCTGCGTTCCAACAAACAGACCTGGCCAGATTGGGGGCTGGAGGCTGAAACTGATGGGAGACGGTGGTTGTCGGTGGTGAGACTACGTCGAAGAAGAACGGTTTTGGTGCGGCGCGGGAAAAACAAAAATAGAAATATATCGGATTCGGAAAAGGTGGATTTGGGCATAAACTGGTATGTGAATGGTTCGGTTGGAAATGGAGACAGGAAATGAGGAAGACATGGATTTTGAAGGGTGGACGCCAGCTGGGAGAGGAAGAGGGAAAGGACGTGGAAGAAATAAAATAGATGAAGGAAAGGGAATTGGTGATATCCAAGGTAGCAAGCGAGAATTGGAAGGAAGCAGTTCAGAAGAAGAAAGGATAGTTAGGAGGAAAGTTATGAGGGAGGAATTTAAAATAATATTGAAACTTAAGAAAGAGGAAGAACAGGATAACATCAGCCCCATTGTGGTGTCAAGAGAGATTAAAAAGAAAATTGGAGATGTTGAAATGGTAAAGATTTTGAGAGATGGAAACTTATTGGTAGTTTGTAAAACTGAAGAACAAAAGAACAAGGCTTTAAAGGTGGATAATATCTGCAAGAAAACGGTGTTGGAGAAAAAAATCATGGGAGAAAATAAAAAAATTAGAGGAGTGATTTATGGGATCCCTCTAGATGAAGATCTTGATAAAATTAAGAGAAGTATTATTGGTGCAAAAGTGAATAACTTGAAGAGATTGTCAAAAACAATAAATGGAGAAAAAGTAGGAAGTATGTCAATCTTCATTGAATTTGACGAAAAAGAGTTGCCACAAAACATCAAAATAGGTTATCTCAGCTTTCAGGTTAGACCTTATATCCCTCCACCACTTCGTTGTTTCAAATGTCAAAGGTATGGACACATAGCAGCAGTTTGTAAAGGGAAGCAGAGATGTCCTAAATGTGGTGAAGATCACAAGTTTGAAGAATGTAAAGAAGAAGTACAAGAAAAATGTTGTAACTGTGGAGGGCAACATAGAGTTACGTATGGAGGATGTGAAGTAAGGAAGAAGGCAAAAGAAATCATACAGATTAAAATGACTAAAAACATAAGCTATGCAGAAGCAGTTAAAAATGTGAAGGAACAGAAAACAAGAAAGATTGAACAAATAGCGAATCAAATTCCACAGCAAAGCAAAGTACAGTCAGAAGAAAATGTTACAATATCAGTAGAAAAACTAATATTATTCGTAGCCTATGTTATCAACTGTACTGACCAAGCCAAGCATAAAACTGAGAAGATTAAAATAATAGTGAGAGGAGCTGAAACGTTTTTGGGGTTTAAGGAGGGATCATGGGAGAACATAAATAAAAAGTTGGAGGTAGATGGGAGACAAGGAAAGTACATGTTAATATTACAATGGAATGCAAGAAGTTTAATCGCTAACGGACAAGAACTTAAAGGTTATATTGATAGTCTTGAAGAACAACCAGAAATTATTTGTGTTCAGGAAACATGGTTAAAAACAACATTGGATTTTGTGATAAAAGGATATGATGGTGTAAGAAGAGATCGACAGGAGAGAAGTGGAGGAGGATGTGGAATATTTATTAAGCAAGGGATACAATATCAAGTATTAGGGAAAGGGAAAGAACTTGAATATATAGTAATTGAGATATGGGAACAAGAAGATAAATTTAAAATAAAAAAATTTTATAATCCATGTAAAACATTGTCAATTGAAATAATGGAGGAGTTAAATGAATATTTGGAAGGGAAAGTAATTTGGTGTGGAGATTTTAATGCAAATAGTACATTGTGGGGTAATTGTAATGATAAAAATGGACAAGTTATAGAAGAATTAATGGAAATAAAAAATCTAGTATGTATTAATGATGGGAGGGGAACAAGAATCAATGTAAGAACAGGGATGGAATCAGTTATTGATTTAACAATGGTTTCAAATGGTTTAGCTGGTAGTTGTGAGTGGGGCATTGATAAAAAATCAACAATAGGTAGTGATCATTATCCCATTACAATAAGAGTAGGATTAACTTTAAATAATAGGAATATAAGTGTCAATAAAAAACTAAATTTTAATAAGGCAGACTGGACTAAATTTAGATACTTGAGTCAAATAAACTTAGAGAAAGTAGATATGAGAATGGATATAAATGATGTAAATTTACAAATTTGTAAGGTAATCATGGAAGCAGCAGATAATTCTATAAAGAAAGTAGGGTGTAAAAGTAATAAGAAAATGGTACCATGGTGGACAAATGAATGTAAAGAAGCAATAAAGTTAAGAAATAAAGCATTTAAGGTACTAAAAGGAAATCCAATTTATAAGAATTTTATTGATTATAAAAGAAAGCAAGCAATAGTAAGGAGAACTATTAAGAAGGTAAAAAGAGAATATTGGAGAAATTTCTGTAGCACAATAGGGAAAGAAACAAAAATAGAAAAAATTTGGAAAATAATTAAAAGAATGAATGGCATAAAGAGAGAGTTTGAATATCCTATATTAAAAATAAATAATATAAATATAGTAAAAGATGAAGATAAAGTTGAAATATTGGCAAGAATATTTAGTAAAATTAACAGTTCAAATAATATTAGTGAAGAGGGAAGAAAAGGAAGAGAAAATAAAAAACTTATATATAAAGATGTATTACAGAGTGTTGAAGAAACAAATAATCTGTTAAATGTTGAATTTACAAAAGCTGAATTAAATTATGCACTTAGGAAGACAAAAAATACAGCACCAGGTAAAGATCAAATTTGGTACAGAATGATGAGGCAACTTGGTGGAAAATCGAAAGATATAATATTACAATTATATAATAAAATATGGGAGGAGGGAAAATTACCACTGAGCTGGAAGGAATCAATTATAGTACCAATAGCTAAACCAGGAAAAGATAAATCAAATCCAGGAAATTATAGACCAATAGCCTTAACATCAAATCTATGTAAAATAATGGAAAAAATGATTAATAGTAGACTAGTATATTATTTAAATAATAAAGGATATATGTCAAAGTATCAAAGTGGTTTCAGAAAAGGGAGGAGTACTAATGATCCAATGCTTTGCTTAGAGCATGAAATTAGAAGAGCACAGGTAAATAAAGAAAGTGTAGTGGCAGTATTTTTTGATATAGAAAACGCATATGATATGATGTGGGTGGAAGGATTATTAATTAAATTACAAATATTGGGCATTAAAGGGAAAATATTTAAATGGATCAAAGACTTTTTAACAAATAGGAAAATACAAGTTAGAATTGGGGAAGTGATCTCAGGAAAATATATAGTAGAAAATGGAACTCCACAGCGGAGTATTATAAGTCCGTTATTGTTTTCAATTATGATAAACGATGTATTTAAAGATATTGGAAAAGTAATGGGATGTTCACTTTTTGCAGATGATGGAGCTGTTTGGAAAAGAGGAAAAAATGTAGATTTCATTGTAAAGAAATTACAAGAGGTTATTATTGAAATAGAGAAATGGGCGTTACAATAGGGATTTAAGTTTTCAGTTGAAAAAACCAAAGTAATGATATTTAATCAGAAAAAAATAAACAAGGAAATAAAATTTAAATTATATAACCAAGAATTAGAGCAAGTAAAGTATCTAAAATTTTTAGGATTATGGTTTGATGAAAAACTAAAATGGAATATACATATTCAAAAAGTTGTTGATAAATGTAAGAAAATTTTAAATATTATGAGATGCTTGGCTGGCAGTGACTGGGGAGCAGATAGGAAATTACTAAAACAGATTTACACAGGAATGATAAGATCTAACATAGACTTTGGTTGTATAGTTTACGGTTCAGCAGCTAAAACACATCTGGTTAAATTAGATATTATCCAACATCAGGCATTAAGATTATGTACTGGAGCATTTAAAACTACACCAACAGCAGCAATAGAAATAGAAATGGGAGAAATGCCGTTAGAGTTAAGAAGAATAAAACTAGAAATAAATTATTGGTTAAATTTACAATGTAATAACTTGGATCATCCAATTTGGGAAATTTTAAATCCATGTTGGGAAAAAGAAAATAAAGAAATGAAGAGTTTTGGATGGACAATTGAAAATAAAGTAAAATAATTTAAAATAATTGATTTAGAAATTAGTCAAACATCACCAATATCAATTATACCACCATGGATTCTACCAGAAGCAACAGTAGATATGTCAATAATGGAAAAGAAGCAAGATAAATCTTCCATAGTAGATAGTTATTCAGTACAGATACATTTAAATAATTATTATAGATATATTCAAATATATACAGATGCATCAAAAATAAATGGAAAAGTAGGAATAGCTTTTGTAGTACCAGAATTCAATCTAAAAATAGGAAAACGAATTACAGACGGCTTATCAGTATACACAGGAGAAATATTGGCTATATTATTAGCTTTACAATGGGTAGAAGACATAAAACCATTAAAAACAGTCATTTGCTCAGATTCAAGCTCTGCATTATTAAGTTTAAAATATAATCAATCAGATAGTAGGATGGACATTTTATTAGAAATATTTCATACATTATACAGAATACAAAAAATGGGCTTGATAGTTATATTTGTGTGGGTTCCAGCACATATTGGAGTAGAAGGAAACGAGAGGGCAGATAAAATAGCAAAGAGGATAATTCAAAATCCTATTAGTTTTATAGTTAAAACAAGTAAATCTGAGGGAAAGAGTATTGTTCAAGGAAAGCTGATGGAAAAATGGCAAAAAAGGTGGGATGAAGGAAAAACAGGAAGATGGTTTTATAAAATTCAGAAGATAGTAGGAGAAAGAAGAAATGGAAGACGAAATAGAAAGGAGGAAAGAGTGATAACAAGGTTGAGATTTGGGCATACAGGACTTAATTATACACTTTTTAAAATTCAAAAGCATGATACTGGTAAATGTGATTACTGTGGAAAATATGAAACAATAGAACATGTTATATTAGAATGTCATCAATATGAAAGAGAAAGAAGATATATGAGAAGAGAGTTTGAAGGTATTAAGGAAAAGGTTAATTTATTAGATATTTTGAGGAAGAATTTAGGGAGTAAACATATACAAATAGTGATTCGTTTTTTAAAGAAAACAAAATTATTTAATAGAATTTGATTATAGTAGATAAAATTGTGAAAGTATGGAGGATATAGAAGGGTAGAATACAATGTAATGTGTAAGTATGTCTATTTGTATATATACATATAGGTAAGATATATTTATTTATTTAATTTGTAGAATTAAACATATATATATATAAATAGATAGACCGACACGAACCACACTCCATACCAGTAAGTGGCGGTGCTACTAAACGTTTGTTGCCAACCGCCAATAAAACCAACAAGAAGAAGAAGAAGAACAAACAGACCTCTTCCACATAGGTCCCCAGCAGAGTTGGAAGGAGAGACAGCATGTCTCGTGCTGGCAAACAGACATAACTCTTTAACTTGGATCCAGAGTGACTACGATCACATGCAACAAAGTTAAGTAATGATTTGCTGTTTGAGTGTCCGACATTCATTCATACAAAGGGTGTATTGAGACAAGCGTGACATGGCTTTTCTTCTGAAGCCTCCAGAAGCAGCCCTAATTGAAGGGGATTTCCCCACAATCTGAAAAAGAAGGCCGGGACCTCATCGCACGCCTTCCTGTGTATATGTTCAGGTAGCGAGAGCTACCCCGCCGCATCGCGCCACTTAAGTAGCTGAACGTGCTCTTTTCCACAGGTACGGAGGTTAGCTGGAAGTTAACCCTTTGTTTACCCACACATGGATGTTTTTCCTCAACGCCCAGGACAACTCCTCTTTACGTAAGAGGTAGTGTTTGGGCAGAGAAGATTAGTTTAGAGGTAAATAATCAAAATAAAGTTCGTTGAGTGACGTTTATTTTTGTTTGTGTTGAGAAACTCATTAAGTGCTATCAGACTAGCACTCACCTGAGGATGTTAAGCCTAATATGTGTTATAATTTCTGTTGTTCATCAGAAGGCGCTGTAGGCTCAAGTATATAAGCTGAGAGTCAACAGGTAGTAGGTAGGTGTTGAACCTGGAAGGCATACAAGTTTTGACTGCTGTGGTGGAGTCCGTTAAAATGCCGTTGTCATGTATTTTTGGAGTTACTGGATTTGTACATTCTTTGGGATGAATAAACTGGTGAACCTGCAATCCAAAAGGATCTTTCGCATTGACCTTTTACACACATCAGTTGTAAAAACATATCTAACGTTAGCCGCCTAGCGCGTCATAACAAAGCATCCAAGGATCAACACTTCATTACAGTATTAGGCTAGCTGTTACACCGTCAAAAATTACCCTGCTTTGGACTTTGATGAACTTCGATGCCTTTTTTATTTTTTGAACAAAGCGATGAAGATGTCGGGAGGCTAGTGAGGGCTAGTGAGGCATGACAATTTCAGCCAGTTTGAGCTGCAATGAGATGTTGAGATGTCTGCAACCAGGGGTAACGCTACAGAACTGGATCATCAGGCTGTGGACCACAGCAGCAAAGGATCAGAGGGACGCGGCTGATGCCAGGATTTGAAGAATGTGGACCAGTCTGCGGCAGCCAGGGAGTCAAGGTGGAGTACCACGGATTTTTGTAGGCCATTGTATGGAGGTATATGTAGCGCTACCTGTTAATGGCCTTTTTTTCTTTTTTTGTGTGCACCCATTAAAACCAATGCATTGGCATCTGTGGGGCTTAGAAGATATACTTGGACGTTGCCAAGCTCAATTATTTGAAGCTTATTAGTAGTTCTTAATGCGCGTTTTGTTGACTTTCTAGTGGATTGTTGTTTTGGTTGATAGCACATACGATTGACTGTCCGTGCAAAGTAGAATTTGACGCTATGGAGATGGACAAAAATACTGAGACTGAACATATGGTTAGTGGTGGGGAAACTCAATCGTACTGTTAACAGAAAAGGCTTTGGCCAAAAAATGTGAAAAATTACAAAAGGAACGAAAGTCAAAATTGAACAAAACAGGTAATATAACGTATGGAATTCATGACTTAATGTCTAAAGGTAAAAAAAACAAAGGTTTTAAGTGCTCTTGATATGTTGATGAAGGTGTGTGATGATGCCATATGTTTGCATGAGTCTTTCACAGGTTTATTACTGTGTGATGAAAAAGAAAATCATGAAATATGGTTTAAAGCTAAAATGACTCCCAATAATTAGTGTATTTCAAGTATAAATAAGAGGTTCTCTCAAACTGAATCTAGCAAACCTGATGATAGTATTAATGATGGTATAAGTCCTGCTGACAGTGTGTCAAATGTTGGCAGTGGACGTTCACAAATGAGTGTTAAATCCAGGACCATTACATCTGTTAAAATAAAAGTAGCAGCTAAAAGGGCCTCAGTTTTGGCCTGTGTGAAGGCTGTAAAAGAAAGACATGCTGTAGAAGAGGAAGAGGACAAGCTGAGGAAAAGGAAGGAGACACTTGCAGTTGAGTTGGCTGAATTTGACTTTCAAATAGAAATGTGTAATGCAAAGCTGGAATCCTCCTCAAACAAAGTCAAATGCATAAGCTCATATTATAAAAGGAGAACAGAGGAAGGATTGATGCAAAATCTGAATCCTTCTGCCAAAGAGTTTATTCCTGGAAATTATATTGAAACTCAAAAAACTCAATATGTAAACCATATTCAACAAAGAAACAAATCAAAGACCGCATTGATAGAAAATAAACCTGTGGATGTAAGACCAAAGAAAACTCTACCATCATGCCAGCAGCATCTTGTGACCGAACAATATAAATACCGTGAAACTAATTTACAATTGAAAGAGCATTATACACATAAGGAGAATGTTGTCCAATCACCAAACAGTTTACAGTTACCTGAATAATGTCTGACCATTATGAGCAGACAAACGGAAATCACAGCAGCCTTGGTAAAGCAGCAACAGTCTATGACAATCCCACCACGTGACATTTCTGTATTTGATGGTGATCCTCTGCAGCACAGAGCCTTTATTAAAGCATTTGAACTAGGGCTTGAAATCAAAGCAACTAAAGCAGACAGTCTGTACTACCTGAAACAGTTTACTGGATGCCAACCTCATGGGTTGGTGCGCAGTTGCCAGCACATAGATCCAGATCATGGTTATACTGTAGCAAAGACTTTGTGACAAGAACACTTCGGAAACCCTTACAAAGCTGCAACTGCATATACAGGTCCTTCTCAAAATATTAGCATATTGTGATAAAGTTCATTATTTTCCATAATGTAATGATGAAAATTTAACATTCATATATTTTAGATTCATTGCACACTAACTGAAATATTTCAGGTCTTTTATTGTCTTAATATGGATGATTTTGGCATACAGCTCATGAAAACCCAAAATTCCTATCTCACAAAATTAGCATATTTCATCCGACCAATAAAAGAAAAGTGTTTTTAATACAAAAAACGTCAACCTTCAAATAATCATGTACAGTTATGCACTCAATACTTGGTTGGGAATCCTTTGGCAGAAATGACTGCTTCAATGCGGCGTGGCATGGAGGCAATCAGCCTGTGGCACTGCTGAGGACTTATGGAGGCCCAGGATGCTTCGATAGCGGCCTTTAGCTCATCCAGAGTGTTGGGTCTTGAGTCTCTCAACGTTCTCTTCACAATATCCCACAGATTCTCTATGGGGTTCAGGTCAGGAGAGTTGGCTGGCCAATTGAGCACAGTGATACCATGGTCAGTAAACCATTTACCAGTGGGTTTGGCACTGTGAGCAGGTGCCAGGTCATGCTGAAAAATGAAATCTTCATCTCCATAAAGCTTTTCAGCAGATGGAAGCATGAAGTGCTCCAAAATCTCCTGATAGCTAGCTGCATTGACCCTGCCCTTGATAAAACACAGTGGACCAACACCAGCAGCTGACACGGCACCCCAGACCATCACTGACTGTGGGTACTTGACACTGGACTTCTGGCATTTTGGCATTTCCTTCTCCCCAGTCTTCCTCCAGACTCTGGCACCTTGATATCCGAATGACATGCACAATTTGCTTTCATCCGAAAAAAGTACTTGGGACCACTTAGCAACAGTCCAGTGCTGCTTCTCTGTAGCCCAGGTCAGGCGCTTCTGCTGCTGTTTCTGGTTCAAAAGAGGCTTGACCTGGGGAATGCGGCACCTGTAGCCCATTTCCTGCACACGCCTGTGCACGGTGGCTCTGGATGTTTCTACTCCAGACTCAGTCCACTGCTTCCACAGGTCCCCCAAGGTCTGGAATCGGCCCTTCTCCACAATCTTCCTCAGGGTCCGGTCACCTCTTCTCGTTGTGCAGCGTTTTCTGCCACACTTTTTCCTTCCCACAGACTTCCCACTGAGGTGCCTTGATACAGCACTCTGGGAACAGCCTATTCGTTCAGAAATTTCTTTCTGTGTCTTACCTTCTTGCTTGAGGGTGTCAATAGTGGCCTTCTGGACAGCAGTCAGGTCGGCAGTCTTACCCATGATTGGAGTTTTGAGTGATGAACCAGGCTGGGAGTTTTAAAGGCCTCAGGAATCTTTTGCAGGTGTTTAGAGTTAACTTGTTGATTCAAATGATTAGGTTCATAGCTCGTTTAGAGACCCTTTTAATGATATGCTAATTTTGTGAGATAGGAATTTTGGGTTTTCATGAGCTGTATGCCAAAATCATCTGTATTAAGACAATAAAAGACCTGAAATATTTCAGTTATTGTGCAATGAATCTAAAATATATGAATGTTAAATTTTCATCATTACATTATGGAAAATAATGAACTTTATCACAATATGTTAATATTTTGAGAAGGACCTGTATTAACAAGGCTCTGTCTTGGCCAACAATAAGAGCTGAGGACATAAGGGCACTACAGAGTTATTCCGTTATTTTTGGGTGGCTGCTGTAATGTAATGATTGAGCTCTAGTTTATGCTGGAGCTGGACATGCCTGTGAATATGAGAGCCATCCTGACAAAGCTACCGTATAAGTTACGATAGTGCTGGAGAAGTAAAGCTTATAACATAATGGAGACAACAGGATACAGGGCAGGATTTAGTGATATGGTTGCATTCATCGAGCGACATGTCAAGATTTTATCAGACCCTTTTTTCTGTTACAAGATTACAGTTCCAGTACAACACTCCTCAGTCGTCAAAGGCCACAGCCTGGGACTCAGATTAAGGGAAATGTAGTGGCCAGCACTGTAGCATCTGTGAGTGCTTCTGGAGAGGTTGGACAGCCATGTTCTGCAGCTAGAGTAAGTGATAGTTGCTGTGTTTGTTGTTCACAAGCTCACCCACTTGAAGAATGTAAACAATTCTGCTTAAGAAAACTGCATAAGGACAAAGTATTTTTGTTAAGGAGAAAAGGTTTGTGTTTTGGCTGTTTGCAGTGGGATCATATCAGCAGGAATTGTGAAACACGGTTAACATGTGAGATTTATAATAAAACCCATCCAACTGTGCTACATATAAAAAGAAAAACAACTTCTCCTTAGTGTGAAACAGGAACTCCAAACTGGCAATTGTGAAAGCAGCACGTGGCCATACAGGGGCCGGTAAGGATTGTGGAATGCTGTCAGTGCTCTCTGTAAAGGTAAAAGCAATCTAAGGGTAATGTACAAACATATGCCTTCTTGGATCCAGGCAGCACCGGAGCATTTTGTTCTGAAAGACTGAAGCATAAACTGAACCTCACTAGAAAGCGAACACATGTCCTCCTTCAAACAATGGCTGAATAAGTCCAGCATTTTCTCTGTGTAATCTTGAGGTGGATGTTCTGGAAAGCAATACATTACATCCTTTGCCAGAGGTTATTACACAAAGACAAATGCCTGTCAACAAGGATGATATGGTAACATCTCAAGATCTAATCAGGTGGCCATGTTTGTCAAAGATTCACATGCCATCCATACCAACTGAGGTTGATTTATTGATTGGTACCAATGCTCCCAGGTTACTGGAACCTTGAGAGGTTATCAACAGCCAAGACAATGGTCCATATACAGTCAGAAACTGTGCTTGACTGGGTGGTTAATCGGGCCATTGGATAGTAATAGTGCTCAGGAAGTCTCATCTGTAACCGTGAACAGAATCTCAGTGATCAAGCTGGAGGAACTTCTCAAGAGCCAGTATTACCATGATTTCTGTGAGGAACCAACCAACATTATGGAAACATCTGCAGTAATGCAGGAAGGAAAGTACTGCTTGAACCCACCCTTCAAAAGGACGGATGTTTGTTTACAAACAACCTTGCTGTAGCCAAACAGAGAATACAAAGAGAATACAAAGCCTCTGCAGTGGTGTGTAAAGACTGATGTTTTCCGGTTTAGGATGAGGCTGAAACAACAGGCTCTGACCAGACGTGGAATGTTATCTGTGAACAGGGAAAAATGATGCTGCAGGAATTATGTATGTGGCTGGGATGATGCATTGCCACAAGACATTTTACATCAATGGAAAAGGTGGCTGGAGGAGCTGGCTATGTTTAGTGTGGACCGCTGCCTAAAACCTGTGGGATTTGGAGCCATAAAGCATGCACAATTACACAATTTTTCAGATGCCAGGGAAGCTGGCTATGGGACAGTCGTTTACCTTCGTATGATAAACTATGAAAACATCATTCATGTTGCTTTCCTCATGGGGAAGGCTAGTATAACACCACTGAAGGTTGTCACCATTCTGAGGCTTGAACTGGTGGCAGCTGTTTTAGCTGTTTAGCTATTTAGCTGAAGGTTGATGCTATGGTCAAAACGAAGCTGAATGTGCACCTGGAAAAGTCAGTGTTCTGGACTGATAGAACATCTGTGTTAAATTACACCAATAATGAAGATAGACCCTTTCACACATTTGTGGCAAATAGAGTTGCAACCATCAGGGATTTTTCTGAAAATGTATGGAACGAAAAAAGGAAAAATCTTGCTGTTAGAGACATTGTGGTCATTATGGATCCATCTGCCCCTTGAGGATCCTGGCCTCTTGGGAAGGTTTTGGAAGTGTTTCCAGATGATCACAGTTTTGGGAGGTCCAGTATTATTGAAGGACCAATTCCTAAACTTTGTATGCTTTATGGTGTCTAAATCAATGTTTTAAAGTTATATTTATGTCACATATAGTCTCCCTTGTTGTTACTGTTTGGGGAATTGGCATGTTTGTTTATTGTGCCAATTAAGGGCCGGTGTACAGGAGCCTAATATATGTTATAATTTATGTTCACTAGATGGCGCTGTAGGCTCAAGTATATAAGCTGAGGGTCAACAGGTAGTAGGCAGGTGTTGAACGCGGAAGGGCATACAAGTTTTGACCGCTATGGTGGAGTCGGTTAATATGCCGTTGTTGTGTATTTTTGGAGTTACTGGATTTATTTACTGATTACCGTGTTGGGATGAATAAACTGGTGAACCTGCTATCCAAAAGGATCTTTGGGATTGACCTTTTAGTCGCATCAGGTGTCAAAACAACAGGTCTAACATTAGCCGTCTAGCGCATCATAACAAAGCATCCAAGGATCAACACTTCAGTACAGTAATAGGCTGGCTGTTACAGATGTGTTGTGTGTTTGTATTTTTTAAGATAAGACAAACTTTAAAGGATGGTTTTTAAATGCAGAAGATCGGCCATAACGCGACGTCCAAGCTTATGTATTCCAACCCTTTTATAAGTGGTATTTTAAAGCTATGTGTTTGATTCTGAAAACAAGCTATAAGTTTATTTTGTTACCTCCTAACAAAGGAGGTAACAAAGGCTAAGAAAACGTGGTCACCCACTTTGAGTCAGCTGAAGATCATTTACCCAAAAAGGTGGTTGGTCATTATTCAAAATATTTTCTTAAATATAATTTTAATAAATGAAGGCAGCTAATTAAACACTGTTGACAATTGGTCATCCAGAAGGTTGGTTTTATTCAGCAAATCATTCTTTAAAATGTTGTTTTATTAAAATAGTGTTTTATCTGATCTTGCTGTGTGAATGGTTGTTTAAAGGTATACCAATTTGCCGTAGTTAGTTCCAAGACTAACTTAACTTCATTTCCAGATTCTTCAAGATAATCCTTGGTTCTCAAACATAAACATTGCATGGTAATGTTGCATCACTCTTTTGGTCATGGTTTTCATCCATCTTTGATCAACTTGTTTATATTGTACATAGCCCATTAGTCTTCCTTATTCTTTCATTCTGCTTGGTAATTTAGTTGGATTGGTATACTCTAGCAAAGAGTGTTTGTTGATTGAAAATGTTTGACTTTGAGTTGACTTATTTTTGATAATAAATTATTGTATTTTAAGAAATTGTGTGAATTGTGTAGAGTTTTGCTGTTCAATAATGTCAGAGTTTGGCTCATCCCTTTCAATTTTGTTCTAATACCTTATCAGGCTGGTATTCAAAGGACAACCCTTAACAGACCAAATTATTATTTATTAAAATATTAGTATTAAATATTATATTCATAATGATAATCACAACACAGGTCATTACATTACTTCTGTTAGTTGTTACTCCCTAGATTTTTGTGTTTCATGTGTTTGTTTATATTTTCCTATAGGTCTGTTTTTCCCTTGGTTTTGTTATATGGTCTAGTTTCCTTGTTTTTCGCTCAGTTCCTGAGTTCCAAGTTGGATTAGACATATTCACCTCAGTCTCCCTGTTCCACACCTGTGTCATGTTTCCCCTGATTACCTGTTTCCCTGTTTCATTGGTTCATACTCCACTTCCCTCAGCTTGCTGGTTTTCATTGTTCCCCACTGGTTCTTCCTGTGCTTATGCTTCCCTCTGCTGACAAGCTGTATGGATGCTGATTTTATTTTCTAGCAGGACTTGGCACCTGCCCAAGCTGCCAAAGGTACCAAAAGCTGGTTCAGTGACCATGGTGTTACTGTGCGTGATTGGCCAGCAAGCTTCCGAGCTAGATGAGAGACACCAGACCCAACAAGGAAGATGACCGGCAGCTATCAAAGCAATCTGTGCTTCTATCACACCTATGCAGTGCCACAGACTGATCGCATCTATGCCACGGTGCATTGATGTAGTAATTCATGCAAAATGAGGTCCAACCAAGTACTGAGTGCATAGAAATGGGCATACTTTTCAGAAGCCTGACATATATGCTTAAAACATTATTTTTTGATTGGTCTAATGTGATATTCTAATTTTCTGAGACACTCCGTTTTCTTTACCTGTAAGCCATAATCATCAAATTTATATGAAATAAAGCCTTGAAATATTAAACTCTATGTGGAATGAATCTCTATAAAATAACAGTTTAACTTTCTGAAATGACTGGTGATAAATAATGCACATATCTGCAATAATAATATTTTTTGATACATACCTGTACAAAGCAGTAATTGATATATTTTGCAGCTTTATTCACCAGGGATAATTATTTTGTAGGGCTCTTTCTCTTTATTTATGAATATAAAATTAAATGTTAGAATCATCAGTTGTGAAAAATATTTACTAAAATATTTGCTTATGTATATATTATGTAATAAGACATGCATTTGATATTTTAAATCCCTTTGTGGAATGTGTGGAATTCAAGAAGAACTATGGTCATGCACCCTACGTTTTCAAAAGAAAATTGTTTTAATGTGATGCCAGTAGCATAACTTCTTACACAATTGGCAAAATATTATTATGCTATTAACTCAAAAACTTGGTACAATTGAAGTTGTTGAAAAGACTCATCCATATATGACCGTTGTTGACAAAAAATCCTAATAATGAGCTTGAGCTCACACTGCGGTATCTTCACAGCTCTTCCCTGGTGAGAAGATTGATTTAAATTTTAACTCAATTTAATGCTGAGTTATGTTAAACATATACTAAAAGCACATCTATATACCCACTAATATAAGGACTGACTTCCTACCTCTGCTGACAAATAAACAGCCTTGTCAGTTTCAAACTTTACAAAACTGAATGAAATATCTTACTCCTTATTTGATTAGAGAACCCATTACCAGGACACTCACTGTGAAACATTGTATAGTCGAACATCCTGAAGGGTAAATCTCTTTGCATCATTTTCACAGCTGATATAGGCTGTTTGGTCTCTGTTAACATCCTGAACTTGGGGCTGGATCACTTTAAAACCTGATAAATAAAAAAACGATTGAGTTAAGACTAGGAACCGGAGAGTTGGCTAGGATCTATAAATGTAATCTTCATTTTGTAAGTGACTAGGATTTATTTCTACAACAGTTAAAAACAGGAAAAAATAGTATGAGGCCTATTTAAGAAACGAACAGTTTCAAAATGAATTGCTCTCCTTGCTGAGATGCAGGGTGGGACTTATGGTCACACTGGCATCTGAGCAGTTTGAAAGATTTTCCATTACTTGAATTATCTGTAGTAGATAAAAATGTTTCTTACCATAGCTCAAGACGAATGTGGAGCTCGTGATGACAAATATGAAGATAAAAATGGTAAAGCTCATGTGTGCCATCTCATTAATGCTGTGTCTTCCTTCTATGTAGCAGTAATAACAGATGTAAACGCTCTGCTGTGATCATTCAATCATGGTACAGTGGAAGTGGAGGACTGTCTTTGCACCTTGATGTGCGTTTGCACCCACTGTCATTTGGTTTCTGTGGGTGACTCTTTTTCCTGTACGATAATCTTTTTTTAAAAACAACATCCACAGTAAGAATTATTGTGATAGTGATGAGGTTTTACAGGGATACAATATGCATTTTTAAAACTTTGCAATTGAATAATTTTGCACAATGATCACATGCAGATTGGTTAGCTGACTTTATAAGAAAACCCAATTTTCTGTATATTTTTGCTGTGGCGTTAAACCATCAGATACTTCATGTCAGTATTGTCTTATCAGCAGTGATGAAATAAATCTAGTTAGCAGTAAGGTGGTGGTAAAAGACAGACGTGCTTGAAATTATCTTTTTGGGCTAGCAATGCTTACCTACAAAGAAAAACATGCAGCCATCAACACTTTGAATCAAAATTCCCTGGAATGTCTGGAAAATGCTGCAAAGAATATGGTATCTGAAAGAACAGCTTTCAGGTGGGAAGTTCAGTTGGAGTTAAGAAGGCTTCAGAATATTCAAAGGTACCCAGCAAGACCCAGGAGCATGTCCTGAATTATGTACACAACTGACTTTCCATCTGTGCAGAGGTTCCTCAGTATTGGCAGGCTGGTGAAGGTGCATCTGCATGGACAATAAGGTACAATGTTTTGGGCACTCAAAGTGGCAAAAAGCCACTTCTTTCCAAGAAAAAACACTAGGGTGAACAGAAATTCAACAGGAGGTACAAGGAGTCAAACTCTGTTTATGTTTTCATTTATTGGTTAATCTTTTAGTTCTGTATTTCAAGCTTATTTTGTTCTGTTTTGTAACTTAAGCTGTTTTGTCTCAGGAACAACATTGTTCTCCTGTCTATGGCGTCTGGCCAAAAGTATGTGAAGACCTATCAGCATGACTAGAGTATACAGTTCCAGTGTGCCCCTCAAAGAAATCTTAGGACAAATCATGTTAAAAAACTTCAGCAGGTCATAAAAAGTCTGTCAGTTAGTATTTAAAGAAACAAATAGCTCTTCTAACAGAGAATAATGTGATACAAATGTGAGAGTATGATTACAGTGAGAATGTGTTACTTTCTCTGTTCTTCTCTATTTGTTGTGTATTCAGGTTGTGTTTGTCTAAAGAATAAAACTAGAGAGAAGAATGTAAATTGTCATATTCCATACAAATGGCACCAATAGAACCTTGACCCCGCTGCTCAACACAGTGCTTCAACACATGCCTACAAACTTTATCAGGTCTGTACACAAACACTGATACATTCTGGTAAAAGTCAAGTCTAGTCAAGAATGTTATTCCACATCCTGTTTTTCAGGTTTTCTCTTGTGTGTGCACATGTGTGTGTGTGTCTTACATATTTAGACGCACTGAGAAACGGTTTTCACACGTTTTTTTTTTTTTTTTATGTGTTTGTGTGTGTGTTAGAAACTACAGACAGTATCAGCAGCAGCATAAGTTCCATTCTCACAGCTTAGTCTGATATTTGCCCAGTTTCTCGCATCTGGTGGAAGCAACGTCGACTCTGTGCCTCTCCACTCTTCCCTCTTTTTGTTATAAATACCATTTTTTTTATCTTCCATCAGAAGTAGCTTCACATGTCACCATGGCGTTCTCAGAGAAACAGTCTTACAAACAGGAAGCCTAAGTTCAGCAAAGTCAACCACAGACTCAGACAGCTGCAGATATCAGCTGAAAGGTTTCTTAGTTTATACAGCTCTAAGCGGACTGTGCTGCTTATTGTGAAATAAATTAAAATCTAAACAAATAAATATATTTACCTTTTAGCTTATTATATTTCAAGGTGATTCAAATGTATAAGATTTGAAGTGATAACTGCATGAAATCTGTGCAGCTTCACAGCTTTATTCAAATAAAATGAATTAAAAATGTTGATATTCTTTGTTTCTATTGAAATCTTTATTTTCTTGCCAGTTATTTTGACTCTTATTTCCAGTCTGTTTGGAGGTTTTAGCATTGCATTTCTCTTTACTGTGTTTCATAGCTTTATATCTTTAGATTTGTCCTCTGTGCTGTTTTTAATGTTCTCTAGCTGCGTGCATTCAAGTTGCTTATTTTTTTTATTAAAAACAAATTCCTGGCATCAGTAACACTTACCTTAGTGTGCAATAATAACCAGAAATATATGGCAATAACATACGGGGCCTTGTGATAGTATTAGTAACCAGTGTACAATTTTACATTTCTTCATATCAAATCCACAAACTGTGTCTTGCTGAGATTTAATGTGAAAGATGGTGGATTGAACAGAACTCTGTGAGATGTTCAAAGCTTGGGATATTGTTCCAGAACCTAAACCTGATTTAAACTCCACAGCTGACCTGTCTGCTGTGTTCCATGGTCTTCATGCTGTTTGTTCTCTAATGTTCTCTAATAAACCTCTGAGGCCTGAAACAGGAAAGCTGTGTTTATACTGAGCTTAAATTACACACAGGGGACTCTGTTTACTAGTTAGATGTTTTCTGAAGGCAATTATTTGTACTAGATTTCATTGAAGGCTATCAGAATAAAAAGGACAGAAGACATATCCACATTTAACTTGTCAAGTATCCGTATGTTCCTTCCAGTTCATGACACACTACTTTGTACTGGTTTGTCACATAAAATCGCAATAAAAATGCATTGACATTTGTGGTTGTAATTTCACATTCTGTGGGGAAGTTTAGGAGGAGGAATACTTCTCTATGGCTGTATATTTATACAAAGATTGCAGCTCCCATTGATGTTAAACATGCAAAGTTTAGATGACACAAGAATGAACAAGCTTTAATTCTGAGAACTGTTTCTGGCTTGAGAGAACAGTTTGGGACAGTTATGGCCCTCCGACATAACTGCATGCACAGTACCTGTTTTCAGGGCTTGGGACACAGTGTCTCTGCAGACTGCTGGGCCCACACCTTCACCAAGCAATGGCTCCACCAGACATGCAATGCTACCTGATGTACTTGAGATGACCTGCATGGAAATGTACTTACAAATTGCTTTGGTTCAGTTTTACCGAGCAAACAATGCTGCAGGTTTCTATCCACAGATATCCGTTAAACACTTTTGCATTAGAAATGAATGTAATAGTGTTTTTGTCATTTCTGCAAAGAAAGCAGACAACAGTATGGCACATTCAACCAACAAAATCATCAATATGTCACAAGCCTTTTTATCAGCTAATAATCAGGTCATGCGGGTAACGTTTTCAGCCAGCTATATGTGGTTTTAAAACCATCACTCATTTCACAGTAAAACTCACTAGTGTGTACAACACTGAACCCTAACTAACATCAAAGCAGATATTGTGTGCTGAACCTGCAGTTTCACTGCATACCAAGTAGTTTACCTTGGTTTGTAATTGTTACTGTGTGTTTTAAGTCTGAGATGTGTTGCTCTACAAGCCTCACAGCAGCCCATGGACTGGATACACAGGACACAGGATACCACTGTTTTACGGCCACAAAAAAGCCCTCGAAGTTTCTTACTGAGAAAAGCAACAACCTACGCTTTCTCTGTAATTGTTGTTGTGTGCACTAAAACATTTTATGTATGTATGAATGAATAGATTTTTGAAGGAAGATATTTATAAATTTATTGTATGAAAAGACATACAACTTTTAGTCAGACAAACCTTTCCCTCTTTCGTGTCAGATGACCAAACTTTTTTCTATTTCCCTTATCCCAAAATTTTGATTCAGAAAATTCTGTTTCACATTTATTTATTACTTTCTTCAGAATTCACATATACAGGTCCTTCTCAAAATATTAGCATATTGTGATAAAGTTCCTTATTTTCCATAATGCCATCATGGCAATTTAACATTCATTATTGATTTTCATAACTCAGTTCATTAATTGAAACATTATATAGATGGATTACACACAGACTGAGGTTTTCAAGCATTCATTTCTGTTAATTATGATAATTTTAATGAAAACACATTTAAGATTAAGATCAGAATATTACATCAGCGCACATTTTAATACAGAAATATGGGCTTAATGAAAAGTATGTTTAATACCTGCTAGAAAGTTATTTTCAAAAACTTCTTACAAGGCTCATCTGAATGTGTTGGATGGGTGCGAGGACTGGTTATCACTCATGTAAAAACTTTGTGTTGCAAGGCACCTACACTCCGCTTTGTTTTCTGCTCTGGTATGCCTTCCTCCCTGTGTGTGTGAGATCATCGTTATCTCCGTGAGAACCAGCCTCCTTTCAGTCTCACACACACACACATATACACCCTGTCTGAACTGTCTGTTGAACTGTGCATATAAATAAAGAGATAGGGTGTCAAAACTTTGTAGTTGCACTGCAAAGTGGGCTACCCTTGTCACAAGTAAAACTGACTCTGTATCGTTCTTACCTCTGAGTTGACTGAATAATACCTAACATTATTTGGTCCTTCGAGCCGGAGTAATTCAATAACGTTATTTCTCTTTGCTTTAACAGTGACTCTGGGATCTGTGGGGGAAGCCTGACGTCGAGCGAAGCACCGCTGCACAGCCTCCATTAGCCGGAGTGGCTGAAAGTCCCGGTGTGTGTGAATTCACACCTGGCCAGTGGGTTATCGCCTTCCTCGGCGCGGGGTGACTCTCACAGGATCCAGAGAGTCACCAAGAAGTCAGCTCCGAGGTGAGACAATTTTAAAATACAGTTCATAAGAAAAGTACTTAACAGTCGTTGGTAGTGTGTCGCCGGTAAGGACACTGCATTGGGAAGGTTTTATTCCACCGTAAAAGGAATAGTGAAAAATTTGGTGCAATCCCGCCGTGAAGGGGATTAAAGAAAACGACTGGGGATTATTCCCCTGTGAGGGAATAGAGTAAGCGCTATATAAATAAAAGAAGAAAAGTACTTAAAAGTCGTTGGTAGTGTGTTGCCGGGTAAGGACGCTGCATTGGGAAGGTTTTATTCCACCGTGAAAGGAATAGTGACAAATTAAGGTAGGGCCCCCCCAAGAAGGGGGCCAAATAAAACGACTAAGGGTTATTCCCCTGTGAGGGAATAGAATAAGCGCTATAAAAGTAAAAAGAACGGAGTAAATTGAGCTCATAAAATAACACCTAGTTAACTTAGAAAAAATTACAAGGTACCTGAAACTAACTGTGCAACTGTGTTGTGTGTGTATATGGAGGACTAAGCATTTTAATAGAATCATAGCAGGATTCTACTAGTCCTGTGTTTTATTTTGCCCACATTAAAACTACGTACTGGTGACTTTGGAGATTAAGGTCGGATTTCATTCCAGAAAATTAACACCGCTGCGAATTAGTCGCAGTAGAAGGGCGTGTTAATGTCCTCTCCTTAAAGTCTCATGCCAGTGACCTTTGATCTGGGACATTCATACTACAATTAAACTAACATAAAACATAATGGGGAAGAAACAAAGTAAACTAATTGACTTAGAAGGGGATGTAAAGTTTTTGGAGAACTATGTAAAAGGAGCAGGTATGATCTGTCATTGATGGAATAAAAAACATGGTTTCTTGGGTAAACTAAATATTAACGATATCTTAAAAATTACAAGGGGATTTAAAAGTAGAAATAATGAAAACCAAAAAGAGACAAAAGAAAGAACAAAGGAAGGTTGAATATAAACTCTCAGAAAAATGGTTGGAACAGAGCAAGCTGAGAGACATACAGAGGCAGGATAAGAGGGAGAAGCGAAAAGAAAAGTTAACAGCCGCAGTTTTGGTGCGGCCAGAGGAGGAGACTACAGCTGCCTTCAGACAGCAGAGGCGGCAGCCTCCAGGAGAGCAGCCGCCTGCTACACAGGCAGTGATACAGCGTGAGGAGGAGGAAGAAGGCGCAGCCACACCTCCTCAAACCCCCGAGAAAAAGCCAGATAAATCAAGCAACCCTTTTAAAACAGAAATATGTACACAATGGCATAAAAATACGGATTTTCAGGTAATTTAATTATCGCCAAAATTCTAAAACTACACGGGGATCTTAAACTGGAGATTATGCATTCAAAAGATTCAAGAGACAATAAAAAACCTTGCCAAATTATAATTTCAAAAGGGACCTCTCAGTCCCTGAGTGCACACAGTTGATAAACAGATTAAAACAAAAAGATGAATTAAAAAAACAACAAGAGCAGCCTTTAACTGACAAAGCCATAATACTGAGGCCTTAAGAAAAGCACAGGAAAAAACTTTCAGCTTAACTGAAAACAAATAAAGGGGGGCGGACTGCCACCCATCACAGTTTAGAATACCAAGGTAGCCCCAAATTATAAAGACTAAGAGGTGGTTTTAGAGGACGTGGTAAAGGAAGTTAAAAGAGGAGGTGACAATGTGGACAACATGGAAACTGACCAACTGGACAACCCAGTGAACAATGATTAGAGAAGGGAGAACAGAATGTTGTTAAAGAAGTAATCTGAGAGTAAAAGATTTTGTAGGCAAGCATTAGTGAGAAACAGGTTCTTTAAAAATCATTCTATGGTGTTATACTACCAACAATATCATGATAAAATGCAAAAGATTCATTTTACAGGGAAATAATTCCATATTTGGCTCAGATTGTGTGCATTCTTGATTTTTCCTCTTTGAGAGAAGTTAAATTTCAGCTCTGTGAAACGACCTTGACAAAGAGATGCAGCTGCCTGAAAACAAAACGATAAAACTTCTACAAACAGCAGAAGCCTGTCTCTGCTGAAACGTCTGATAAAGATTGTAACTCTACCCTGCATGTGTCAAACTCAAGGTCCGCGGGCCAAAACTGGACCCCAGACGTTGATGTGATTCTCTAGAAGTAGAGCCTTTTAATATGGTGATTGTGTGCGTGAATGTTATTTTGTCAATCAATAAGCAGTTTTCTCTACATTCTGCCACAATCTGCCTTTTGAAAATGTTTTGAATCTTGCTCTTTATGTATAAAAAAAAAGAAAAATTGGCTAAAGTCTGCAGACACAAAATGAACTTGGATTGAAGCTCTAACTATGTTTATTTAATCTGAGATCTTCTCCAAATGCAACAGTATATGTCAGTCTACATGAGATACTAACAACTTCACCTACTGGTATAATATAAAGATCTGAGTGAATATGTGAAACAAACAATGATGAAAGTTTTTCAACAGGTGATGCTCATCCAGGAGGAAGACAGTGTTCCTAGGAAATGCAGCTCATTCATTAACAATCAATTTTTCTCCTATAGGTGGACGTTTTGCTGACTAATCATAGGCTGGATTTATGAAACATTATGTGCACAGACCAAATGACCAAGGTTCTGACTGACTTATGAACCTCACTGACCTGACAATGATAACATGACACCCAACAGACAATACCTTTAAGGTGGACCCACTAAGACCACCTTATTAATTCTTGGTGAATACAAACCAATTGAAGCGTTCAAAACAGACCTAGTGGAAACAAAAGGGGTTATGAGGAAACAATGTGGATTTTAAGAATAATAGAAGTCAAATTATGTTCAAATTTTTGCAAAGAAAATGACTCTGACAGATAAATAATTAAGTAGTGTGTGAATGTGTGTGAATGTGTGTGAATGGGAATGACTGATTTCATTGTAATGCATCTTTGAGGGACTTTACAAGTGCTAATAAAGGTCTGATGTTCTGATGATCTTTGCCAAACTTATATCTGAATAAGGTTTCCAGAATCTTTTCCGAAAAATCATATAAAGATGGCAAAGGTTCTACCTGTATTGAAAATACTGATAACCATAGGAAAGTTCATAGATCTGTCTTCAATTTTTCACAATTCTTTTACAAACAGGGTATTTAAACTTTCATGTGGCCAAATGTCTGTGTTTGACTTTCTGTTTTTGTGAAATAAATGTCTGTTTCATGTTATGTAAAAATTAGAGTCCTCAACATTACCATAATAATATTAGGTCAGTTCTCTACGGTAAAACAAAAAGATTTTAACAGACGTTTAGACGTTTTCCAGTCAGGTTCAAAATGATTGAATTAGACTCAAACTTAACATAAGATGAAATGAACCTTAACAGAATTACTGGACTGGACTGAAATAGAGAAAACTTGAGTTAATTGAAACAAACTTTAGTTACTTGAACTAAATACAAAGCTGACTGAAACTGTATGTTGTATCTATAAAACTGGGTAAGATAAACTAAGATTATAAGATATAATATGCCCTTTATTTTTTGTGTTCATCAGTGAGTGAGTTTTTATTTTTTATTTTTAATAAGAACTAAACCAAGCATTATTTATAATAATAGCAACTACCAAAAATATTGATCTCATTTTTAAATGTAATAAGGACTTACTTTATAAAATATGAAAAAAAAGAATAATAAGAATTTGGAAAAACAGAGGCTTTAAACCTCTGCAGGAACAGCACTGACACTGTCAAAAGTAGATTCTAATACAGGAATCTGGAAGCTCACTCTAGGGTGGACAGTCAAAGTCCATCCAAGGACACATTTAGATGAGGCAGAGGGACAAATACAGGGCTTAGCTGAGAGCAAAGAGAGCAACATGCATCCTGCCCTAGCTGCTGTCCCATTGTGGTCACAATCATCAACTGATGTAGGGCTTATAAAGGGGTTTCCACCATACAAGGTTAAACTAATATCTGAAAAAAGGCCATTAGTCCGCCAATACGCCTTAAAGCCAGAAGCTGAAGAAGGTACTAAGTCAGTAATACAAGATATGTTGAAGTCAGGAATATTAAGAGAAGCACCTGACGCTACATGCAAGGCATATCACACTGACATCGCTATTATTATCACAGCCAAACATAACTCTAAAAAGATGTGCCCCTTAAAACCAAGTAATCTAATACCTACTGCAGAAGATGGAAAACCACATTCCTGTAAAACAAAGGTAGAAGAAGATACAAAACCCAGACAAGACATTTCTCAAACCCTTATACCAGATTCATGTGTTGTGTTTGTAGATGGCTCAGCATCTAAAGATGAATATGGAAAGAATAGAGTTGGTTATGCAGTAACAACCATCGATAGGATAATAGAAGCTAAATCTCTACCCAATACATGCTCAGCCCAAACAGCAGAATTATATGCTGTAGTAAGAGCATGTGAATTACATGAGGGACAAATACTTACTATATACACAGACAGCCAATACGTTTTCGGATCAGTACATCACCATGCTAAGATTTGGCAAAATAGAGGTTTTAAAACATCATCAGGGACAGAACTAACTCATTTCAACCTATTAAAGAGAAAATGTCAGATCTGCTATTTATATACAAAGACGCCCAACAGTCAGCACCCAAGTCAGAAATAAAGGCCTGGCTAAAGAGAGGAGCACAGAAAAAAGATGACATCTATCAGATAGAAGATAAACCAATCCTCCCAAAATATTTATACAACGCAGCGGCTACAGTGACACATTGGGAAGACCCACGTGTCAAGGGGGGAATATGTCACATCTGGTAAAGCATTAATTCTACACTATAAATTTTTCTGACTATGCAAAGAATTTTTGCAGATCATGCATAATTTGTTGCAAACACGGGGGAAGAAATATTGCCTAGTTGTAATAGATTAACCTAGTGACACATTTCTTCCCCACATATGGTATCCCACAGATTATAAGGTCAGATAATGGAACTCATTTTGTAAATAGTGTAATAGAACTAAGTTCTAAAGCATTAGGGTTTCAGTTAAAGATTAAGGAAAACAATGGAAGAAACAGGGAGGCCATGGCCCGAATGCCTATCCCTGATTAAATTATGGATGAGAATAACTCCAAATCAAACTGGTCTTACTCCATTTGCCACCTACTGTACATCATTGTATGGCTCCACCCACTATATTCTGAGCCTGAGATCACGTGACACCAAGTTGCTGATGTAACTTTGTATTCTCAAAGAAATAGTACATGGCAGACCATTTTCTCTGTCCTCTGACATGAATGAAATAGAGAAAGCACAACAGGAAACTTCATTAGCTGAGTGGATGAATAAAATGTTGCAGACAAAAGAAACACAAATGTCCAGTGGTCTGCCGATAATCTCTGCTCCTATCCTACAGAACGACCTGAGGCCTGGAGACCTGGTCCTGATTAAGACACTCCACAAGAAGGATTGGACCACCCCCTGCTGGAAAGGGCCGTTTCAAGTACTCCTGACAATGCCCACAGCTCTGAAAATAGCAGAGAGGCCTTCCTGGATCCATAAAAGCCACTGTAAGCCAGTTTTGCCGTTACAGGAGCCAAACCAACCGACGGGGTAGCAGAGGAAGTCCGGGTTCAAAGAAGTTGGAGGACCCATAGGGCCCAGCGTCTCAAACCGGTGAAGAAAACAGCTGGTTGATACAGCAGGTTGATACAGCAGGCTGAGGAAAGCTCTCCAAAGTGAACATGCCGTGGTAAAAATGAAAGATTGTTGTACTTTAAAATAGTGAGAAGGTGATAAATTATTTCACAAAGTTTCCACTTTTAATGCAACATTTATTCTGTACAGTTCACCTAAAAAACTAATATTTTAGAAGGACAAACAAAAGAAAAAAAGCTGCAATAACCCAGTTGCATATGTGTGGATGTTATTGTAATAATACTTTGTTAAAGCACCTTTGGATTTAATTTCAGCAATGGATGTTGTTTAATTCTAGTCTATCAGCAACCACATCTTAATGCAGAAATGTTTTCCTACTCTACCTTGCAAACATTCTTCATATCTATCAGATTGGGAGAACATCTCGTGTCCACAGCTGTGCTCAGGATTAGATGTACAGGTCCTTCTCAAAATATTAGCATATTGAGATAAAGTTCATTATTTTCCATAATGTAATGATGAAAATTTAACATTCATATATTTTAGATTCATTGCACACTAACTGAAATATTTCAGGTCTTTTATTGTCTTAATAATACGGATGATTTTGGCATACAGCTCATGAAAACCCAAAATTCCTATCTCACAAAATTAGCATATCATTAAAAGGGTCTCTAAACGAGCTATGAACCTAATCATCTGAATCAACGAGTTAACTCTAAACACCTGCAAAAGATTCCTGAGGCCTTTAAAACTCCCAGCCTGGTTCATCACTCAAAACCCCAATCATGGGTAAAACTGCCGACCTGACTGCTGTCCAGAAGACCACTATTGACACCACCAAGCAAGAGGGTAAGACACAGAAAGACATTTCTGAACGAATAGGCTGTTCCCAGAGTGCTGTATCAAGGCACCTCAGTGGGAAGTCTGTGGGAAGGAAAAAGTGTGGCAGAAAACGCTGCACAACGAGAAGAGGTGACCGGACCCTGAGGAAGATTGTGGAGAAGGGCCGATTCCAGACCTTGGGGGACCTGCGGAAACAGTGGACTGAGTCTGGAGTAGAAACATCCAGAGCCACCGTGCACAGGCGTGTGCAGGAAATGGGCTACAGGTGCCGCATTCCCCAGGTCAAGCCTCTTTTGAACCAGAAACAGCGGCAGAAGCGCCTGACCTGGGCTACAGAGAAGTAGCACTGGACTGTTGCTCAGTGGTCCAAAGTACTTTTTTCGGATGGAAGCAAATTCTGCATGTCATTCGGAAATCAAGGTGCCAGAGTCTGGAGAAGGAAATGCCAAAGTGCCAGAAGTCCAGTGTCAAGTACCCACAGTCAGTGATGGTCTGGGGTGCCGTGTCAGCTGCTGGTGTTGGTCCACTGTGTTTTATCAAGGGCAGGGTCAATGCAGCTAGCTATCAGGAGATTTTGGAGCACTTCATGCTTCCATCTGCTGAAAAGCTTTATGGAGATGAAGATTTCATTTTTCAGCACGACCTGGCACCTGCTCACAGTGCCAAAACCACTGGTAAATGGTTTACTGACCATGGTATCACTGTGCTCAATTGGCCTGCCAACTCTCCTGACCTGAACCCCATAGAGAATCTGTGGGATATTGTGAAGAGAACGTTGAGAGACTCAAGACCCAACACTCTGGATGAGCTAAAGGCCGCTATCGAAGCATCCTGGTCCTCCATAAGACCTCAGCAGTGCCACAGGCTGATTGTCTCCATGCCACGCCGCATTGAAGAAGTCATTTCTGCCAAAGAATTCCCGACCAAGTATTGAGTGCATAACTGTACATGATTATTTGAAGGTTGACGTTTTTTGTATTAAAAACACTTTTCTTTTATTGGTTGGATGAAATATGCTAATTTTGTGAGATAGGAATTTTGGGTTTTTATGAGCTGTATGCCAAAATCATCTGTATTAAGACAATAAAAGACCTGAAATATTTCAGTTAGTGTGCAATGAATCTAAAATATATGAATGTTAAATTTCCATCTTGACATTATGGAAAATAATGAACTTTATCACAATATGTTGATATTTTGAGAAGGACCTGTACACATGTGGACAAAATTGTTGGTACCCCTCGGTTAATAAAAGAAAAACCCACAATGGTCACAGAAATAACGTGAATGTGACAAAGGTGATAATAAATAAAAATTCTATGAAAATTAACAAATGAAAGTCAGACATTGCTTTTAAAAGATGCTTCAACAGAATTATTTTAAAAAATAAACTCATGAAACAGAACTGGACAAAAATGACAGTACCCCTGAAAATAATGTGACCATCAACAGAATGCCAACAGTGTGCGGAGCAGTAATCAAAGCAAAATGTTTCTACTTTGAAGAACCTAGAATATAAGACATATTTTCATTTGTTTCACACTTTTTTGTTCAGTATATAATTCCACGTGTTAATTCATAGTTTTGATGCCTTAAGTGTGAAGCTACAATATTCATAGTCATGAAAATAAAGAAAACTCTTTGAATGAGGTGTATGCAAACCTTTGGTCTGTACTGTATATATATATACAGGTCCTTCTGAAAAAATTAGCATATTGTGATGAAGTTAATTATTTTCTATAATGTCATGATGAAAATTTAACATTCATATATTTTAGATTCATTGCACACTAACTGAAATATTTCAGGTCTTTTATTGTCTTAATACGGATGATTTTGGCATACAGCTCATGAAAACCCAAAATTCCTATCTCACAAAATTAGCATATTTCATCCGACCAATAAAAGAAAAGTGTTTTTAATACAAAAAACGTCAACCTTCAAATAATCATGTACAGTTATGCACTCAATACTTGGTCGGGAATCCTTTTGCAGAAATGACTGCTTCAATGCAGCGTGGCATGGAGGCAATCAGCCTGTGGCACTGCTGAGGTCTTATGGAGGCCCAGGATGCTTCGATAGTGGCCTTTAGCTCATCCAGAGTGTTGGGTCTTGAGTCTCTCAACGTTCTCTTCACAATATCCCACAGATTCTCTATGGGGTTCAGGTCAGGAGAGTTGGCAGGCCAATTGAGCACAGTGATACCATGGTCAGTAAACCATTTACCAGTGGTTTTGGCACTGTGAGCAGGTGCCAGGTGGTGCTGAAAAATGAAATCTTCATCTCCATAAAACTTTTCAGCAGATGGAAGCATGAAGTGCTCCAAAATCTCCTGATAGCTAGCTGCATTGACCCTGCCCTTGATAAAACACAGTGGACCAACACCAGCAGCTGACACGGCACCCCAGACCATCACTGACTGTGGGTACTTGACACTGGACTTCTGGCATTTTGGCATTTCCTTCTCCCCAGTCTTCCTCCAGACTCTGGCATCTTGATTTCTGAATGACATGCAGAATTTGCTTTCATCCGAAAAAAGTACTTTGGACCACTGAGCAACAGTCCAGTGCTGCTTCTCTGTAGCCCAGGTCTGGGGAATGCGGCACCTATATATATATATATATATATATATATATATATACACGTACTGTTTCTCACATCTGCATCTCCTAGTTGAAAGGTTTTCCCACAACTGTGAAACAAAAAGCATCTAGCTGAACAAAATACCAGTGTTTCAGTCTGAGTTCTCCTAAACTGTTGGAGCTCCTTACTGAGAGGCAACAACTCTGGTTTTCTGCAATATAATTGTGAAAATTGTGGACTCAGATTTAAGTGATCAAGATGTTCTTAGAAATCAGAGTTGCTGCTTATAAATAAACACTAGCCACCATGTCTAGTGTAAAGCCAGAGTTTGTTCTATTAACACAAACAGCTCACAAAGAATGTGAAGAAATGTAAGAATCCGTTGATGGGACAACTATTCGTGGACTCCAAAAATCTTGCTGTTACAGAAGAGTATCAAGAAGAGAGCCACAAGAAGTCTGATTTAAAGGTTGGAGGAAGTCATGTAGGTGGCAGAGCAAACATGTTTGAGGAAGGACTGCCTCGAGGGAAATAACCATAGGTACGTCAAGGCTGTAGGACATGGTTTATTTCCCATGAGAGAGAACCAATCAAGCAGGAAGGATGTAGGATGGAGGCCTCAGGAGAGTCTTCATCGGAGGCAAACTGTCTTGATCTGGTTGATCTTGGCATCTGGTTAGTACAGATACTTGTGTAAACAAAAGGCTGATAAAAGTAAAAGTACTCCATAAAAAGAACAGGTTCTGAAATGTACTTGAGCACCAAAGTAAAAGATAATTTTAACCTACAATGATACAAATAACTTTTGAAAACTTGGCAAAACCCAAAAGGTTCTGGGCACAACAAATAGGATAGTTTCCTCTTTTAATCACAACATGCCCTAAAATTCACGTTTACTTGTAACTTTTTTTTTTCCGGATTTGACAAACCCCTGTGGTTTTAAGATTGGCACAAAAAACAATGCCTTCGGCATGAATCATTCTTGGAGCTGACCACACTGAAGAGTTATTTAAGCCCATAGATGGTGAATGGCTTGCTTCTCCAAATCTGTTTCATTGTCATCGTCTGCAATATTTCCCAGTTCGTCATCCATGTCGATGTTAATGTTTTTCTCTGTCACAAGCCATGTTCCCACTGGACACCTTTTCTCTGAGCAGTTGATTTTTCCTCTATTTTGTTGCAACTTTTCTTTCATCAATACATGTAGAAGTAAAGAGGCAGTTTTGAGAACATAAGGAGTAGAAAGTACCTTTGTCCAAATGTAGGAAGTAAAAGGAGAAAGTCGTGAGAATACTCAGTAATACTTAAGCAAAGTACAGATATCTGAAAAGCTACTTAGGTACAATAACAACGTATTTGTGCTTCTCACTTCTGGATATTTATGATCAGTCCAGACAAAAATGGAGTACTCAGCTCCCTGCAGCCAATTTATTAACTCCTGAAAGGCTAATTTGATATCGAGAAGCTCATGATGCTCTACATGTCATTGTCCTTCTGAAAAGATGCAGAGAAAAATAGCCACAAAGGTAAAGTGTGATGTCTGCGTCTGTACTTTGGGAGAATACAGCAGTCACATTTTTCTAGGACAAGCTGGTACGCTCTTCTGAGATCAAGTTTTGAAAATACTGTAAAGCCAGCTGGAAGGAAGAGGGGTACTGAGCAAAAATCTTAATTGCAACATCTTATTCGTGATGCAGTGTCAAAGAACTCCTGACTGTGAACAAGATGTCAGACATTGGGTACTACATGACCCAACACTGTTATACTTCCAATTGTGGTTGATGTCAGGCCACGGAGCTGAGTGCAGGTTTGTGTGTTGTGAGAGTGTTTTTTCTCCTTTCCTCCACCATGGTGCGACAGGTAGGTGCAGCCACACTGCTGCACCACTTCAAGAGCAATCACCGAGGAGCTTCTCAAGCAACTGAGACCTGGGAGAAGGTGCTGGATTGTTTACTTTGCTGAATGGTAATCAGACCAAGAAACTGCTCTGTGTTTGCCTTTGTGCTATCCTGCTTTGCTAATTCCTGCTCTTCCTCCTTGAAGGTTGCAGTTAGTGATGTCAAAATGAGGATTTTTGAAGCATAGAATCATTTTGAACCATTGTGTCATAAAGTGGTTCACTACCCGAAGCTTCATTCAATTCCCTTGGGTGACCTCTACTGGCAGTAGTTGTTGCACCAAATGAAGCCCTGCAAATGTGATGCACCTCTTGTGTAAATAATAGCACTTATGTATATATGTGTGTTGTACATATATGTTTTTAGTAACTCATTAAAGATTCTGAGTAATTAACTCATGAAAAAATAATAATTTAAAAACAATGTGAACTGTAGGGGATTACAGATGAAAAATAGCCATTAGGCTAATTCTGGCTTCTTTAACTTGAATTGTCATTTGTTTTATGAAAATCCACTGTCTTATTTTGAATAAATAACTAAAACAAAAATAAATGAAGTGAAAATGTTTGAGTTGTCATTCATATTTTCTTTGGGAGTATGCTTGGTGTACTGAGTGTTTTTGGACATTGTGCTTGGTGTAATAAAGAGGGTGCTTGTGTTACTTCAGGTGTTTTTATTCAAGAAAAGTAATTTCTGCACAGTAGAAGGGCTCAAACGGTTTCTTTTTTTTTTTTTTTTGAGACAATTTGTCCAGCTTCGGAAAATACTCTTTCACAGGGAAGAGGGGAGGCTTGTGTGACAAGGAACTGTTTGGCTGGGTGGTTTTGGTTTGGACACAGAGAAAGGCTGGGAGTCATTCACTCTGAAGTCTACAAGAGCTTCATCAGTAACTTCAATTTAACTTACAAACATTTAACTGTCATTATTTCTAATTCTGCATCTATGTTATGCTGACCTTGATTGGTGACACGAGGCTGAGTGTTCTCGTGTTTGGCTGTATAATGCCTCGGCATTGATGACGTATTATTATACGTCAGCAGCTGCGGGCAAAGCAAACATTGCACCTGTAAAACCAAGATAACAACCTGTTACTGCACCTCTTGCATAACATGATACCATGACTATAACACTACTGCATAGTATAGGCTATAGGCTTTCTAATAAACACTTTGAATGTACATTACCTTATTACGTGTCACCAAATCGAAATATTCCCACACTTGGGAAGGCTTCCTAGATGGTTGCTCCATGACAGAATAATCCATCAAAACTCAGAATATCCAAAAACGAGACCTGTTCGTAATGTATAATACCTGTAGAACGGGGATGTGAACCGGGGCTTGAGCCATCTTAAATACACTGAATCACGCCAAATGTTTGAAACTCCACCAGTCAACTCGAAGCAGTCAGCTAACTCGGTCTGAATGAAGCAGTGAAGTGGTTCACACACCATCGGTGACATCACATGAAGCAAACTCCGGCCCACTGCTTCACCATAACTACCCTGTCGAGTTTGAAGTGTGCTTTGAAGCCTCGGTGTTAGGGGTAACATCACTAGTTGCAGTCAACAAGACCCTGCTCAGGATAAATCCTTCGTGGTCCTGGCTTACCTTGCTGGCTGTCAGCAAACCCATTTCCTGGAGAACCCGCTGTGGTGTGAGTTAACCTCAGTCTAAGGACTGCTCTGGATCGCTTCACCTGCACTACCTGTCCACCCTCCAACTCTATTCACCAACTGGAGGAATCCGCTCGTACAGCACGCTTGCCTGTCAGCCTCAGTCTCCATGGTTTGCTCACTTCTCAGAACCAACATACTCAGCTACAAGTAAGCCTGGAACTCTTAATATCAAGAACCACCTTCCTGATAGTAACCACTCTCTCTTTCGTACTGAGCCGATCCCTGAAGCCCACTTGCTAAGGAATCCTGACAGTGCCCAAAAACAGTTTCAATAAACTTGTTTAAACCTCTCTGGTCTCTCTGGTGTGCTGTTTTAGAGTCTTCTGGTTCAGAACCCAATATGACAGTTGAGGGTTATGTTGAGAGAGCCAGGGATATAACTTAAGACCAGAGGGGACTGGGGTCTTGGAAGGACCAACTGGGTTGGTTCCTCACAGGTGGTTCCAGAGAAAACTTCAAAGAGATTCAGTTAGATGAGTTATGACTGTTTAAGGTTTTCCATCTAAGGCGGTGACGTACTGTACATGGTTGATGGTACATGAACAATAGGGATTTTCAAGTGTTAAACAAAATTTGAAGCTATGAGATTTTGTTCACAGCCAGAGGCAATAAGTGCCAAGGTTTGAAAATGTCTCCATCTAATAATGGTGGCAGCAGGTGTTAATTATAGATTTACCTTGGTTGGCGCCAACTGCTAGTAACCAAGTATCTAATGGTGGGCTGCCCCTTTTTGCTGGACAGGGCATCCTGCATTTTTCCTTTGAACTTGGCAATAAAACTTTCAAAAGAACAGTTAAAGTTTTTTTTTTTTTTTTGGGGGGGGGGGTTGCCTGTCAACCTATGGAATTCTGACTTCTTTCATATAAAAGAGGAAAATATGCCAGTTTCCTCAATCCAAGGTAGGTTTGTCTACCTTTTTTTCATATATTATATTCCCAGCCTTTATCTGATTTTTACTAAACAAAGAGCATCAAAGAAGGTGCTTGTTGTGGTGTTTAAGGTGTCTGGTGTTATGAAGTCTTTCCAAAATCACCAGTTGAGAGCCAGACATAATTTCTGAGGTGGTCTTTGTCTCCCCCTGCTGTTTATACTCAGTAGTACACTAGTTTTAAATAGTTAAACTCTGAACTAATCTGAGCACAAATGCAAAGGTGAACACAGATAAACCATCTGTTACCTGGAGTACACTTTGTCTGGACCCGGGGACATGATAATCTTAAATGAACCCCCACACACAGCATTTTGTAATTCTTAATTACTTACTTACCGTTACTGTCTTCTTTTCTTCTTCCCCTCCTATCTGCTCCATCTTGGGCAGTTTCACGCAGGGGCCAACAGTGGCCAATGGCCCTGTAGAACTGGTCCTAGCCCCTGTTATGGCCCTCTCAACTGAAGATGATATGCGCTGTAACAGAAATCTTAACTGATTTCATTTTTTATGGTTGCAGTTTTACTTAATGAATTAAAAATTAAGGTACACTTTTAGCTTTGGCCGTATTAAGAGAGGATCACAGTTTTCATCTGGTAGATGAGGGGTCTGCAAATTGCAGCTCTAGAGCCGCAAATGGCTCACTCAATATTAAACAATGACATATTGCCCTGTTTTTTTTTTGTTTGTTTGTTCTTTGCCCTCAAGATAAAACATTGGCCTCATCCTGGTACCCCTGGTAGATCTGGTTTAGAACCATCACTGTTTTCATCCTCAAAACAGTTTTGTGTCACCTAAAATTGACACAAAACCCCAAAGTGTGATTCTAATAAGAATTGTAATTAATAATTGTAATAAAATTGGATATCTATTTACACACATGGACAAAATTGTTGGTACCCCTTGGTTAATGAAAGAAAAACCCACAATGGTCACAGAAATAACGTGAATGTGACACAGGTAATAGTGAATAGAATTCTATGAAAATGAACAAATGAAAGTTAGACATTGCTTTTCAAACATGCTTCAACAGAATTATTTAAAACCCACAACCAACAATTTTGTCCACGTGTGTAGATAGATAGATAAAATTGTTGGTACCCCTCGGTTACTGAAAGAAAACCCACAATGGTCACACAAATAACTTGACAAAGGTAATAATGAATACAAATTCTATGAAAATGAACAAATGAAAGTCAGACATTGCTTTTAAAACATGCTTTAACAGAAATATTTAAAAAAATAAACTCATGAAACAGGCCTGGAGAAAAATGATGGTACCTCTGAAAATAATGTGACCAAAGGTACATGTTAAATCAAGGTGTGTCCATTAATTAGCATCACAGGTGTCTACATTCTTGTAATCAGTCAGTGAGCCTATATATAGGGCTACAGGTAGTCACTGTGCTGTTTGGTGACATGGTGAGTACCACACTTTACTAAAACCCAGATTTGGTCTTTACTGATTTTGCTCTTGAATCTTTACTTGTGAAGTTAAGTTTTTTTTTTAAGTATCAAATATTAAAAAGCTCTTTAATAATTTTTTACTGTGGGATTACTCATACTCATCTGTCAATATGTGAATGTTAAATTTTCATCATGACATTCTGTAAAATAATGAACTTTATCACAATATGCTAATATTTTGAGAAGGACCTGTATTCAATGAGAATATTTCATTCTTTCAGATCTATCGATCGATCGATCGATTGTATGCAGGCAAGTATAATATTATAGATGTGATTAATGTTTGAGGGGTATAACTAATTGTCATATTTTGTGAGCACCATCTTCTAATTCTGCATATTCCTGATTACATCTTAGTGATGTGGTCCAGCCAGCCCTTTAAACTTGATGGATTAAAGAGGCATCACAAACATCTGCACACCACCTGTGTGATGCTTCGCTCACCATCCAGAAAGACAAACCACAGGTCTCAGTTGCAGCATCTCATCCATGTGTAATCCAGGTGTAAAGTTAAAGGAAAAACTTTACCTTTCCTCCTATTAAGGAAAAAAACACCCTTGCAAATAATACTGCCCTGCTCTGACATCACATTGTCATGTGACAGTGGAAGGCCAATGAATGGGCCAAATAGAAAGGAAGTAGCATCCCATCCATGGCTCTGACCTTGCGAGAGATTTAGCCACACCGCCAGAGACTTTCTGTTCAGAAAGACATCTGCCTCTTTGTTCTGTTGAAGAGGTGTTCCAGGAACCGGTCACTCAGGTTGATCGTGCTGTTGCCATTGCAAATACTTGTACATAGTTTTATTTTATGCCTTTTGTCTTGTAATCTTGATCTGTTTGAATGTTCTTTTTTTCCAGAATCTGTTTAAAATGCTATTTGTAATTTTCAAAATAAACTGTGTTTAGAAATTTAAATGAAGTTGATGTATTGTTAGGTCAAATGGAAATAAAATACATTGGTGACAAAAACAATTTAGAAATGTATTAGAACAGCTTAAAACTTTAAGAAACTATCTGAACAAAACATGTTTATTTCTTATGTAGCACCTTATTTTGGTGCCATTCTTTGGAAAGCAGTCTGTCCATTCTCTGTGCCCTCATGTCCTCCTTGAGCAAATCCATCATCTCTGTCCCTTTCTTTTCTGACCCCTTCCTGCTGGCTCACTGTCTTCCTTCTCCGTCTGGTTGCCCACCGCTCTCACCCCTGAGCTGAATAAACTGGCCTGTCTGCTCCTTTGTCCCTAAACAAAAAAAACAAAAAAACCCATCTTGCTTAATATCAGTGTAAAAAGTATTTTTTAATTTTACATTTGTTTTAATTTGCAGAACATATTAGAATATTTCTATGCAAATGCCTAAAACAAGCTCTTTCAAACTTTTAACTTCTTTACTGAGATTTGCTTGCAAAGTGTATTTCTCTTCAGCTTGTACCTGGTATCACGAATTATAATGCTAGCTGAATTATAAATATACTTTTAAAAACACATATAGCACATTTCTTCATCACAAATTAATATTTAAAAGCTTATTTATTCTCAATAACACTCTCCAGCGATACGGTAAGATTACATAAAATTGTCCATTTATTCAGGTTAACTTTAATATCACAGGAATGTCAAATCGACTTACATGAACAAATGACACAATACATTAAAATAATACTAACATAAACTGTTAGAAATCACTTGTGTTTAACGTTCACTGTGATGACTGCCAGCGGGAGCTCAGTGCTGATAGTCCGGTCAGATCTTTCCCGGGTTAGCTTGCCCGACCGCCGGTAGGGCTGGCGAGGCAAGCCGGCAGTTACTATGATGGCAGCGGAAAACTCCGAACACATTGGAGCACGTTTGAAATTAAGTGATGTCTTGATAAATCAAGTAGATTCTTCACGTCTACACAGTTATACTCCCGCACTAAAAACATTGTAAAAGTTCATTTGTATCACAGAAAGTGTCATTTTTCACAGTTTACTCACAGCTTTTGCCACTGTGGTCCGCCATGGCTGCCCCTGTTTGACCAAACCGCTTCGACCTGCAATGAGTCATGGGAAAAGATGGACCGCAAAGAATACATACAACTCATCCTTCAAATCGGGCAAAAGAAGGACACATTTGTCGGCCGCATTTGACAGACCTTCCGCGCAGCGCTGTGACATAATTGGCCCGCAAGTACAGACTTGGAAGGACCCAGCCCCTGAATTGGGACACACCCTCGGCCTGCACATGGATTCTCCTCCTTCCTGTTTATTGACCAATAGTAGAGGAGCTGGAGAGAAGAAGGCAGCCCTCCTCATTTGCATAATGAAGCAGAAATGCATATGGTGAAGGAAAAGGAGAGACGAGGAAATGTCAAAAGAACATGTGTAAGGAAAAGGAAAAACAAAATATATACATTTCTTGATGAAAATGCATGTGTAAGGAAAAAGGAAAACAAAATATATACAGGTCCTTCTCAAAATATTAGCATATTATGATAAAGTTCATTATTTTCCATAATGTAATGATGAAAATTTAACATTCATATATTTTAGATTCATTGCACACTAACTGAAATATTTCAGGTCTTTTATTGTCTTAATACGGATGATTGTGGCATACAGCTCATGAAAACCCAAAATTCCTATCTCACAAAATTAGCATATTTCATCCGACCAATAAAAGAAAAGTGTTTTTAATACAAAAAACGTCAACCTTCAAATAATCATGTACAGTTATGCATTCAATACTTGGTTGGGAATCCTTTTGCAGAAAGGACTGCTTCAATGCGGCGTGGCATGGAGGCAATCAGCCTGTGGCACTGCTGAGGTCTTATGGAGGCCCAGGATGCTTTGATAGCGGCCTTTAGCTCATCCAGAGTGTTGGGTCTTGAGTCTCTCAATGTTCTCTTCACAATATCCCACAGATTCTCTATGGGGTTCAGGTCAGGAGAGTTGGCAGGCCAATTGAGCACAGTGATACCATGGTCAGTAAACCATTTACCAGTGGTTTTGGCACTGTGAGCAGGTGCCAGGTCGTGCTGAAAAATGAAATCTTCATCTCCATAAAACTTTTCAGCAGATGGAAGCATGAAGTGCTCCAAAATCTCATGATAGCTAGCTGCATCGACCCTGCCCTTGATAAAACACAGTGGACCAACACCAGCAGCTGACACGGCACCCCAGACCATCACTGACTGTGGATACTTGACACTGGACTTCTGGCATTTTGGCATTTCCTTCTCCCCAGTCTTCCTCCAGACTCTGGCACCTTGATTTCCGAATGACATGCAGAATTTGCTTTCATCTGAAAAAAGTACTTTGGACCACTGAGCAACAGTCCAGTGCTGCTTCTCTGTAGCCCAGGTCAGGCGCTTCTGCCGCGGTTTCTGGTTCAAAAGTGGCTTGACCTGGGGAATGCGGCATCTGTAGCCCCTTTCCTGCACACGCCTGTGCACGGAGGCTCTGGATGTTTCTACTCCAGACTCAGTCCACTGATTCCGCAGGTCCCCCAAGGTCTGGAATCGGCCCTTCTCCACAATCTTCCTCAGGGTCCGGTCACCTCTTCTCGTTGTGCAGCATTTTCTGACACACTTTTTCCTTCCCACAGACTTCCCACTGAGGTGCCTTGATACAGCACTCTGGGAACAGCCTATTCGTTCAGAAATTTCTTTCTGTGTCTTACCCTCTTGCTTGAGGGTGTCAATAGTGGCCTTCTGGACAGCAGTCAGGTCGGCAGTCTTACCCATGATTGGGGTTTTGAGTGATGAACCAGGCTGGGAGTTTTAAAGGCCTCAGGAATCTTTTGCAGGTGTTTAGAGTTAACCCGTTGATTCAGATGATTAGGTTCATAGCTCGTTTAGAGACCCTTTTAATGATATGCTAATTTTGTGAGATAGGAATTTTGGGTTTCATGAGCTGTATGCCCAAATCATCCGTATTAAGACAATAAAAGACCTGAAATATTTCAGTTAGTGTGCAATGAATCTAAAATATATGAATGTTACATTTTCATCATGACATTATGGAAAATAATGAACTTTATCACAATATGCTAATATTTTGAGAAGGACCTGTATATTTCTGCTTTATTTTAAATTTTGTCATGATCGTTCCTCCATAACATCGTTGTTCAATGCAGCAGTACTCAACCTGTGGTTCCTGGACTCCTGAAGCCCGTGAGCCATAGATTTTGGGTCCATAAAATTATAATACTTATAATAAGTTAGACCAATTACCTATAAAAAAACAGATCTAGCCAATGATGGGTTCCAGTCATTTTGGTGGCTTTGAAATGCAATAATACTCAAAATTTCTACTCTGGGGAACACAGATAGGGGCTGAAGAGCTTTGTTTTGGAGCCAAGGTTAGGATTTTTATAACGGAATAAAGACAAGTAAAATCCTTTTTTTTAGGAAAAGAAAATAAATAAAGGTCCTCTCAACACTAAAGAGGATGGTCAGCTTAAACTCCAGTCTCCTTGTTTGATTTCCTAGGGTTTTAAATATTAAAAGAATAACTAGGAGTACAAAGGTACATAAGGTAATTTCAGATTACTAAGAAATAAAATATTGGAACATTTATCAGCATTTAGATTATTAAAGAGGGGTTCTAGTAATAATTTTTTCCCCAACTCTCAAAATTTAAATAGCCCAAATTAAAGAAATGATGTCTGTTCTCCTTTTGAAACACTATGTTGGAACAAAGTCCAGTTTGGAGTCAAGCTTCTTAGCTTAATTTCTGGTTAAGTCTAACACTGCATAAAACTTCAATGCCAACTTAAAATACTTCTTTGCATTTAACCTGAGCAGAGAAATTCTTGAATACAGCTGCGATCAAATTGAGCCAAACAAAAAGAGAACTATAACAATAACTCTCAGGGTTGTAGTTATTATTATTACAGAGTTACAGTACAAAGAATTGGCAAAAGGTTTCAGCATCAGGGAATTTGGATTCATTAAGAGAAAACTGTTGCTGTGCTTCTAAATAGTTTGAGATCTCTTTGGACTATGTGCACTCATCTTAAAAAAGGATCCTGAAGATTGTCATAACAAAATTGATCAATTACAGCATTAAGAGATATGGCTGAGAAAACATATTTTGAAAAGAGATTGTTAAACATTTCTTTGAATTCTTGAAGCTTCATATTTGGCCATTTGTCTGTCTTTGATGTTTTGTGTTTGTTTTGTTGGAATGAATGTTTGTTTATATGTTGCATGACAATAATCCATTTTAAGAATAATGTTTCCGAATCCCAGATTGATTAAAACTTTGAGTTCTCAGGAGAGTTAAGAATCAACTTGTTTCTGATGTAGGTGCATGTTAACAGTTTTGCAGTTTAAGGTACACTAAGATGGGTTGGAATGAAGAAACTGTGGGGCCGCCCATAGGCTGCCCATCAGAGGTTAGTTCTGCCTGACTCTGCCCACCTACATGGTTTGTACACACCTTTGCTTTCATGGAAACGCTCAGCACCTCCCTTCCTGAGTTTTAACACTGTTTAACAGACAATAGAATCAAAAGGCTTGTAGTGATTGTTGCCTTAATAACATGTTTTTTTTGTATAATAATTAAGGATGTAGCATGACATTAGATTTATGTGTTTTACTATTAAACGGTTAATGAAATAGTTTAAACTACTTTGAAGAATTAGTTTTGCATGCAGAATCATTGGTGATTTATTAGATTGAAAGTTTCCCTGGTGCCATTAAGCTAGCTGACAGTTCAAGATATGCAAAAGTAAGGAATATATTTTTGATAAAGAATCTGAGTCATGACTTCATACTTGGTGAGAATTATTTATTAGATTAAATTTGTAGAGTGTATGAGAGACGAAATGTACATCCTTCAATCAAACGAGGTGTGAAAAGTTTGACAAGTGGGCGGGACTTCCGGTGGCTGGGACATCCTAGGGCGGGACTTCCGGTGGTGGGCCTTCCTGTGATGTAACCGGATATCGTCATTAATCGGATGTTGTCATTAGCCGGATGTTGTCATTAACCGGATGTTGTCATTAGCCGGATGTTGTCATTACAAGGAAGCAAATCTTTCTAATTGTATGTTTTTAGATGTTTTTTACATCTAAAAACAAAACATGTAGTTTATCCACTTTAAAAGGTCACTCAGGTTAATGCAGGCACATCACGTGAAATTCTGATAAAAAGAGAGAACCTGACAGAATTGTAAATTCGTTTTGTTTTAATGCAGGGGTTATTTAGATGCTATTTAGAAAAGAAGGATGAATTGGCTTCTGTTGTAGAGATGAACTGAAAAAAAAAATAAGCATGCAGTTTCTCCACTTTAAAGGAACAGTCAATTTAATGCAGGCACATCACACAAAATTCTGATAAAAAGAGAGAACCTGACAGAATTGTAAATTCATTTTGTTTTAACACAGGGGTTATTTAGATGGATGTTTTTACATCTAAAAAACAAGGAGACAAAAAGTAGGTACAGAACCTTTCTTCCTCTGCTCAAATGTTTGAGCAATCTAATCTGCACCAGTAACTTGTAGAGATGATCTAAAACAGAGAAATAAATGAACTGAAAAATAAAAAATAAAGGTTATAAAATCCTCAGTCACTGTTTATTGAATTAAGGCATCCACAGCTGTTTCTTGTGTATTGTCTCAGTCAATACACATCCACTGTTTAATGAATAGGTGACCAGACCTCAGACATCCGCAGCTGTTTCTTGCGTATTGTCTCAGACAGTCTTCACACCAACTCTAGTCAAAAGTAATTAAGAGGAATGTGCTCTTTTCCTGGCTATAAGTCTGGAGCATTGTCTGACAATTCCCTTTCCCTGTTTATTGAATTAACACGTCTGTGCTGTTGCTGAGGTGTCTCGGGGGGGTGTGGCCAACTATGCGCGCTGAAGGTAGCGTAGTCAGTCATCCTGGTTCTATCGAGAGATACAGCGCAATCTTTACTGGGAGATCAGCTTCAAACCTGGTAGCTAAACGTTTATTTTTAACCAATTACACTGAAATATTTTTTAGAACACTTGTAAGGAGAAGCAGAAAAAAAATGTTGGAAAATATTTCAGGAAACGAAGAAGGTGGTGAACATTCTGCTTCTATCGAAAGATACAACGCAATCTTCAGTAGTAAGTATTCATCTTTAAGAATTCTTTAAGTGCTTGTGAATGCTCGTTGGATAATAATAATGTTTAACTTATATTCTTTAGAACCCACGAGTGACGAGCTGGATGGTATCGTTTTTACACAGTCTGACTATGGTAATTATTAACTGCAACAACATCTGGTTTAGTCAACTGGTGAATGCTATTTTGTGATTTAAAAAATAAATGAAATAAATTCTACTTACAGATTTAACAAGAGACGTATTCCTACACGTTGGAGAGGTCAGCGTTTGTAACTGTCTGCCTCCGAAAAAATCAAAGTTGAGACGGAAACTTGTCTTTAAAAAAGACAATCCGATCCCAGCTAAACATGAAATAGAGGACGAAGCCATTCATGCGCCACAGTCCCCTGACCCCTGGAAATTAACAGCTCCGGAAGAGGAGAGTAAGTCAAAAAAAAAAAAAAATATATATATATATATATAAGCATATGTTTTCACAGGTCTATGCAATATTGCAGACTTGTTTTAACCCCTGATAAAATATTTTACAGATATAGCGAATGATTTAAACCAGAATCCAAGCATCGATAACATTCAGCAGAACTGTACCAGTTCAGTGCAGGAAGAGTTGGAACCGCCCGGAACCGTTCAAATACCCCGTGTACGGAGTAAGTTATAGTTATATTCAAATTCTGTTCTATCCAAATCTTCACAGAAGCAAGATTTTTTTTTTTTTTTTTTAACAAACCTGCATTGTAAGGTAACTTTATTTTGTTTCACAGGATATCTTAAATTGAGGAAAAGACGGCGACTCTGTGCTCTGTATAACAGGGCGAGGCTTGTTAGAGGTTTATTGAATGGTATGTTTAATTCTTCTTATACTCATTTACCTACTGAATTAATTCGCATATTTCATTAATTAATTTTTTTCTTTATCTTTCCAGAGGCAACGTTGATGGTGAAGCAGATTTCATCGAGACCTGGACAGCAACAGCGCAGACAGAGAGTTCCCCTATCCTTACGTGACCGTTGTAATAAAGCATCAAGTTTAACGCTTCTGGCTGCATGTCAGACATTGTTACTGAAACATTGCGCTGATATCAAGGTAATTTAAACTGATCCCTGGGTCTTCTTCTTCTGATACTCATGTTAATATGGATAGCCAGATCACACATGCGCTGAATGAGATCAGGAATGCTGTTGCTCAACTTAATGCTGTTAATGCTGATGTAGCAGATAACATCGGGTTAAATGCATCTCCTGCTAACAGTGAAAATGTAATAAATCAAAATCTGTACGGTGACTTTTTAAGCTCATTAGAACAGGCTGTTGAAGATTTAAATAAAACACCATCTCCATCCAGCATTCTGCAAAATGAAGCAGATGGGTCTTCTTCTTCTTCTTCTTCTTTTGATACTCATGTTAATGTGGATAGCCAGATCACACATGCGCTGAATGAGATAAGGAATGTTGTTGCTCAACTTAATGAAATTCCTGTTAATGCTGAAGTAGCAGATAACATCGGGTTAAATGCATCTCCTGCTAACAGTGAAAATGTAATAAATCAAAATCTGCACGGTGACTTTTAACGCTCATTAGAACAGGCTGCTGAAGATTTAAATAGAACACCATCTCCATCCAGCATTCAGCAAAATGAATCAGCTGACTTAAAAATTCCTTCAACGTCACACGCCGCTGATCATACTGGGCAGCATGGCGGCAATTTCAATCCAGAGGTTGCACTCAACCCTGATCAAATTGAGGGAGATCATCCTGCGACTGTTGAACGTGAACGTTTTAATAACATTGAAATAAGGAGACCTTTTACCATCCCGCCTCCCTGCCCTGGGAATGTCCCTGATCTCGCTGCAATCTATATAAACATCATGCGTATTCTCAGTGAAATAGCCGATACTGCAAGATCTTTAGCCAGACGTAACGTCACGTTTACCATTAACGATGATGGGAATATGATTCTTCCTGCTTTTGAGGATTTTCTGGATGAGTTAGTACAGTCCAACGCTGAAATGCCTGCAGATAATAACCTGGAATTTGTTCTACAGGTAGTTAATGACCCTGCAGGAGGGTCAAAACGTAAGGTTAAAGGAACGTTAGACTGTGAACTGATTAATAAGAAAAAGCGTCACCTTTATATTGTAGATAATACTGGTAATCAGTTATGCTTTGCCATCAGTCTTGCATACGTCTCTGACTCTAACCTTACTGATAATCAGGCTTTAGAGCTGGGGAGGGAGTGGCAACACAGGGCTGATTTAGATGATCAGACAGCAGTAACTTTCAGCGACATTGGTAAATTTGAAAACATTCTAAAGAGAAAAATTGTAGTGTTTCACAGAACCGTTACAAGCTCTGCAGCTCTGTGTAAATTTGAGACCAGTTTCCCTGATCGATCAAACCCCCTCTTTCTGCTGTTATTTCAAGGTCACTACTATGGGATAAAAAATCTCAAGGGTTTTATAGGATCAAGATACATCTGTGCATATTGTTACTGGAGCTATGAAAAGCCAGACACACACCATTGTGAAGGCTATTGTCCGGTGTGTCACTCATATCAATGTATGGGTGAAATTAACGAACCTGTCGCACGTGCAGGTTGTCACAGAATCTGTCGTAACTCTTCTTGTTTCAGTAGACACAGGGAACCCCGCAAAAGACCTAGTGCTGACAGGCCTATGAGTGACTGTGAGTTGGTAAAACTGTGCAAGGTGTGCAAAAGGATATACGTTATTCCAATCAGCAAGCAGGATAAACCACACGTGTAATGTAAAATGCCGTATTTGCGGTGAGAATATACCTCCTGATTTAGATGTGACGTGCGATTGTCATCTGTGTTACATTCAAACCGCCCAAGCCTGTAATCAGTTAGATGATAAACTGTTTTTTTATGATTTTGAATGCTTCATTGACGAGAACGGTATGCACATCCCCTATCTGGTCTGTGTTAAAACGCTGAAAGGTGAGGAATGGCATGCTTATGGATTGAATTGCACCCAAAAATTACTTCTCCATTTCAGGAGACCGATGTACAGAGGCTTTACCTTAATTGCTCATAACGCACGTGGATATGACAGCTACCTGATTCTCACAGCTATGCTGCAGTTAGGCATTAAACCTCATCTCATCATGCAGGGAAGTAAAGTTCTCTTTTTAACCGACCCTGATTACAGGTTAAAATACATTGATAGCCTGTCCTTCATGTGTATGAAGCTTAGTGCGATGCCGAAAGCATTAGGTTTTAGTGATAAGACCAAAGGTTTTTTCCCCCACCTATTCTCGTCTGAGCAACATCTCCAGTATGTGGGGTCTTTTCCTCCTCCATCCTCCTACGCTGTAGAACGCATGAGCCTTCAAGAACAACAGGTGTTTAACAGCTGGTACAGAGAAGCGAGCAAATGGGTTTTTGACTTTGAGAAGGAAACTCTTTGTTATTGTAAAAATGATGTGGACATTGTATTTCAAGGTTGTGTTAAATACAGGGATGAGTTCTTTAAGGAGACAAGTGTGGATCCGCTTAAATGTGTCACAATAGCCTCAGCCTGCATGAAGGTTTTTGTAACCAATTTCCTTCCTCCTAAAACCTTGGCCATCCCCTCACCTCTGGACTACAGGTGTAGTAGTAAAACGTTTTCCAGCACGTCCATTCAATGGCTTGGCTGGATTTCAGACAGCAGAAAAATTGACATCGAACATGCATTAAACATGGGGGAAAAGAAAATTGGTCCATATTCTGTGGATGGGTATGCAGAGATTAACGGTGTCAAAGTTGCGTTTGAATTTTACGGCTGTTTTTTCCACGGATGTAAAAAAGTGTTACATGCCTCATGACAAATGTCCGTTGAGAGGGGTCACATTTGAACAGTTTTATGCAGCCACTGTTGAGAGAAGCAAGGTGCTCCAAACTGTGTACGGCCTTCGTCTCGAGGTCATCTGGGAGCATGAGTGGACTGAAATGAAAAAATCAGACCCAGGGGTGATCAGCTTTCTTGAGAAAGTTAATGCACCCGAACCACTATCACCCCGAGATGCTCTGTATGGTGGACGCACCTGCCCTATGAGGTTGAGGTACACAGCAGGGCCAGGTGAAACTGTACACTATGTGGATTACACATCTCTGTACCCTTATGTAAATGCTAGCTGCGTATTTCCCCTCGGGCACCCCACCATAATTTAAAAAAATTTTGATGACCCCAGCAGCTACTTTGGCCTCGTCAGAGCTGTGGTCTACCCCCCACGAGCTCTCTTTTTCCCTGTTTTGCCTTACAGAACATCCCAAGGTAAACTGGTGTTTACTCTGTGCCGCACATGTGCTGAAATAAATAACCAGTCAGGTCCCTGCAGGCATAATGATGAGGACAGAGCTCTGACAGGTGTGTGGGTGAGTGTAGAGTTTTGTAAAGTGCTGCAGTGTGGTTATCGCCTTGCTAAAATCACTGAAGTTTGGCATTTTGAGAATACCAGTGACACAATCTTTAAAGGTTACATTCACTGCTTTTTAAAGGGTAAGCAGGAGGCTTCAGGCTACCAAATGTTTCCATCGCAAAAGGGTGTCTTCCTGGAGAGTTTTGAAGACGCAACGAGAGAAGCTCATGGTTATTTAATCATCGATTTCACGCCTACCTGCCCAGAACATTTCAGACTGAGAACAGGCATACTTCCTTACCAGTGGCCTGCTGTGTACGTGCCCAAAACAAAGTAAGTCATCATGTCTGCACGTATAAAAAGGAATGTCCCATTATTCAGAGCTTTGTACCAGGCCTGTCCACAGAAACGTAAGGATATTCTCGCACACTGCTCACCCGACTTTCTTCAGGCTCTGTGTGAGATTGTTCTGAATATTTTAAAAGGTAACATTAAACTATCACCCTCTCAATACTGGAAATTGAAGAAGCAAAGAAAAATCATCAGATTGTTGGGTGATAAAAGAACCGGAATAAAAACTAAACAGTTAGCCCTCAAAAGTCAAGGAGGTGGTTTTATTCTCCCCATCTTAACTGCTCTTGCTCCCTTGATCGGTGATCTAGTGGGTGGTATAATCAGGAGATAATGTCTCTCAGAACATCGCAGAAGATGTTTCTCATTTCCCCTCATCAATTCAAGCGTCTGACCCAGTCAGACATGTCCATCAGACAGACGGCGGAGGAGAATTTGGATGCTGAAATGAGAGCGATAATAAATGAGCCCGGTTTTACTTCTTATGAAAAATTCAAGAAATACAATGCGCTTTTGCAGAGGTATCTGACTCTACTCAAGCAAGGTGTGAAAGAACAACAGCGGGTGAGTTTGACGCTGCAGCATGACACAGAGGTTCCTGAGCATGAGCAGTCCCAAGAAAAACAAGGCCCGGGGCAGTACGAGGCCCCTAAGGATCAGGTTGTTACGGATGTACTGAAAAGCCTACCGAAGCATAACCGTAAAAATGTTGAGTACATTTTGATTAAATTATCTGAAAGAAGTGAGAGTTGGACTTCGCGAGGTGAATTTGTATATAAAGGGAATGTTGTAAAGGGGTCCGACATGATTGACTTGTTGAAAAATCTCATCCTTCCGTTTAAAAAATCTGGAGCATGGCTACCCCAAGGGTGGTCAGACTTTCTACATACCTTGTCAGAGGTAAACATCCCCATATCTTCAGTCATTAACCCTTATGCTCGTGATGAATATAGACGGTTCAAAACAGAGGGTACATCTATTGAAAATAGGGGTACACCACCCAGCGTTAAGCAGAGAAGAACAAGAAGACTCATTCTCCCCATTGGTCGAGATCCGAGCTGGAAGATCCAAAAAATGCTGATGGGAAGTCAAAAAAGTCTCTTCGTAAGACGACATTCCCACCCCGATGGATTACATTTTCACCATAAACCGTTATAAGAAAATGAAACATGTAGCCTATTTCTTTTATTCAATAAAATATTTATTGATCATATTTTCAAGTCTATCTTCATTCTCTACTTCACACAATAACATATGATGTCATTACACAAATATTAATTCATAAGAAAAAACAAACAATGGAAAAAAAACAATTTAAATTTAATAACAATCCAGAAACATCTCCAAAGAGCATGTTCCGTGAGTATAAAATGTACAACTTTGATTAATGACACATTTCTGAAATTTTTTCACAAAGTTAGATACCATTAAATCATTCTTAATCTCATCTCCGGTGTATTTTGACAACACTTGCTGCAGTAATAATCCGCACGCTCTATGACATAGATAAAAAATGCAATGGTGACCGCACACAGTGGACAGTGTTTTGAAGCTGATTATTATGATACAATATTTTTGAGGATCTGTCTTCTAAAAATGTTATGATGCTTGACGGGTAGAACTCGAAATCCAGAGAGAATCCATAAGAGTCAAAAAAGCTGGATTGACCATTCTCATCCAAAGTCAGAGCTAACCAGTGTTCTCCAGGCATGTGTGAAGGATGTGTCCACAATAAAGTAGGCCGGCCCTGGGAATATGTCAGCTAGCAGCGGAAGCTGGTCGCACGGCCACACACCACAAAACACATCTCCCAGCAGATGATGCAGCAGGTTCTCAATTTCATGATTATTCATGTCTGATTAGATTAATAATAATCCACCAGCACACACCTCTTTGAATCAATCTCTAAAATAGACTCATAACAAGCGTAGATGATCAGCATGGTGGTATGAGGCAACGGGTTTCTCAAACGCATTTCTAGTCTAAAATTCCCACTGGAAACTGGAGATAGAGCATATGTGTCCTCACCCGGGTTACGATTAAATGCGAATAGAGAGTATCCTTGATTAAATTCCTGACGTGTTATGCTCAGCGGAAGATCTTTTAGATGTCGTCCTGTAGCCGTAAACAAGTTATAATACTCTCTCACTGAACTACCTTGGTTAAAATTGGGCTGGAAGGCCTTAGCTGGAATTTGTCTGCCATCCTTACACAAAGCTAAATATTCCATATCAAAATGATTAAAGTCAAACGGATTGAGATCGCGTGCTCCTGTAAAAGCGTCATGATCCAGTAATGCAATCACCACATACTTGGGAAAGATACCTAAGAAAAGATTCTCTTGGTTGCATACCGTTGAATTTTCAGGGAGGGAATATGTTTTTACATTCACACGTGAAAGTGGTTAGAGAGCATTTGCTTTCATTAAAGCTGAAGCGTGCCCCAGTCGTACAGCTGGAGAGACGGTAACTTTTTTGATAAAAAGAGATGCTCCTAATACCCTGAGTTTGAAAGTAGAGTCTCTTGCGGCCATGAGACAAAAATAATCGTTGGCTCTTGTAAGTTTAATTTTGAGGTCAACAGAGTTTAAAATAAGTCTCTCGCAGAAAAATATGTCTGCATGCAGGGGGCCTAGGAGATGTACCTCCCTGGAATTTTCCGTAAAGCCTGCTCTGCTGTTAAGACCTTGGTTAGGGCCGTTAGTTGTAACAATAGAGTTCAGAGCCCCTGCAATGTCTTTATAAAAAAAAGACCAGAGCTAAACTGGCTTTTTAAAGAATCCTCAGAAAAGTTTAACAATGTCTCAATCATGGCTCTATATGGATGTGTAGCGCTGGATTGTGAAATCAATCGATCTCCGATAGTGACGTCACACTGACTGAAGATGGTGTGTAACGGGTAGTTGATGAGCCCTACAGGTGCATCATCTGGCAGGTTTGTTCCATCCTCGTTAGTAATTTTCACTCTGAGATGCAACAGCGTATCATTGAGATCTAGATACTTTTCTCCATCTTCCGGAATGAAAAACTCTATCGGGCCTCCATCGGTGATTGCTGATAAAGGCTGGATCTCGGTGTAAATTTTATCTTCAATCGATAGCTGCGTCAACGGGGCAGAAAATAAGTCCAACTCTGCCAGCGTGCACTCTGATGATTTGTTATGTAAAAGAGCCATTATTTAAATATATCAAAACTTGCGGATGACTTCCTTCCTCTTCGTTTGTCAGCTCCAACTGATCTCCTTTTTCACGTTTGTCGTTTTTTAACCGTCCTTAAACGATCACCAGGGGGTCTTGTTCTGGGTCTTTTGGATAAAACCATAATTCCTGAACCTTCTTGACCTTCGGTGCGTGTAGAACCACTCATTTTACTCACGGCTCTACCGATGACATCCGAAGCGATATTTGATGCAGCCGTTTTAAGATGGGGTTTTGCAATAGCAAATAGTTTTTTAACCAGAGGGGATACGAAGCGGAATAATTTTGAAAATAATGATCCAATTCTGTGTCCATACATGACCGGGGCCCCATAAAACTCTGGCAGATTACCGCTTGATTGACTTACATAGTAATTTACAAAGCGATTTGGATCACGCCTCAGACTTAGATATGCCAAGTTCTCTCTTGCCTGCTTGATGCAGTGTTGAAGGACCAGGGTAAAATGAATGATAATCAATCAGTCTTAGAGGTTATATATATCTCTGTTTATACAAATAAAATTTATCTCAGGCTACGTTGTGATATCACCGGTTTGAAGTGTAGTCTTATGATGGTCTTACCATAGACGAAATTTACAGGAACATTTTGTTCTGATTTAATTTCTATATGGATATTTTCAATATGTCTTCTGGAAACTGGAAGGTAGTGGGCGGGGTTAAACGTCAGAGTAACCATATCACTGAAGTCGCCTTGTACTTTGACGGTCCGCAGTAAAGGTGCAAAAGTGTCGCCTACTATTTGCGGGCTGACCACGTCGCTGTAACAGTATAGGTGATAGAAACCAGCCTTTATATCCACTGGAAAAGGAGCCAGTTTTGGTTCAGATACATGAATCCATTCCCCTGGTTTCACGCCCATCATATAAGCTAGAGTGTTGAAGAAGCGTATTTCATTCGGACCGCTTGCTTGAAATGCAAATCTCTTTTGAACTATGCTGAATTTAATGTGGATACCCGAGTTCCTTTTTTTGAAAAACAGTTCCATCTCTGTCTCGAGTTGAATAACGCTGTTATAGTAGCCACTTCTGATCCTTTGCATATTGATCTCCACATCGCCAACCTTCCTCCATTCAAAGTAGGCATCATAATCCGGTAAATTATGCCATGTATGAGGGTATGAAATCTCTGCTAATGCAACCATCCATTGGCCTTCTAAATCAATATGTTGAGCTAAATTTACATGGAAACTCGAACTGGTATTATTTTTAAACACTTCCATGCTAGCGTTAGAGGGAAGGGTAATGTAAAAACCATCATCCTCTGCCTTGCTGTCCATGATGCTGTATGAATCGTTAGGTTTTAGCACACACCTATTTTATTTGTTTCGTAGTTCATCAAACTTGATCCAAGTGTTGAATTTCTCAGGCCAATTTTTCCAGCGTACAAAAACCTGTTTGACACCCTTGACGGTGCATTGATTTAATATTTTCTCCACTTGATACATCTTGTCCTTAAATATTTTTACTTTTTGAAGTTCCTCAGCGTAAAAAGAACCCTCAATAGGTTCGCCATCCAAATCTTTGAGTTTGTACAGGTCCTTCTCAAAATATTAGCATATTGTGATAAAGTTCATTATTTTCCATAATGTCATGATGAAAATTTAACATTCATATATTTTAGATTCATTGCACACTAACTGAAATATTTCAGGTCTTTTATTGTCTTAATACGGATGATTTTGGCATACAGCTCATGAAAACCCAAAATTCCTATCTCACAAAATTAGCATATCATTAAAAGGGTCTCTAAACGAGCTATGAACCTAATCATCTGAATCAACAAGTTAACTCTCAACACCTGCAAAAGATTCCTGTGGCCTTTAAAACTCCCAGCCTGGTTCATCACTCAAAACCCCAATCATGGGTAAGACTGCCGACCTGACTGCTGTCCAGAAGGCCACTATTGACACCCTCAAGCAAGAGGGTAAGACACAGAAAGAAATTTCTGAACGAATAGGCTGTTCCCAGACTGCTGTATCAAGGCACCTCAGTGGGAAGTCTGTGGGAAGGAAAAAGTGTGGCAGAAAACGCTGCACAACGAGAAGAGGTGACCGGACACTGAGGAAGATTGTGGAGAAGGGCCGATTCCAGACTTTGGGGGACCTGCGGAAGCAGTGGACTGAGTCTGGAGTAGAAACATCCAGAGCCACCGTGCACAGGCGTGTGCAGGAAATGGGCTACAGGTGCCGCATTCCCCAGGTCAAGCCACTTTTGAACCAGAAACAGCGGCAGAAGCGCCTGACCTGGGCTACAGAGAAGCAGCACTGGACTGTTGCTCAGTGGTCCAAAGTACTTTTTTCGGATGAAAGCAAATTCTGCATGTCATTCGGAAATTAAGGTGCCAGAGTCTGGAGGAAGACTGGGGAGAAGGAAATGCCAAAATGCCAGACGTCCAGTGTCAAGTACCCACAGTCAGTGATGGTCTGGGATGCCGTGTAAGTTGCTAGTGTTGGTCCACTGTGTTTTATCAAGGGCAGGGTCAATGCAGCTAGCTATCAGGAGATTTTGGAGCACTTCATGCTTCCATCTGCTGAAAAGCTTTATGGAGAATAATATTTCATTTTTCAGCATGACCTGGCACCTGCTCACAGTGCCAAAACCACTGGTAAATGGTTTACTGACCATGGTATCACTGTGCTCAATTGGCCTGCCAACTCTCCTGACCTGAACCCCATAGAGAATCTGTGAGATATTGTGAAGAGAAGATTGAGAGACTCAAGACCCAACACTCTGGATGAGCTAAAGGCCGCTATCGAAGCATCCTGGGCCTCCATAAGACCTCAGCAGTGCCACAGGCTGATTGCCTCCATGCCACGCTGCATTGAAGCAGTCATTTCTGCCAAAGGATTCCTGACCAAGTATTGAGTGCATAACTGTACATGATTATTTGAAGGTTGAAGTTTTTTTTATTAAAAACACTTTTCTTTTATTGGTCGGATGAAATATGCTAATTTTGTGAGACAGGAATTTTCGGTTTTCATGAGCTGTATGCCACAATCATCCATATTAAGACAATAAAAGACCTGAAATATTTCAGTTAGTGTGCAATGAATCTAAAATATATGAATGTTAAATTTTCATCATGACATTATGGAAAATAATGAACTTTATCACAATATGCTAATATTTTGAGAAGGACCTGTATACAGGAGGAGATCGGGGTATCCGCTCATACACTGTAAACACTTCATCTAAACTCTGTTTGTATTTTTTGTCAAACACTCCACGTACCTTGGATATTCTGGCAAGATCCCCCTGTTTAAACATTGTCACTGAGGCCCTGCAATATCTGTTGGAGGTAACATCGTACAGATTCTGAAACACTTGAAAGGCATTTTCTGAGGTCACTTCCATTGGGCTCATCTTAATGCTGGTGTGGTAGGTATGGTTGTAGCTTCTAGTTAAATTTTGCAGGACGTCAATGTACCACCGGGTGTTGTTAGCAGTAAAATATCTCCACATCCTTGTTTTTAACGTACGGTTAAACCTCTCAACCACAGAGGCTTTTGCTTCACTTACTGTGGCAAATTGTTCAATACCGTGTTTCTCCATTAGAAGCTTAAATTTCTTGTTAAAAAATATTTCCCTGCATCAGTCTGAAGTTTTTTTGGGACCTGACTTTCTTTAAAAACTGATTCAAAAGCCTTTAGCACCTCTGCAGCAGTTTTCCTCTTCAAAACACGTACATACGCCCTCTTTGAAAAGATGTCAATGACTGTTAATAAATAATTGTAACCGTCATTTTCCTTGGCCAGAGCTTGCATGTCACAGAGATCGGCTTGGAACTGTCTCACTGGTCTGGTGACAAAAACTCTGTTTCTCGGGAACTTTATTCTTGCAAGTTTATGTAGAGTATAGGTATCTTCTCCCGATAAAAAATATTTTACTTTTTTAACCGCTACCTTCTTCCCCGTTTCATCTTGTATAACCTTCCTCAACCTTTCTAAACCCCCTAAACGTCCCGGATTTGATGGGTTGTAATAAACATTTTTCATGATCCTTCTTTCAGACATCCCAGTCTTATGCTCACTCTGACGACTACTTGTTAAATAATGAAAAAAAACAAACACCTGAGGGTATATTTATACTTGTACCCGTATTTAATAGAGAAACAGAAAAAAAACACATTCAGATAATAAAGATCAACTCAAACACTGCAATCTTTAAAAAACAAAATTGTTATATATATGTATACCAGTAGAAACCCGAGAGAGAATACAGAAAAGACAAAACAAGTCATCAATCATCTGAGATCGGATCGTAGCACTCTGAAACAGAGTTAAGCTGCTTGAGACAGTCATTACCGCTCATCTTCTCGTACCTATCAGTGATTGCACTATGGAAGCCTTGTACCGATTTCAGTTGATATAAAACTGTCTTTGCAATCGTTTTCACTCTGAAGTCATCTGCTTTTATGCGTCGAAGTGTCAGAAGTTTCCGAATAGCAGGAAGGAGCTTGGGGTTTACGAGTCATCGCACAATGCGTTGAAAGTTGATTTGGTAATACTCCTCCTCCAATATCTCCAGGCACTGATGCTGTCGTTGGCTCGGGTGGTTTGTTATGCACCCGTAACAGGTTTCTTTGACATAGTTCAAACAGGTTATGTTGAATAAATGAAGTATTGCTGTTTTCACCGTATTGATGAGAGCACCCTGATTACTCTCCTCCTCTTCTGGTGAAGGTTGAGGGGCAGGTATCGGGTCTGGAGTTTGTGGGGAGGGTGAGTAGCTGATGGTTGCCTCGTCCTCCACAATCACCCTCTTGTCTTCAGGTTGGATATCTGTGTGTACAGACTCAGCCACACATAGCGGTGAATAGAGGTCGGGTGAAGGCGGATGATACGATCTGAGGTTGTATCCTGTCGGTGTCCCTGGACTGAATAGGGACTCAAAGAGCTGCGACGATGAGGTGGCTGGTGAGTAGAGGTCTGGAGAAGGTGGATGATACGGCCCGGTGTTGAAGCTTTCATCATCATGATCGGGAGAGAAGACGGTCTCTTCTTGCTGGTTGTAGAGGTCCCAGTATGGTGTTTTCCCGTACGCTCCATACATTCTCAAGGTCTGCCGCCCGCCATTATGAAGAAGAAGAGTCTGTGAGCTCGCAGTTAGACCCTGATATATAGCACAGGAAGGTGGGAGGGTCCTCAAGAAGGGGAGTGGGTCCTCAAAAGAGGGTGGGTCCTCAAAAGAGGGTGGGCTTTAGATCCACAACAGGGAACGTCAGGATTCTTTTCACTGACATAACATCAATCCAGCAGCGTGAGTTTTCGAAAAGGTTGGAAAGACGCTGTCCAATTTCATTCATCTTCACAACCCAAGCATCATACGGTAGAGCCAGCACAGTCTTGAATACACCGCAGTTCTGATTGAATGCCTCCAACACAAACAGATCTGAGGGGGTCATCTGGTTATTCTTGCGTTTGCTTGCCTGAAAAGACCAGCGGCCATTTGCTGTGGTTTTTGACCCCCACACTGTACTAAAGAGAGGTTCTCTTGCAGCTATTTCAACATCGGAAGGACACATTCTCATCCTTTTTGCTGGTTGAGGAGAGCTTTCATCTTCATCCTCCCTTTCGTACATTGAGACTGATTCAGGGTTATCGTTAAGGTGTGGGATTGCCAACCGTAACACAGCCCAGTCGTTGTGGGTGAGAGTACACAGAGCCAATCATCCATTAAATACCTCATCTTGATCCAATTGATACAGGCAGAGCTCTCCTATTTCATACATGAAAATATACCCCCAGCTACCGCTCAGTCCATATGGTTCCAAAGACCACTCTTCCTGCAGAGTGTCAAACGGTGGCCTTTGTACCTTGCATAGGTAATATGTTGATTTCTTCGGGGCATCCAATTCACAGCGCGTATGCCTGTAGACGGTTACGGAGGTTTCACACAGAAGAGACGTACGTCTTAGCTGACCTGAGGCCTGTTTTTCATCCATTGTTGTTGGTGAAGTTGAATCATCATCTGCAGAGTATGTTACGATAGGAATTCCGATAGGTATCTCAGACGAGGAAATAGATGATGTAGATGGTTGTTCATCATCTTGGCACACCTTGCTTTTCTCCCCGGTTTGATGAAAAACTCTCTTAACTCTAACCATTGTTCAACAAGCGTTCTTTTCCAGCGAATGCTGCAGGTAAATTGTTGCGTTTTCCGCTAGTATTTAAAACAAACACTGAAGAACACCCCTCTGTTTTTTTAATTCGTTGATTCTAGATCCGCCCCCTAATGATGAAATCCTATCAGTGCGCATAGTTACGCCCCTTGGCCACACCCCCCCGAGACACCTCAGCAACAGCACAGACGTGTTAATTCAATAAACAGGGAATGGGAATTGTCAGACAATGCTCCAGACTTATAGCCAGGAAAAGAGCACATTCCTCTTAATTACTTTTGACTACAGTTGGTGTGAAGACTGTCTGAGACAATACGCAAGAAACAGCTGCGGATGTCTGAGGTCTGGTCACCTATTCGTTAAACAGTGGATGTGTATTGACTGAGACAATACACAAGAAACAGCTGTGGATGCCTTAATTCAATAAACAGTGACTGAGGATTTTATAACCTTTATTTTTTCAGTTCATTTATTTCTCTGTTTTAGATCATCTCTACAAGTTACTGGTGCAGATTAGATTGCTCAAACATTTGAGCAGAGGAAGAAAGGTTCTGTATCTACTTTTTGTCTCCTTGTTTTTTAGATGTAAAAACATCCATCTAAATAACCCCTGTATTAAAACAAAATGAATTAACAATTCTGTCACGTTCTCTCTTTTTATCAGAATTTTGTGTGATGTGCCTGCATTAAATTGACTGTTCCTTTAAAGTGGAGAAACTGCATGCTTATTTTTTTTTTCAGTTCATCTCTACAACAGAAGCCAATTCATCCTTCTTTTCTAAATAGCATCTAAATAACCCCTGCGTTAAAACAAAATGAATTTTCAATTCTGTCAGGTTCTCTCTTTTTATCAGAATTTCGTGTGATGTGCCTGCATTAACCTGAGTGACCTTTTAAAGTGGATAAACTACATGTTTTGTTTTTAGATGTAAAAAACATCTAAAAACATACAATTAGAAAGATTTGCTTCCTTGTAATGACAACACCCGGCTAATGACAACATCCGGTTAATGACAACATCCGGCTAATGACAACATCCGATTATTGATGATATCCGGTTACGTCACAGGAAGGCCCACCACCGGAATTCCCGCCCTAGGATGTCCCAGCCACCGGAAGTCCCGCCCACTTGTCGAAATTTTCACACCTCGTTTGATTGAAGGATGTACATTTAGTCTCTTGTATACATCAAAATTACATTAGCTTTCCATTGATCTAATACTCATCTTCATTCAAGACAAATCAGGATGATATGTGACTTAATTCTACGAGACATTGATGAATTGCACAACAACTGAAGTTTGCATTTTGTTGTTAATGGAACTGAATTGCAGTCAAAAACAACTGGATTTTATTTATGTTGCTTTTGGTAATTTCATGGTGACACATAGTTATGTCAGCATTCATTTCTTTGTTTTTTGTAATGTGATCCTACTATGGAAATAATGACCTGTAATCAGGCCTTCCTCAAACATCATATGTGACATTTTTATATTCAGAATATTTAGCTGATGGTCACTGCTAGTATACTAGGCGGAGTTAGAAGATTCATTCTCTTTGATTATGCTGGATGTTTCGATAAAGTTCATGTAATTAAGCACCTAGGCTTGAGAATGGGACTCTGAAATTAAAAATTAGCCAAATTTTGTGAAGGTTCTGCTTATTGTTTTCACTTACAAATAAGACTTTTGAAGTGCTGTTTGACAGGCCTCCTAATTTCGGCATGGGGATATTGCTAAGATCTCTGCCTTCCACATCTTTGTGTGAAGAGAAAAAACCTGTCCACTGTGCTTTCTCAAGTTTCACAGACGGTGAATGCTGCATTACTGGAAACAGCCACTTCCAAACTTCACTCCTTGGTTCCAGGAGAACACACTTGAAGTCCAGATGCTGGAATGGCTCGTATCAGATCCTACTACTAGTCACCCACACCGTTGTCAAGGTAGCAGAGCTGCCTGACAACGGTCTGACTACCATGATCATGCTGATAATGTCTGGTGGCAACTGATGCATCAAACTGTGAGGAAGATAAGAAATGATAGTTGCTATGTTTGTTATTTGATTCCACATGCTATTAATGATCAACCATTTTTGGTTCTGTTCCTACTGATACTCTAGCTACTTTTTCTTTTCCAGATAACTGGCTGGTGGAGGTTATTTTTCCTTGGGTGAGGAATTATACCGTAAGGCAAAGCAGAAATGTTAGTAGATTTTCTAGTGAGACTAATTTAATATGTGCTAATATAGGAACTCTTTATAGATTTCGGGGTAATAGAAATTCAATAAGAGATCCAGATATTTGTATAGCTCAGGAGGAAAATACACCTTATTTCTTTGAAAAGACAGAGGGTTGCAAAAGAGGGCCCAAACAAGATGGCGCCGCAGATGGTCGCCTCGGCGTGTTGGTGCGCATTGTTTTGTTTTGTTTTTTGCTTTAAAACGGTCTTCTGTGATGGTACCCGGAGCTCTCTCACCAGAGAAGAACTCATGAACATCAGGGCTACTACACCAGAGGAGTTATTTCCAACATTTCTACCTACTGCTCTGGAATATTTGGACATTCTGGTCAAAGGTGCGCTCACCTTTGCTCACGCGGTGAAACGCCGGAAGAGAGGGAAACGGGCTGGGGTGCTGGTACGTCTTCGCCAGCGTGGACTACGAACACCGTTACCTGGAATATTTCTCTCTAACGTGCGCTCACTTCCCAACAAAATGGAGGAACTACAACTGTTGTTGGGGAAAAACAGGGACTTTTATTCATCGGCAGTTTTGTGCTTCACGGAGACGTGGCTGTGTGGATTAATACCGGACTCTGCGCTGCAGCTGGCAGGATTCCAGCTCTACAGAGCGGACAGAGACACGGAACTCTCCGGCAAAGCGAAAGGTGGAGGAATCTGTTTTTACCTCAACAGTGGTTGGTGCAACGACGTGACAGTGATTCAGCAGCACTGTTCTCCAGACCTGGAATCCTTCATCATAAACTGTAAGCCTTTCTATTCCCCCCGTGAGTTCGCTTCGTTCATCCTGGTCGGTGTTTACATCCCGCCGCAAGCTAACGTGCAGGTCGCACAGCGCATGCTCGCCGACCAGATACTGAGTGTGGAGCGGACCAACCCGGACTCCTTAGTAATCGTCGCTGGTGACTTTAACAAAGGTAATCTGACCCACGAACTTCCCAAATACAGACAGTTTATAAAATGTCCGACTAGAGAGGACAACATTCTGGATCACTGTTACACCACCATCAGAGACGCTTATCATGCCGTCCCACGTGCTGCACTGGGCCAATCCGACCACATCATGGTCCACCTGATTCCTGCATACAGGCAGAAACTAAAGCTCTGCAAACCTGTTGTGAGGACGACAAGGAAGTGGAGCAGTGAGGCTGTGGAGAATCTCCAGGCGTGTTTAGGCTGTACAGACTGGGATGTGTTCAGGACTACTACCAACAGTCTGGACGAGTACACAGAGGCTGTGACTTCCTACATCAGCTTCTGTGAGGACAGCTGTGTACCATCATGCACCAGGGTGAGTTACAACAACGACAAACCCTGGTTCACAGCTAAACTCAGAAGGTTAAGACTGGATAAGGAAGAGGCCTTCAGGAGTGGGGACAAAGACATATACAGAGAGGCTAAGTACAAGTTTGGCAAGGCAGTGAAAGAGGCCAAACGACTGTACTCTGAGAAGCTCCAAATCCAGTTCTCAGCCAACGACTCTGCGTCTGTCTGGAAAGGGCTCAAGCAAATCACCAACTACAAGCCGAAAGCCCCCCACTCCATCAACGACCGACGCCTCGCCAACGACCTGAACGAGTTCTACTGCCGCTTTGATAGACAAAGGGACAGTCCTGCAACCATCTCCCACGACACCCCCCAACAGTTGCAGCCACAATCCACCACCTCAAGAGGGGCCTTGGCACCTCCAACCCCCACCAGCCCCCTACCCACGCTGAGGACGGCTCTTTCCATCCAGGAGAGGGACGTCAACAAACTCTTCAGGAGACAGAACCCCCGGAAAGCTGCTGGTCCGGATTCTGTCTCACCAGCCAGCCTGAAGCACTGCGCTGATCAGCTGTCTCCAGTCTTCACAGACATTTTTAACACCTCACTGGAGACATGTCATGTGCCAGCCTGCTTCAAGTCCTCCACCATCGTCCCTGTTCCCAAGAAGCCAAGGACCACAGGGCTTAATGACTTCAGACCCGTCGCCCTGACCTCTGTGGTGATGAAGTCCTTTGAGCGCCTTGTGCTCTCACACCTCAAAGACATCACCAACCCCCTCCTTGACCCCCTGCAGTTTGCCTACAGAGCCAACAGGTCTGTAGATGATGCAGTCAACCTAGCCCTTCACTTCATCCTCCGGCACCTGGACTCCACAGGAACCTATGCCAGGATCCTGTTTGTGGATTTCAGCTCTGCCTTCAACACCATCGTCCCAGCTCTGCTCCAGGAGAAGCTCTCCCAGCTGAGTGTGCCCGACTCCACCTGCAGGTGGATCACTGACTTCCTGTCTGACAGGAAGCAGCGCGTGAGGCTGGGGAAGCACGTCTCTGACTCCCTGACCATCAGCACCGGTTCCCCCCAAGGCTGTGTTCTCTCTCCTCTGCTCTTCTCCCTGTACACCAACAGCTGCACCTCCAGTCACCAGTCTGTCAAGCTTCTGAAGTTTGCGGACGACACCACCCTGATCGGACTCATCTCTGATGGTGACGAGTCCGCGTACAGATGGGAAGTGGACCATCTGTTGGACTGGTGCAGCCAGAACAGCCTTGAGCTCAACGCTCTAAAGACAGTGGAGATGGTTGTGAACTTCAGGCAGAACCCAGCCCCACCTGCCCCCATCACCCTCTGTGACTCCACAATTGACACTGTGGAATCTTTCCGCTTCCTGGGAACCATCATCTCCCAGGATCTCAAGTGGGAGCCAAACATCAGCTCCCTCATCAAGAAAGCCCAGCAGAGGATGTTCTTCCTGCGGCAGCTGAAGAAATTCAACCTGCCAAAGACTATGATGGTGCACTTCTACACAGCCATCATTGAGTCCATCCTCACCTCCTCCATCACCATCTGGTACGCCGCTGCTACAGCCAAGGATAAGGGCAGGCTGCAGCGTGTCATTCGGTCTGCTGAGAAGGTGATTGGCTGCAGTCTACTGTCGCTCCAGGAACTGTACACCTCCAGGACCCTGAAGCGGGCAGGGAAGATTCTGGCTGATCCCTCCCACCCCGGTCACAGACTCTTTGAGACTCTCCCCTCTGGCAGGAGGCTGCGGTCCATCCGGACCAAAACCTCACGCCACAAGAACAGTTTTTTCCCATCTGCCACCAGCCTGGTTAACAAAGCCCGGAAACCACCCTGACATTCCCCCTTTCCCCCACACCCCCCCTTTTTTTGCTGACAGGACACCTGTAACCTGTAACTCTATGCGTTACATTAACGCTCAGCTTGGACTCCTGCTTTACTTGCACAATGATCATCTGCACTGTTGTATTGCTCTTGCATCTTATACTGCTCTATATTTACTCTCACTCACTTAAAACTGTGCACTTATATTTATATTATATTGTAGATATGTTTGTACTGTTTAATTTGTACTGTATTGCACCGACTACGCCAAAACAAATTCCTTGTATGTCCAAAAACGTACTTGGCAATAAAGCTTTTCTGATTCTGATTCTGATTCTGAACTATTACACCTGTTTCATGTGCTTTAACTAACAGACATAAATTTGAGCCATGTCCTATCAGAACTGATCCTAATACCATTTCAGGATCTTCGGTCCCAGGCCCTTGTGTTAACTCTTAATCTTAAAGCCTTACCGAATAGAATTGAATGGCCAGGCAGGTAAATTAACAAGGGTTTTTGTTACTTTTCCTAGTAGAGATGGGTACTTGTGTCCTAAGAACATGGTTTGGGTGTGTGGAACTAGATAATATCTGTATCTGCCTGCTAATTGGTCTGGAGTATGTTATTTAACTTATGTACTACCTACAGTCACTACTTATGATTCAATCACCCCATTGTTAGAAAGGAAGACAATGCTCAAACGGCAAAAGAGAGCTAGGATTCCATATTGGAAAGGGATTCTGAGTACAATTATTCCTAGTTATGGTGCTGCTAATGCAGCCCATAGGATTAATGAGTTGTCAGTTGAGTTAGAAAATCTTACAGCTTTAACTGAGGAAGGTTTCACTGTTCTGACAGTTTTGACCAAGGAGCAGCAGGCTGTAAGAACTATGAGTTTGCAAAATAGAATGGTTTTGGATTGAGAGGGGTGGTGTTTGTCATTTAATTGGGGAACAATGTTGCAATTTTATTCCTGATATGTCTAATAACATGACAAGTATTCATGATAAATTAGAGGAGTTGCTGATGACTCAACAGAAAGAAAATATGGGTTCCTCTTGGAATCCTTGTTCCTGGTTTATTACTGGTGGTTGGACATCCTGATTAATGAAGATTAGAGTAATTCTTTTATTTTTATTTTTTATTTTGATGTTTCTTTCATGTTGCATTATTCCAATGTTTAAAGGAATGGTAATGAGACTGATAAATGTTTCCATGCTAAAAGTTGATATGGATATAGACTTAATTTCTGTTTGTAATGACTGGTGATTCTGCATTTGAAATAACAGATGGTATGGATAACGATGGATTTTATATTGCTTAAGATGCTATAATGATGTAATAACTCTAAACCTTTTGTGGAGATAATACTGATGTTCAGCATTCTAGTGGTATAAATAGAGATTTGGAGATTTATTCTTTTAAAGTGTTGTATATTCTTTTTTGTTGGTTTGGTGGAAAATTATTTTAGTGCTCTGAACTTTCATTTACCTCTCTCTTTCTGACCTCTGTGTTTTGGTTACTTAAGAGTAGATGGACTCTAAATTCAAATGCTGGAGAGTTTTATGGTTAACACTCCCTGAAGTGTTGTATCTAAAGGGATGGTAGATGGGTGCTCTCATAAATAACCTGGTTACCTCTGACCCGGGGTGGGGTCTAGGGGCCATATTTCTAAACTCTTTCAAGTTGAGAGAACACCCTCATTCTGGTATAAATACTGTTTGTGACTTCTGTTCGTTGCTCTGCTTCAGTGACTAAACTCAGTGACAGAGTCTTCAAACACTGAAATGCCTTTGAATAAACTTATAAAGACAAAGTCCGGTCTTTTTCTTGTTAATGAGTTGATTTCTCTCCCACTTTTATAAGAAAATCCACAACACTAGCCACTCAGCATTTTCACCAGCCACAATGTTGTTGTTGAGAATTTATGATTAATATGATTAAAGCTGACTATAGCGTGCTAAAGTTTACCTAAACTAGATTTACAACATTTTTAAATATAAATGACCCTTTTCATATCATATCAAGACTACATAAAATATTTACCACTTCAGGTCATTATCAAGCCTTCAGCTCCGATAAGGTTCTGTGCAGGGGCGTTTTTAGGGTCTAAAAACATTGGGGGGTTTAGCCCAAACCCAAAATATTTATATTTCCATAAGACAGTTTATAAGTAATTTAAAGTTAAAATAATATAGGACATATTGTACCAGTTCTCTGTCTCGGCTGCTCTGGAATGACGGCCCTGGAATGAACTGCTGTCCTGGAGTTCTCCAGAATGGAGTCCGTCTCTGCCTGTGCACGTAGTTACGCATTCGCGGTGCCGCGAGTGCGCAAATAAGTATTTTTTGTTTCTCCTGTTAATTCATCGTCAGGTTAGGTGGAGTGGGAGGTGACTATGTGGAATACAACTGAAAAAAAAAAAACATGATTGTTTTTAAATAAAAATGTTAAGTCCAATACCATTTTGTGGCTGTATCTTTTTAATACTTCTAAATTTCTTCTATCAAGAAGTCCGGGGCTATTCACAAAACCTCCGGGTCTAACGATGCGCCTGGTTCTGTGTAAAGCTCCCTATGAAAATGTGCAGTGTACAAAGCAGAAACATAATGTTTGTACTTTGTACACTGCGGTAATGTTTCATCGCCCCCCGCGACACAACTGTGTTCTAGGGACGTCTGTCTAAAGCGACGTCGGTCATGAACGGACCAGAGAGCAAACATCGTACGTAGGCAGGGCTCATGGGAGTTGTAGTGTCGTAGTGTCGCATTTCAACCTGCTTATTATTTCAGATCCCATTTGAAAAAACTACAATTAAAAACTGTAAATATATTTCAACCCGCCAAAGTGGCTAGTCGGAGTGGCTGTGTTACCCCCCACTGCTAAAATTCACTCACATTTGGTGGGTTGGCGGGTGTTAATGTCAAGCCCTGTATATATATATATATATATATATATATATATATATATATATATATATATATATATATATATATATATATAATGATAGGGCTGCAATTTGTGGAACTTGGCGATCTTTAGCGCTAGTAGGCTAGCTACGGCCCGTGCCGGTTCCGTGTTCTTTCTATGTTTTAAAGCTAAGATAAACTTTATTTAAAGGGTGGTTTTAACCAGAACATTGCTCATAACGCGCCGTCCGCGCTTATGCATTTTAACCCTGGTATTTTAAAGGTATGTGTTGATTCTGGCGCTAAGCTATCTTCTAGCTTAGCACTTTAGCTAGCTTTTTTGTTAGCCCAACAGCCAGCCGGTAAGAACACGGGTGCTAGCATTAAGGCTAGTCAACAGAAAGGTTGTTAGTTTTCAAGCTAGTGAATAATAGTCCCTGAACATCATTTGCTAGAGTTGATAACTAAGTAAACACCATTAAGCCCCATTTCTCCAGAAAGATTTGGCTCTTTTCCAAAATACTCAATAATATTTCTCCAAATATTGTTTTAATAAATAAAGGCAGTTAATTAGACACCGTTGAGAATTAGTCATCCAGGAGGTTGGTTTTATTCAGCAGATCATTATTTAAAACATTATTTTATTAAAATAATATTTAATCTGATCTTGCATTGTGAAGGGTTGTCTAAATGTTGCTGATTATTTTCTAAGTTAGTTCCAAAACTAACTTAACTTAACTTCCAGATTCTTAAAGATAATCCTTGGTTCTCAAACATAAACATTGCATGGTAATGTTGCATCACTCTTTTTGGTCATGATTTCTAATCATCTTTAATCAACTTTTATATTGTTTATATGTTTATATTGTACATAGCCCAATAGTCTTCATTATTCTTTAATTCTGCTTGGTAGTTTAGTTGGATTGTTTTAGCATAGTGAAAAGTTTGTTGATTGAAATATGTTTGACTTTGAGTTGACTTATTTTTGTTAATAAATTCTTGTATTTTAAGAAATTGTGTGAATATGTGTGCAGAGTTTATGCTGTTCAATAATGCCAGAGCTCGTCTCACACCTTTCTATTCTGTCGTAATACCATCGCCTTAATGGGGCTGGTATTCACAGGACAATCCTTAACAGACCAGAATATTATTTGGTAAAATATTAAAATATTAAAATTAAAATATTAATATTAAATATTAAATAATATTCTCAGATTCATATTTACAATACAGTTCAGGAGAGAGAAGCTAATGTTCCGTCCGCCCAAGCGGCTGCCCTAAGGTGCCAAAGAATATGGAGAAAGGCCAGGAGATCAATGATGAGAATGTCACTGGTTCAGTCAAGAATGGCCAACATTCTTGACTGGATCCCTGCCCCTAAGTACCAGGTGGGGCAGAAAGTTTGGCTCTCCGCCAAGGACGTCCCATTAATGGTAGAATCCCGGAAATTGGCACCCCGATTTGTTGGACCTTTCCCAGTCTCCAAGATCATCAACCCTGTCGCTGTACGACTGAGATTACCCAACTCCATGAAAATTCACCCCGCGTTCCACGTTTCTCAGGTCAAGCCCTTCGTGGAGCTTGGGAACGAGGGGTGACGAACACAAGGAACCAGCAACGAACAGAGACACCAAACCAACTAATATACTGTGGAAAGACAAAGGCAGGTAATCAAGGGAACTGAGAGCGCGACAAGGAGGCAGGGAAGCAGAAGGAACAGGTGAAACAAATACAAAGGCTGGGGAAGAGTGAAAGGACTAAATAAACAATAAACAGAAAACACAAAATAAGCAAGAGAATAAATCAGAGGAGGAAATAAAGAACTAGAATAACTATGAACTAAAGTAAACAGAGAAACTAGAGGGAAACATAGAAACAAAAACAATAACCTAAGAAATAAACAAAGAGCCCATAAGAAGAATCTAAATTACAAAATAAACAAACCAAACGTAAACAATAACTAAAACTGGAATAAGAATAAATACGTAACCATAACTAAACACAGAGATACAAAATAAGAATCCAGGGGTGAATAATAATAATAATACAAAAACAAATAATAAGAAAGCAACAACAAAAGGAACTAAGAGTTAGAGGAACACAATACACACTAGGAGATGGTAGAAGGAGGAAAAGAAACTAATACACAAGATGCCAAAAACAAACTAGATAACAACTAAACAAAAGTAAAACACAAAACCACAAACTAAGTCAACAAATGTCAAACCCTGACAGAAGAACTTCCACTTCTATCGCTTAGAAGAGTGATTTTTTCCTAGATCTTTATTTGTCTTCTCACACTCTGCTAGATTATGTGGTGCCCTCCAACGTCTTTTCTTAGGCGTCAGATGAACACCTTCCTTCATAAAACCTGTCTGAGCAGAGCTGTCATATTTTTTCCTTTTCCTTCCAGTCTGTAGAGCCACCTCCGGCCACAAAGAGCACTTGCACGTCTGCTGTCTGCTGTGGGTTGAACTTTTATCATTGCATTTTCCTCTTAGTGCCAGTATGATTTGTTTCGCTCTTCAAAGAAACAGCTGCTCCAGTGTATGTTCAAAAGTTGAGAAAGCAGAAAGGAGATATGCATCATTCTTTTGTTGATGATAACTTTGAAGAAAGAACTTGACAGGTTTTTTGAAGGTCTCTGGGTCCTGTCACATCAAGCTCACCATGACATTTGTCCATGTCCATGTCCATCAAAGTCGATCATATTGTCCTGTACATGTTTGGGGTTGTGAGACGTATCGCTGTCAGATGGCATACTTGTCATCATTGTTTCCCCATCAGGTAAGTTCTGGATATGTATCTGAGTGTTAGCAAATTCCACCACATCACATATCATATCAGGAGATCCTTCCTGCCCACAGCCATCAACATCTACAACGGCTCTTTGAAGAAACTTTCATAATATGAGCTACAACAACATTTAATTTACCTTTGGGATTAATAAAGTATTTTTGAATTGAATTGAACTGAATCATGCAACTGCTAAAAATAGTAGGTCGATCTCTGTGATCTCTAGCAGCCTCACTCTGCATATCAGCATTAGTATTATCTGGCACTGTAAACTGAGCACAGGCAACAATAGTGAAATGCACAAACCATCTCTCTGGGACATTACATGAGCCTGTTGCTTGGAAAATTAAATGTTTCCTCAGTCTCTCATCATATTATTAAGTACACTGAATGCTTCAGTACAGCAAAGTAGTGCTTGCATGGTGGCCCACTGAAGCCTTTTGAACAGGAACAAATAGACAAATCTTTGTCCACATGAACATCATATATGTCCTTTTTGTCACCATCACACCTGACCTCAAATTGTTGTTTTTTGTAGGATGCAATAACATCTTCACCTGGGAGGATGCAATTTGACACAAAGACATCCATTTTACTAGTTGCTAGATCAATTAGTCTTCTTTCATAGTACCTGGTTAGACTAGTAATCAAGAAATCTATAAGTTCCTCACATTTAAAACATGTTCTTCGTTGTAGCATTTAAGAGCAGCTTCAAACTGCTGCAGCATCATCTCTCCAGTAGGTGCTTTGTATGATATGTAAAATATTTTTTGATACAGTCTGAAATGCAAGAGGTAACAAATCAGAACAGAATTCAAGATTATTATCTGACAGTCTTGGATTAAAATTACAAAATAAGTTATTAACAAGGCAGTGTAGTTTAATGGTGTGATATTACTGAATCTAATTCCTCTTCTGCTTTGATATTTCTTCATTAATAATAATTATATTAAGTTAGGGCTACATTTTCTTTTACCAGAATTACACTTGGACCAAGAAAACGGTAACCTGCTGTATTCTAGTTAAAGTGCCTGCAACATCAATGTTTTATGATAAATTCATATATATTTATAGAAAGATGGCATTGACAAAATATTTTAAACAGAAATTTTGCACTGCTAAAATGAACAATTGTTGAGATATTTGGTCATTATTCTAAATAAAAAGCACTGCCAGACTATTCTTTTGCGATTTTGTTGTGCTCTTTTATGACATGAAAGTGCAACCTGGAGCATAAACTGACCGCTGCTACAGTGGCTGACAAAACAGACAGTAGCAAAGAATCTGATGTGTCTTTAGATATATTTCAGTCACTATCAGAGAGAGAGAGACGATGCAGAGTCAGAAGTAAAAAGGCAACAGTCAGCTGAGAGAGCACAAGTTTTGTCCACAGCTCCTTGTGAGTTGGAGCTGCTTGTAAAGCAGACTGCATCACCTGGCAGTAAAACAACCGGAGGTGAAGATGAGAAGCATGGAGCAGTAGCAGTAGACACTACCAGGTTTGTAATTGTTTTCCTTTACATTAGAATCTTTAGAGAAAAATTTATTTAAATATATCATTTGTATTTATTTCTTAGATTTATGTGTTTTTATCACAGGTGCTCTAGCAGTAGCTGTAAAATCATGCCAAGTGTGGCTTGTATATGCTGTCAAGAAATTTGTCAAGTTTTAAATGTCATGATAGAATATGGACAACCTTTTTCTGAAAACCAAACCCTAACATGCATCAAGCATCTCCTATGATTTCCTTCAGTATGTTTGGATGTTTGGGTCCTGCAGTGGTACATGCGGATGCAAATCAGCTGCCTCAGAATCTAACCGAGTAATTGTAACAACAAGCAAATACATATATCAAAGTAAATATCATTGACATTTATCTTTAATTTTTTTTTTTACTAATGTGCGTTTGGAGGCCTTACAGATATACTGCTCATCGGCAATTTGTTTGATGGACATGGAGACATCTTGGACGTAAAATTCTTGTCGTGTTACCAGTCTGTGTAGTTTTAGTAATTAGAGCATTCCTATTAAAATGTTACCGGGATTCACGTTTGACCCATCTTTGAACTGATAATATAATGAAGTTGATGTTTCAGCTTACTGATATTTGGACTGCTAATTGTTTCAGCAGCAAACCAGGGATATTTTAGTTTACTAAAGCAATTGAAAAAAAGTGTGTCAGGCAGTTTAAGTCTCCTATGTGTTAAATATAATTTGAACAAATTTTTCTAACTTATAGCAAAACTTCACATTGGACATTTGCTCCTATCTGCTGCCACTGTATCATATTGTTGTCCAAACTCAATTTGAAGATACATTTTTTAATGGTGAGGGCTGAAGTTGGTGAGTGTCCACTTGTGAAGAGCTTCTTGAATTTCTTCACAGGGATCTTGCAAACATCCCGACTCTAGAGTGTGTTTGCTGTAAAACAGGAGATGGTTGTGGTTGTTCTTGACTTCCACAACTGTGGTGTAACAGGATAATGAGGATCCCTTATGGTTCATTTGACAGTGGTAAGCAAACTGACCTTCTGTTTACCACAGCAGATCATTGCTCAGGGATTCGGCCTGACCGGCAGTGAGTTTGAAGTGGAACAGGCTCATCACTCACTATGCAAACAAACCACCCCGAACCATCCTGATACAATTTCTGCGCTCATCGGCTCGGGACAAGGTGCTGCAGATGGCAAAGGAGAAACGTGGGCTGGAGTGGGAAGGCTGCAGATTATCTTTTTTGAGGACTTTTCGAAGGAGCTTGTGGAGAGGCGGAGAGCTTTTAACGCCGTTAAGAGGTGCTTGCAGGAGATGGAGGTGAAACACTGGCTGGTGTTCCTGGCGACGCTCATTTTCACTTGGAAGGGAGAGAGGAAGACATTTAAAGACAGTGCAGAGGCTGAAAGTTTTCTGCAACAAGCTAAGTAAAACATGTGTTAATATGTGAGGTGTATATTAATCCAAATCTGATAAAGTGTTGGTTGTGTGCTCGGGGTTCGGATAGTTGTGTTGCCCGAAGACGAATTTCAAGGCGTCTTACGGACCAAGGTTAAATAGATAGGAGTTATTAAAACGCCAACATGTTTTCTGTTGCTTGGTTTAGTTTTATGTTACAGTTTTTGGTTTATGTATTTTGCACCAGGTCAGTTTGCCTAATACAGTTCATAGATGTTGTTAATAGTCTTGATTATGCTGAAGTGTGCCTTGACAGGTGGCATATTAAGTTACATAATGTCTATCAAATAGCAAAAAATGGTTAAGGGATATATTAATATAATATCATGGAACATAAATGGGTGTGGAAATCCAATTAAAAGACGGAAAGTTCTGTCATATCTAAAATCAAAAGGCGTTGATATTGCTTTCATTCAAGAGTCTCATGTTGCCGGGAATGAAGAAGCGGCAAAATTTAAAAGAGGCTGGGTGGGTGAGGTGTACCACAGTTCCTATTCAAGCAAACAAAATGGTGTGATGATCCTCGTTAATAAGAACGTGAGTTTTGTCATACTTAAACAACATAGTGATAAAAAAAGACGCTTCATATGTGTTGAAGGTTTACTAAATGGAACCAGAACTGTTCTGTGCAACATATATGTGCCCAATCAGGAAGAACTTGACTTTTTTCATGAAATAAACAGTGTATTGGGAAATACTGAGGGTCACATTGTTCTGGGAGGTGATTTCAACCAGGTGATGGATGTATTTATTGATAAAAGTATGTCGAGGGTTAGACCATCGCCAAAGGATAGGGCTGCAACACAAATGTTAGTACAAGATTGGAATGTAGTTGATATATGGAAACTGACAAATCCGTGGGAGAGAGAGTATACCTTTTATTCACACAGTCATAAGGTATATTCCAGAATTGACTTTTTTCTAATATCTAACAAGTTAGTGGAATCAGTAATGAGCTGCGAAATAGGAGCAATTATTATAAGTGACCATGGCATAGTGGAGTTGCATTTAGATTTCAAGGTAGACAAAGAAAGGACAGGAAGATGGAGACTTAATATCATGTTGCTGCAAAATGAGACATTTAGTAATTAAATTCTGGAGGATCTTAAATTTTTTCTTCAAGTAAACACCGGTTCCACAGACAATGTAGCCTCAGTATGGGAAGCGTCGAAGGCATACATAAGGGGAAAATTCATTGCTTATGCATCGAAGATTAAAAAGGAAAACACGCTCACCTCAAACAGGACGCATTCATAGGAACGGTTTGCCCCGCCACGGTCAAAAGTGACTACAAAGTGTGGCCGTTGAGGTCGGGAGTAACTTCCCTGGTCAGGACCTAAATGTTACACTCAGTTAACTGAGAACCTTTCTCTTTGCCGGCAACCGTAGGGTTTCAACTGTCTGCTCTGCTTTCTTTTTTATTACCTTTTCTCTCCTTGCTGTGCACAGTACAGTGCGTGTATGCGTGTGTGTGTGTGAGGCTGCGAATGGCTGAGTGAGAAGTGACATCATCGCATGAGCTGTGTGAACTTTTGAGGAAACAAGCATTGTGATTCGAACACTGGTTGGTTTTGTGCTGCTGTGCTGCAGTTATCAAATAGTAACATGGAGGAGTATTATAGGGTGTTTGAGGATGTTGACAGGGGAAATGGTTGGAAACCCCTTGCAGAACAAATAGAGGAATTGCAACGTATTTGGATTGCTCATACAGATTGACACGACGTTAATAAAATGAAAGAATGTCTGGAAAATGCTGTCAAAGTGAAGGGAATTACGTATAACACCGTCTAACCATTTATTGCCCTGGCCAGTTAAATACAGGTGTAACATTGGGATCAAGCAAATGCAGAAAGGATAGAATGGGTGTGTTGAATAAGAGAAAATATGCACGAAATATAGGCAGAGAGAAATTGCAGCTACTCGCGTGGCAAAGAAAGTAACACAGACACCGAGGTGTCGCCTTCACCACCGCACATCCACCCTAAAAATCCGTTTACTCAGGCCATGGTTAAATGAGGTAGACAGATTATTTTCTGGTATAACTTTAGCATTGGGAGATTTCAGATAACTTTTGGGTCGCAGCACTACACGCGGCCCGCACCTCTTATCAATGCGACGCAACACCTTATTTTGCTGTGGCTGGAGGGATGGGAGACGCGCTGCATGGCATGTTCTCATCTAAAAAATCAGACACGGTGCTTAAATTTTTCTGGGATGGTCGAACACATGTTGTTTCTGTATGAGGCGGTAGAAACCTGTATCAAACAGACAGTGACTCGCTGAAGTTCAATATTTTAGACAAACTGTGATGGATGGAAGACCTGAAGGAAAACAATGTGAGGAAACCCAGATTTAGAAAGGTTTGGTCATGCTAGGTGGGAGAGACATTTGTTACACCACATGCAGGAATATTTGGAGGAGAAAAAAGAACAGATAGAACACGAAAAGAAACCTCCTGTCACAGCACAATGCATTACTCATACCACAGTGACACACCCCACAGACAGGTCCAGACAATGAGAAAAAGGCATAACCCATTGTTCCAGTGGAATTAAAGGGACAAATTGCTATTTCCTGTGAACACTGAAGCCACTTTTCCACGTTGAATATTCCTCCATCTAATAAAATGTCTGATGGGGTGAAACAGACTCTGGCTGTTTCTACACCTCTTCACACTATGGTTGGAAAACTGTTGCATTCATTTGTTGTTTTGCCTGACACACCTGTGAATCTACTCGGCAGAGACATTTTGATTGCATTGGGAGCTACAATACTTTGTTCCATGGATGGTTTGGTTGTGACTTTTCCAAATGGAACCCCACTGCATGCAGTGGCCCTGGATCACATCAGTATGTACTGTGGCCTGAAGCGGAGGAGGAGGAGTCTTATGTGGACATTTATCAGGGCTTCGTTGAGCCTGAAACCCCTTCTGGCGCTGAGGTGAGGTCTAGTGTCCTCATCTGGAAACCCTGGATTCGGGCCCTGCCTCCTTGCGCCCCAAAAACCTGCTCCGCCACGTGTGACTTTGTTTTATGACAGAAATTAGAAAACAAACAGATTGGTTTCAGGAACAGTTTGAGGAATATTTTAGAAGGGAAAATATGGACCATTTCCTCTAAAACTGTCACAATGGGGTTTTGGGGTGGACCGAAGCGCAGACAAGAGCTCAGCATTTCAAGGGCGCAGCATTTCAATTAGTCTTCAGTTTATTCAAAAATATCAAAACCGTAACAAAAACACACTGCAGGTACTGACCTGAGTCTGAATTCAAAACAACTTACAGACACTGCAGGAACATGGCAAGGATGAAGGTTGAGAGCGTGAACGAACAGGCAGAACAGAGAGTGAACAAACAGAGGAACCAGCAGGGAACAAAGAGCACAGACCAACTAATATACAGGGAGACATGAGAGGAGAACAAAGGACAGATACCGTATTTTCCGCACTATAAGGCGCACTTAAAAACCATTAATTTTCTCAAAAAATGACAGTGCGCCTTGTAATCCGGAGCGCCTTTTATATGGATCAATTGGTTAATTGGTTGATCCATACTGGTTGTACACGGCGCTCTGTCAAAATGTTTCAGTACGACTGGTAAACTACAAAGCCGCACCGCTTGCAGCATTACGGCTACCGTAGTCAGGGGTGTCGCCGAAGTAATAGCGGTAAACACCTGTACTGTGCTTACTCCTAGTCCAACACCACTTGTGTGTGTATAACGACCCCAAAATTGCACCTTTCAAGAGACACGCTTACGATGCTGAGTTCAAACTCAAGGCTGTCAGCTACGCAGTCGAACATGGGAATAGAGCAGCAGCGAGAATTCAACAGTTAACGCTACTATATTGTGAATGTACTAACGTTTGATTTAGTGCATCAAACTGTTTTTTTTACATGTTTACTGAATCAGGGAAAAGTTCCCTTTCACGTTTTAACTAATGTTTGATTTCAACTTCAACTTCATAGACTCCAATGCATTCCTAACGTGCGGTTGGCTCTATTCAATAGAATTCTATGTAGAGGAGACCTTACCATGGGAGTGAATGGAGTTATCAGAACACTGGTTTGTAGTGTATTAATAAAGTTTGACTGACTGACTTATCTGACTGTTTTGTTGACATTCTCTTTAGCACAGCTCCATCTAGTGGATGCATAACGCAACCCCAGTCAAACGTTTGACTGCAGTAGCTTCTATTCTATGCGCCTTATAATCCGGTGCGCCCTATATATGAAAACAGTTCTAAAATAGGCCATTCATTGAAGGTGCGCCTTATAATCCGGTGCGCCTTATAGTGCGGAAATTACGGTAATCAAAAAGACACAGCACAGAACAGGTGTGGCAAGGAGACAGGGAGGCTGAAGGGACAGGTGGAACTGATTAACCAATGAAGAGAAACAAAGACCTAAGCAGAACAATAGACTAAACCAAAACATAAGAAATCTAGAATAACCAAGATGTAAATGAAACAGAGGAATTGGAATAAAAGTAAACAATAACTCAAGCTGACCTAACAGGAAGAAGAACTGGAACACTAGAAACTAAACATAAAGAACTAAGCTAGACAGAACAGAATAAAAACACAGAAAGGGAATAACGACAAGGAGGAAAACAACAAAACACTAGGAGGCAGTAGCGGGAGCAAAACAGACTAATAAACATAATAGAAACATCTAGACAAAATAAACCATCACAGAAACCATAAGACAAGGTCCAAAATGTCACTCCGTGACAAAAACATTTAATAAATGTCTAATGAAGCTGTATCTCACCTTGCACCTTGCAAGTCATCAGACTAAAGAACAGGGAGGAGTTGTAACACGTTCCCTTGCAGCCACTGAGTAGCAACTTACTGCTGTACCAGCCCTTTCTTTTTCTCCCTTCACTAACATTTATTGTATTGCAGTTACTGTATCTGACTCTGCTGTGTTAGAACGTCATCATCAATCTTGATAACATGGCAGAGAATTAACTGATCACCCTCTGACTGAGGCTGTTTTGTCCAGTTGTCCACCACATCTATGGGCTCAAGGACCCACTGATGTTGGATGTGTGAACATTGCCCCTGTGGAATTTAAGTTGCACGATGTCTTCCCCATCTGGCGAAACCAGTACCCACACTCTCCTGCTACAGAGGCAGGAATTGCTGACACCATTGAGGGGCTGTTAAAAGCAGGCGTGTTAGAACCCTGCCAGTCTGCTTTGAACACCCCCATTCTGCCTGTGAAAAGGAAGTTATAGGTAACTGCAAAATGGCTCATGATTTAAGATAAATTAATAGCTCTGACAGCTTTTGAAATGCTATGTTGGAAAAAGTCCAGTTTGGAGTCAAGCTTCTTATCTTAATTTCTGATTAAGTCAAACGCTGCAGTTTTTGTTTTGTTTGGGTATAACCATAAAAATGTTAACGCCAGCTTAAAATACTTCTTTGCATTTAACCTGAGCAGAGAAATTCTTGAATGCAGCAGCGATCAAATTGAGCCAAACAAAAAGAGAACTATAACAATAACTCTCAGGATTGTTGTTATTATTATTACAGAATAACAGTACAAAGAATTGGCAAAAGATTTCAGCATCAGTAAATTTGGATTCATTTAAGAGAAAACTGTTGCTGTGCTTCTAAATAGTTTGAGATCTCTTTGGACTATGTCCACTCATCTTAAAAAGGAACCTGAAGATTGTCAAAACAAAATTGATCAATTATAGCATTAAAAGATTTGGCTGAGAAAACATATTCTGAAAAGAGATTGTTAAAACTTTTTTTGAATTCTTGAAGCTTCAAATGTGGCCATTTGTTTGTCTCTGATGTTTTGTCTTTGTTTTGTTGGAATGAATGTTTGTTTATATGTTGCATGAAACAATAATCCATGTTTAGAATAATGTTTCTAAATCCCAGATTGATTAAAACTTGAGTTTTCAGGAGAGTTAAGAAGCAGCTTGTTTCTGAGGTAGGTGCATGTTAACAGTTTTGCAGTTTAAGGTACACTAAGATGGGTTGGAATGAAGAAACTGTGGGTCCGCCCATAGGCTGCCCATCAAAGGTTAGTTCTGCCTGACTCCGCCCACCTACTAGGTTGGTTCATGCCTTTGCTGTCATGGAAACGCTCAGCACCTCCCTTCCTGAGTTTTAACACTGTTTAAGAGACAATAGAATCAAAATGCTTGTAGTGATTGTTGCCTTAAAAACATATTTTTTGTATAATAATTAAGGATGTAACATGACATTTAGATTTATGTGTTTTACTATTAAAAGGTTCATGAAATAGTTAAAACTAGTTTGAATAATTAGTTTTACATACAGAATCATTGGTGATTTATTGGATTGGAAGTTTTCCCTGGTGCCATTAAGCTAGCTGACAGTTCAAGATATGCCAAAAGTAAGGAATATATTTTTGATAAAGAATCAGTTATGATTTCATACTTGACAGGAATTATTTATTAGATTAAATTTGTAGAGTGTATGCATCAAAATTACATTGGATTTCCATTAATCTAATATTTATCTTCATACAAGACAAATCAGGATATGTGACTTATTTCTAAGTGAAATATTGATGAACTGTACAATGACTGAAGTTTGTGTTTTGTTGTTGATGGAACTGAGTTACAGTTAAAAACATCTGGATTTTCTTTAATTTCGTTAAATTCATAGAGAAACATAGTTATGTCAGAATTCATTTCTTTGGTTCTATGTAATGTGATCTTGGGTACTAGAACATTCTTGTTCAAACCTTTTGCTGAATTGTCACATGGGTTGGACCCTGCGCCAGAAGGGGGGAATGTCAGAATAAAGTAACATGGAGATATTGCCAAGATCAATTTTTTTTTTTTCGTGAAGATAGGATGTTGTTTTACTGTCAAAACCTGTCCACTGTGTTTTCTCAAGTTTCAGAGACGGTGAAGGCTGCATTACAAGAAACAGCCACTTGCACCCTCCAGTCCTTTATCCCTGGCGACTGGATTCTGCTCAGAGAATCTAGGAGAAAACACTGGAAGTCCAGGCGCTAATGGCCCATATCAGATCCTACTAGACACCCAGGAAAGCTGCAGGAAAGCTCCTCCAGCTTCATCTGGCTTCCAGGACACAAGTCATCTTCCAACTGGATCATCCAGGGCCTGAAAGGTGTGAGGACAGCGGACCACCACAAGACAAAGAACTGTAAGTTGATCACTGGCGAGTGATTGAAGAGGTGGTTGAAGAACACTGTTCTTACAAGGGCACAATCCCTTGAGCAGTGCAACGTTATTTCAGAATCTACTTAAGGCCAACGCATTGCCTGAAAGTTAGAAATCATAAGGTCATTTGCCTCACTGCACACACATCACAGTGAGAGACACATAGAAAACATACAGGGAAGACCTCTACACATTGCACATAACCTCTCTCTGGATGATGGACTGGCGACGTCTGCAACAGAGAGACAGTCAAACATGCGCCATGATGTTTATTCTCCTTAATTTCTTAACATTTGGTGGCTACTAGGCGCTGCTTTGCCAGGACAGCTAGGGTCAGCCAAATTCTTTTCTCCCAGCTAAACTGACTCTGAGGAGGAAATCTTGGATGCTTTTATCTAACTTTATGGTATTATTACAAATTTGGAATGTGTTCATTTCCGCCGTTGTTATAATTTGTTTTCAGTACCAGAAGAAAGGAGTTGTAATGGAAATTCTTGTATTAAGTGCTCTAAGGTGTTCCAAAGTGTATGACCTTTAGGTTACCTCTCTTTCTTCAGAACATCTGTATTAGAGGAGGAAGCTGTAAAACCGGTATCAGACGTTTAATGGCTAAAAACCATTCCTTTTGGGTGATGTCTCAGGAACCAGCAGATGGTCTGTTACCCCTGACCCGAAGACGGTTTAGGGCCATAAAGCACAAACTCTTTTAAGTTGAGATAACACCCACATAATCTTTAAATACTGTGTGTAAATGTTGACACCACGCTGAACCCAAAGCAGATGACTTTGCTGACACAGAAAAGGTTTATTTTACCGAGCTACAAAATAAAGACCACTACTCCTATGATGACATGTAAATGAATATATCTTCAACGCCTGAGTATATTCATACTTGTACTTCATAAATGACCTTACAGCAGAAAATCGAAAGAAGTTTCTATTTATGTGAAATGAGATATGAACAAGGCTTGTTTTAATTCTTTTATTTTTTATTACTACATTTTGTTTTCTTTGTTTTATTATATTGTTTCACTCTGCCATGATTGGTGGTCGCCTAGGGGCGGAGGGGCCGTGTGAGTGTTTCCCACAAAATAATCTGCTTTCCGTCCTGTGGGAGTGTTTTCTTTTATATATATTTAGTCATGACTTATTCGTGATAAGACAGGGGGGAATGTTAGGGTTTTTATATCTTTTGTATTGTTTATCACTCATGTAAGTGCTTTTCCCTCCTTACATGTTACAGGAAGGGAGATGGTCAAAAGAATGAGTTATGCTTTTATTATTTTATTATTTTATTAGCAGCATCTGGGGGCTATTCACCAGGTCCCCACTTTCCACTTCCTCTGTTTGTTTATAATCAAGACACATGAACCCTAACCTTTCTGACCCCACACACACACAAACACACACACACACACACCCTGAATGTTTGTTGAACTGTGTGTGAACCAGCATGTATAAATAAAGAGAGAAGGGTGCCAACACTTGGTAGTCTGCACTGCAGAGCTACCCTTGCAAGTAAAATGACAGTATCGTTCTTACCTCTGAATTGACTAAATAAAACCTAACAAATGTAAAGTCACAGTTTCTCAATTATATGCTCTCTGCAACGTGGTTTATTACAGCATGATGGTCAAGGCATTGTACTCGTACTTGTCGTCTTAAAATTCAAACAGTCCCATCTTTTTCTATAATATCAATAAAATGTTATATAGTACTTCAGTAAAATAAATCAAAACCTGTAACCTATGTATCAATAATCTGCTGTACAACTGTGAAAGAGTCTTCCATATGACTGTGTAGGACATATGCCCTGAGTATAATATTTATGTACTCGTACTCGTACTCGTCGTCTTCCGCTTATCCGGGACCGGGTCGCAGGGGCAGCAGACTCAACAGAGACGCCCAGACGTCCCTCTCTCCAGACACCTCCTCCAGTTCCTCCAGGGGGAGCCCAAGGCGTTCCCAGGCCAGCCGAGAGACATAGTCCCTCCAGCGTGTCCTGGGCCGTCCCCTGGGCCTCCTCCCGGTGGGACGTGCCTGGAACACCTCCCGAGGAAGGCGTCCCGGAGGCATCAGGTATAGATGCCCGAGCCACCTCAACTGGCTCCTCTACTCCGAGCCCCTCCCGGATGGCCAAGCTCCTCACTCTATCTCTAAGGGAGTGCCCGGCCAACCTACGGAGGAAGCTCATTTCAGCCGCTTGTATCCGGGATCTTGTTCTTTCGGTCATGACCCAAAGTTCATGGCCATAGGTGAGGGTAGGAACATAGACCGACCAGTAAATTGAGAGCTTTGCTTTTCGGCTCAGCTCTCTCTTCACCACAACGGACCGGCACAGCGCCCCCATTACTGTGGCAGCCGCACCGAACCTGTCTGTCGATCTCCCGCTCCATTCTTCCCTCACTCGTGAACAAAACCCCGAGATACTTAAACTCCTCCACTTGAGGCAGGAACTCCCCTCCAACCTGAAGAGGACAAGCCACCCTTTTCCGGTCGAGTACCATGGCCTCGGACTTGGAGGAGCTGATCCTCATCCCAGCCGCTTCACACTCGGCTGCGAACCGCCACAGCGCATGCTGTAGGTCTTGGCTAGAGGGGGCCAGCAGGACCACGTCATCTGCAAAAAGAAGAGACGAAATCCACTGGTCCCCAAACCCGACCCCCTCCGGCCCTTGGCTGCGTCTAGAAATCCTGTCCATAAAAGTTATGAAAAGGACCGGTGACAAAGGGCAGCCCTGCCGGAGTCCAACATGCACTGGGAACAGATCCGACTTAGTGCCGGCAATGCGGACCAAACTCCTGCTCCGCTCGTACAGGGACCGGACTCCCATGAACCCTCGAGCACCCTGTAGAGGGTATAGAGCTGGTCCAGTGGTCCACGGCCGGGATGAAAACCACACTGCTCCTCCTGAAGCTGAGGTTCGACTATCGGTGGGACTCTCCTCTCCAATACCCTGGCGTAGGCCTTACCAGGGAGGCTGAGGAGTGTGATACCCCTGTAGTTGGAACACACCCTCCGGTCCCCCTTCTTATAAAGGGGGACCACCACCCCAGTCTGCCAGTCCAGAGGCACTGTCCCCGACCGCCATGCAATGTTGAAGAGACGTGTCAACCATGACAGCCCTACAACATCCAGAGACTTGAGGTACTCAGGGCGGATCTCATCCACCCCCGAAGCCTTGCCACCGCGGAGCTTTTTAACCACCTCGGTGACTTCAGCCTGGGTGTTGAAAGAGTCCAACCCCGAGTCCCCAGCCTCTGTTTCCACCACGGAATGCGTGATGGCAGGATTGAGGAGATCCTCGAAGTACTCCTTCCACCGCCCGATAATGTCCTCAGTCGAGGTCAGCAGTCTCCCGCCCCCACTATAAACAGTGTTTGCGAAGCACTGCTTCCCCCTCCTGAGGCAACGGACGGTTTGCCAGAATCGCTTTGAGGCCAACCGGTAGTCCTTCTCCATGGCCTCACCGAACTCCTCCCAGGCCCGAGTTTTTGCCTCTGCCACAGCCCTGGCCGTAGCATGCTTGGCCTCACGGTACCCGTCAGCCGCCTCAGGAGTCCCACAAGCCATCCACAGCCGATAGGACTCCTTCTTCAGCTTAACAGCATCCCTTACTGCCGGTGTCCACCACCGGGTTCTGGGATTGCCGCCGCGACAGGCACCGCAGACCTTACGGCCACAGCTACAGGCAGCAGCATCGACAATAAATGCGGAGAACATGGTCCACTCGGACTCTATGTCTTCAACATCCCCCGGGATCTGGTCGAAGCTCTCCCGGAGGTGGGAGTTGAATACATCCCTGACCGAGGGCTCCGCCAGGTGTTCCCAGCAGACCCTCACTATGCGCTTGGGCCTGCCAAGTCTGTCTGGCTTTCTCCTCCTCCAGCGGATCCAACTCACCACCAGGTGATGATCAGTGGACAGCTCAGCCCCTCTCTTCACCTGAGTGTCCAAAACATGCGACCGAAGGACTGATGATACGACAACATAGTCGATCATCGACCTCCTGCCTAGGGTGTCCTGGTGCTACGTGCACTGATGGACACCCTTATGTTTGAACATGATGTTCGTTATGGACAATCCGTGACTAGCACAGAAGTCCAATAACAAAACACCACTCAGATTCAGATTGGGGAGGCCATTCCTCCCGATCACGCCTCTCCAGGTGTCACTGTCGTTCCTCTTTGCACCGGTCCCTTGCGGTTCCCCCTGCAGGTGGTGGGCCCACTGGGGGATGGCCTCGCGTCTCTCGTTCGGGCTTGGCCCGGCCGGGTCCTGCGAGGAGCAACCCGGCCACCATGCGCTCTCCGACGAGTCCCGACCCCAGGCCTGGCTCCAGGGTGGGACCCCAGCTCCGCCGTACCGAGCGACGTCACGTGCCTCGATATTTTGTTCTTCATGAGGGATTCTTGAACCACTCTTTGTCTGACCCATCACCTAGAGCCTGTTTGCCATGGGAGACCCTACCAGGGGCATTTAGGCCCCAGACAACATAGCCTCTAGGATCATTTGAGCACTCATTTTGAGCACTCAAACCCCTCCACCACGTTAAGGTGGTGGTTCAAGGAGGAGTTTGTTGAACTGTGTGTGAACCAGCATGTATAAATAAAGAGAGAAGGGTGCCAACACTTTGTAGTCTGCACTGCAGAGCTACCCTTGCAAGTAAAATGACTGTATCGTTCTTTCCTCTGAATTGACTAAATAATACCTCACAAATTTAAAGTCACAGTTTCTCAATTATATGCTCTCTGCAATGTGGTTTATTACAGCATGATGGCCAAGGCATTGTGTCACACATAAAAGAGTGGTTATATGCTAGGATGGATGCATATAGGGCACAGACTAAGTGACCGTGCATTTACATCTGCTGTTGATAAAAAGTGCAGAATTTGGTTTTCTGTATAAATTATATGAGGTTGTGATAACTGTAGAATATAAACTATCTATGTGTTTAACCTGTGTGCAGATATAGGGGAGTCAAGCTTAGGGAGTGAAGCATAGAAAATGCAAGGTCATAAATTGGTGAACGACAAGGGAGAAAGGGCAGACAGAGGGCAAGGTCATAAATAGATGGAGGATGGGGGTGAAGCAGAAAGAGGATGAGTTTGCCAGAAGGAAATAACCAGAAGCACTCCTTATTTGGACCTAAGGAACGGTTATATTGTTGCTGGGAGACACCCACAGACACAATGATTGTGTATGTGTACTGCATAGCAGCATAGGGTATATAAAGGTATTGTGGCGCACCTCCAAAGGAGACAACACACAGACGTTTCCAGGTACCCGTGTAAGTGTGGTGTCTCCTCTCTGAATTCAGATTTAATAAACTTGTGGAAACATAGAACTGATCTCTGACTGAGGATTGTCCTTTGGGGTGCCAAATAAAAAGAATCGATGAGAGGTGAGGAGTAATGTAAGAGTTAACGGACGGCCAGTAAAGTTTTCCTACCTCGACATAACGCAGCACTGCAGTTACACAAATAAACATCGCATTTAAGTATCTGAACTTTGACAGAAGAAGGGTTGTGTTATTCACCATTATACATTTTAAATGTCAGAGGTGTCAGAATCTGAGGATGTTTAGGTTTTGTTTTGTACCTGGTTTATGATAATTTTCCATGTGGGGCCTTGGTGTATTTGCCTTGAGTTTAGTTTCTTGTTCCAATTATTATTTATGCTTTCTATGTATCACTTTTATTCCTTATTTAGTCTGTTCTTCATGTATTTTAGTTTATTCAATTCAAATTCAATTCAAAAATACTTTATTAATCCCAAAGGAAAATTAAACATGTTCTGTAAGAACCCTCATGAGGACTTCACAAACGAAGCACGTGACATCGCCCGTTACGGTGGAGCCGGGGTCCCACCCCGGAGCCAGGCCTGGGGTCGGGACTCATCAGAGAGTGCCTAGTGGCTGGGATGCTCTTTGCGGGACCCGGCCGGCCAAGCCCAAAGAAGAGACGCGAGGCCATCCCCCAGTGTGCCCACCACCTGCAGAGGTAACCGTGAGGGACCGGTGCAAAGAGGATTGGGCGGTAGACGAAGGTGGAGACCTCTGCGGCCCGATCCCCGGATGCTTAGGCTGGCTCTAGGGACGTGGAATGTCACCTCACTGGGGGGGAAGGAGCCTGAGCTTGTGCAGGAGGTCGAGAGATATCGAAATAGTCGGGCTCATCTCCACGCACAGCATGGGCTTTGGAACCCATCTCCTCGAGAGGGGCGGGACTCTCTTTTACTCTGGAGTGGCCCACGGGGAGAGACGGCGGGCTGGGTTTGCTTGTTACCCCCCAATTCAGCCGTCTCGTGTTGGGGTTTACCCCAGTGGATGAGAGGGTCGCATCCCTGCACCTTCGGGTTGGGGACTGTCGTTTCGGCCTATGGGCCGGGCGGTAGTGCAGAGTACCCGGCCGTCTTGGCGTCCCTGTCAGGGGTGCTAGATAGTGCCTCCTCTGGGGACTCCATTATTCTGCTGGGGGACTTCAACGCCCACGTGGGGAACGACGAGGACACCTGGAGAGGCGTGATCGGGAGGAATGGCCTCCCCGATCTGAATCCAAGTGGTGTTTTGTTATTGGACTTCTGTGCTAGTCACGGATTGTCCATAATGACCACCATGTTCAAGCATAAGGGTGTCCATCAGTGCACTTGGCACCAGGACACCCTAGGCAGGAGGTCGATGATCAACTTTGTTGTCGTATCATCAGACCTTCACCTGCATGTTTTGGACACTCGGGTAAAGAGAGGGGCTGAGCTGTCCACTGATCACCACCTGGTGGTGAGTTGGATCCGCTGGAAGAGGAAAAAGCCGGACAGACTTGGCAGGCCAGAGCGCATAGTGAGGGTCTGCTGGGAACGTCTGGCAGAGGCCTTGCCCAGGGACGTATTCAACTCCCACCTCCGGGAGAGCTTCGACCAGATTTCGGTGGGATGTTGGAAACATAGAGTCCAATTGGACCATGTTCTCCGCATCTATTGTTGATGCTGCTGCCCGTAGCTGAGGCCATAAGGTCTGCAGTGCCTGTCGCGATGGCAATCTCTGAACCCGGCGGTGGACACCAGCAGTAAGGGATGCTGTCAAGCTGAAGAAGGAGTCCTATCGGCTGTGGTTGGCTTGTGGGACTCCAGAGGCGGCTGACGGGTACCATGAGGCCAAGCATGCTGTAGCACGGGCTGTGGCAGAGGCAAAAACCCGGGCCTGGGAGGAGTTCGGTGAGGCCTTGAAGAAGGACTACCAGTTTGCCTAAAAGTGATTCTGGCAAACCGTCCAGGGCCACAGGAGGGGGAAGCAGTGCTTCGCCAACAATGTTTACAGTGGGGGTGGGAGGCTGCTGACCTCGACTGGGGACATTATCGGGCGGTGGAAGGAGTACTTCGAGGATCTCCTCAATCCTGCCATCACGCATTCCCTGGTGGAAACAGAGGCTGTTTTCACTTCTGTCTCAGTCCGTGATTAGCTTCATCTGGTCCACCAACACTATGCCAATTAGTTTCATTACAGTTCACCTGTTTCATGCCATACATATACTCCTCTGTTCTGCGTTTGTAGCCGTATGGTCAACCTAATGTTTAGTCTGCCAGTTTGTTTATTTATTCTTTAAGCCCCTTTATTTTTACATCCGCTTAGTCCTGCTTGCATTTGGGTCCCACTCCCAAAACCCATTACAACAGGAAGTCTGAAAACTCATAAATAATACATTTATTAAATAATATACAGAATGTGTACAATCTGTAGAGTACACTATAAAAGAAAATAGTTGATCCAACTTAAATGAATTGCTTCAATTGATAACAAGTAACTGAATAAGGTTAATTTAATTTAAGATTGACTTATTTAAATAAATAAAAAAATTTCAAATAAAATTCAAACCCCTTTTACTTAATTTTATTTAAACTGAACTCAAAATATTAAGTTGTTCCAAAACAAAAACCTGGATTATCCAAAAGTACATTACCACTCATGCTATGTTAAAATACAGCTTGAGTGTAAATCATCTTAAATGTGTGTTTTAGCATGCTATTTAAGTTTTTCTAATAGACATAAAATACTTACATGGTAATAAAAAATTCAACTTGGTTAAAAAAAAAGAAAATTCCATTGCACAAAAGAAACACTTAAAATGTGATTGTGAAAACATCACAAATTTATAAACAGTTTTGCACAAATGATTATGCATACTAGACATTTCTTTTAAAACTTCCATCCATTCATTCATCCATGTTTTATACCCACTTCTTCCATACAGGGTTACATGGGAGCTCCAACGATCTTCAGGCAGGGTACACCCTGGACAGGCAGGTCCAACGCAGAAACACACAAGACAAACAACCACGCACACACCCAAGGGCAATTTAGAGAGACAAATTAACCTAACAGTCATGTTGTGTGGGAGGAAGCCGGAGGACCCGGAGAGAGCATGCAAGACCCCTGTCTGGGAGTCAAACTCAGGACCTTCTTGTTGCAAGGAAACAGTGCTACCAACTGTGCCACCATGCAGCCGTTCTTTTGAAACTGCACAAGGGATATTGCTTTTCTCCTTGAGTAGGGTAGTGAGTATTTTTGAATACTAATGGTTTTTGTCAGCGTCATTCTTGATTGGGAAAGAGTTTTTCATGCTTATGTCATCACATCAAACAACTCAAACCACATAATGAAACTTGACGTGGATGTTTAAATTATATATTACTATGTGACATTTTCTTAACCACAGAATGCAAAACCCTTTTGAAGCCCAGATTGTGCAGTCTGGATGTTATCAGTGATGCTTTGCAAATATAAATTATAATTCATTTATGATCATTGGGGTACAACTTGGTTTACAATATGAAAAAATTGCCTTTTGTCATGGCTGCCTTGTGAGTAGCCAATAGAGCTTGGATCACTGTAAGAAATAAAATGTTGTTGAGGGACAGATTTTTTAAAGGTGTTTTATTAGGCACGAGTAGCCTTTAATTTTAAAGTAGGTTGATAGGAAATAAGGGGGAAAGAGCAGGGAAGGGAATGCAGCAAACGTCCAAAGGTATACTATAGGCACAGTGGAGTTGCATCAGATTAAGTTAGATTTATGCTACACACTAAAGATCATGCACACATCACTGTCACCTTTGCAACCTCCAGGAAAGTTTACCCTTAAAAACATAGCATGTTCTTATATAAAGTCAACTCTAGAGGCCACTGCAACACATTAGCCTCTACCAGGCATTGATGCAGTCTAGTGCCTTCCTACCGTAACACAAAGACAGTTCTACGAATAAGCTAGCCGCAACAGAATTGAATTTTCACCTGCACCTGATCAGAACGTCTTAATACCGACAACAAATGCAATGTTGTCACTACATACACATGCGGTTGGTGTTGGTACTGTGGGATCTGTCTCGGCCTCGGGCAAAGTTTACGTCATGAAGGATTCACTTGGACTGAAAGTGAAAAGTTACTTTCAGATGAAGATGTGTGACTTTTAAATTAATTGAACCCATCAAAGTAAGTTGTCATCTCTAAACCAAAAGAATTAGGTGAGATTAATGTAAATAAGTCCCGAATGTGAGCTACAGCCCAAATACTGTGTCCATTCTGGTAAGAAAAAGAAATTCAGGGTTTTGTTTTGGAGTAATCTTTAGATTGAAGTAGGCATTAGCCTTGTGTGCCTTCATTACCAGGCAGCTACCCAAGCCTACCTGTTATTGTTTAGGAGCTATGTTGATTTTTGTCCTTTTGTTCTATACTTTGCTCATGCTTTGATTCAGATTTTGTATTCAGTTCTAGTCTTTAGTTAGTTTCTGTGGTTTTACCTTAGTTTGTTTTTTATTTTGATAGTCAGGTTCTCTTTGTGCACTGTTTTTAATGTACTTCCTGTTTTTCTTTCACTCCTGATTCTGAAGTTCTCTGAGGGTTCTCTCCGCTGTTTTCTCACAGTAATTACTCCCATCTGTTTATGTCTCAGTAATCACTTTCCCCAGCTTATATTCCTGTGTGGTTCAGCCTCTCATTGAAGATTTCTACTGTTGTCACCCCTTTATCATGCTGGCCCTGGAATTTGTTTTAGTTTTAGATCCTGCCTTTCCTTTGAACTTTGTTTCAGTACGTTACCTCATTAAAGCATTTTATATTTGCCTTAGCTCTGCCACCTCTCTGTCTGCTTTCATTTGGGTCCCAAGTTCAACAGACATTGACATTTACTTGAGTCAGTTTTGGGGAAAAATAAGTTATGGACTGAAAATACCCGTTTTACACAAAGCTTTGTGGACATAACCTCACTTTAACTGAAATAATTTTTTAATTTAAGTGTCTGAAAGGGCAAGTTCAGATTGTTTTAAAGTGAGGTTTTGCAAGGTTACTTCCCTTGCCTAAAGTAGAAAGAAAGGATGTATTTACATTTCCAACAAGCTCAAGGTCATATGACCTCTTTCTACTGGAGGTAAGCAAACTGTTACAGATACTTCACAGAACCTTGCTTCAAAAAATATGAACAAACCTTTCAAGACCTACAGGGCAGGATTTTTACTGTACATGACCAAACCAAGGTTCCTTTGTTTTAAATCAAGAGTGTAATATGTTGGTGGTTCTTCAAATATTTTTTGTTTTGGATATACAAAATTGAATCTTTAATTAACACAATTTAATTCAGTATGGAACAGGTATACATTTGGATTTGTTAACAACATATACAGTAATAACCAATTGCAAAAAAAAAAGCCTTTATGATGCTGAGCTTTGTAACTAAGCAGCCTAAACCAAAGGGTTTTAATCAGATTAACAGTTTGTACACAGTACTAGCGGTCCTAGCTTACTCACCTCAATACAGGTTCCTTAACAACTCCAGTCAAATAAACTTAACTGAATCAAAGCCACATCTTTAACACAATGTGTGTGTTTACAAGAATGTAAACATTATTTTTGTACTGAACAAGTACAAAAGCACAGATGACCAAATCACCATCATTTGGGAAAATGTCTATGCCATGGTTCCACTTGAAAATGGTACGGCATCCACTTTGTGAAGCAAAATGTTTGGTGGCATTCTGACAGGTTCCCTCCTCCCTTGATTACACTGGAGTGTCTGCAGACAGAAAGCACAGATATGAAGGAATCTACATAGGAATCGGTGCCGCTTTTATCCAGTTTTTGTAGCAGATTTTGTGTTAAGCTTTTGTTTTGTTAGGTGCTACTTTACTGATTGCTTTTATTATTCTGCTTTTCCTTGTAAAGTTTTTAGTTTGATGTCCAGAAATGGCTGATTTTCTACATTCAGTGAATTCAGTGAATGCACCGTTCCTAACTTTAACTCTACTCAGTGTGGAAGCTGTTAATGGGAGAGAAGACTCAGGGCTAGCTGTTTTCGGTATCAGTGAGGTGTTAAAAAATTTAATTAGGGAAGCACAAATCCTGTTGTAAGATTCTAGAAAAGAAACAGTAATTTCTACAAAGGCATGTCAACTGTTCATTCATTCAGGCTGTCACATCAGAGTTTCAAAAATTCTAAAATGTGACAAAATCCTGATGCTTTTACCTGGAAGGTGATGATGATGACAAGGACACAGAGGATTGCTATCACAAGAACTACCACAGTAACACTGACTGGTGTTTTTATCTCATCATTATCCTTCTCTTCCTCCTCCTCCTCCTCTTCACCTCGCTGTCTCTGAGGCCCTTGATCAGGAAAGTGTAAGCTCTCTGTGGATGAAAGAACAGGGTGAAGATAGCTGAAGAACTTAAAAAAAAAAAGTCAGCAGAAAATGCCAACATTGTGGTGACCTACCAAGGACATGAAGGAGTGTGCCGTTGCCTGTCAGCTGCAAGTAGGGCGGTGGGTAGAAGATCTGAATCTGGCAGCGATAGATATCTGTGTCTGTGGCTTTCAGTCTGGACAGTGCCACCGCCACAGTGCCATCTTTGATCTGAACTGCACACTTCACCTGAAACATGTGTTAAACCATGATTCACCAAACCTTCCTACATTAAGGTTAAGTTAATTTTACATTAGGATAATTTCTGCACCATGAGACAATAAAGAATGTTTCTATTCTTCTATTTCTCAACCTTATGCTTTGGACATTTTACATTTGATCTTCTTGTACACAAAACATTAAACAACAAACTGCCTGATTCAGTTCACTTTACTTTCAAATGCTTTACCTCCTCATTGAAAAACTTTGGCCAACATCAGTTTCAGAAAACATCAAATTCACATTAACCAGTGGAACATGAACAACAGGTCTGTCTATCCTTAGCCTTACGTCTCCATCTTTCTCCTGCTGTGTCTCCTGGTGCTCTGAGATGTTGGGGATGGAGGAGCAGATTTTCTGGCTGCCATGGAGGCCTCTCAGCAGAGTCACCTGCAGATCTTCTAGGTTGGAAGGGGAATCTGCCAGATGTTGGTTGTGGTGGATCTGGGGGAAGGAAGTTCGGGGACGGATGACACAGGGGATCAGTGCTGTGCCGTTGGTGCTCACTACTCTGTAGGGTTGCACCACCTTTATAGCTGCCAGAAAAAAGGGAAAAATGAAATTAAGTAACACCTGTGGTACTTCAGCAGTACTCAGTGCAGCTCTACATCAGTAGTTTTGTGCTAACATGCAAAATGAAACTGTTTTAGCTACACACTGTGCTGCTGCAGTCTTTTTATTGCGGTGAAGACAAGTTCTGCTGAAAAAATCTGCAGACTGTTTCTAAAAGAAGAACTTTAACAAAATAAGAAAACTACCAATTCACTTGTAAGCTCTAGTACATTTAAACATCTACACATTATAATGCAGCACCAAAAAAGTTTAAGAACAAAACCAGTTGATCAAAACAGACATCAAAAACAGGCTGAAAGTGCTAACTTTTCTACTCATTTTCTAAAGGTTGAACAATAGAATTTGGATCGTTGACACTGCAGCACAGAAAAACGGAAATACTTCGACATGAAACTTCAGGAGAAATAAACCCAATGATTAACACTTTGTCTTTGGTGATTAATTGCTCTGACATGTTCATAAAGCTCAAAATAAGGCTCAAAAAAGGACTGGATAAAGGGTGAAGCACTGTGTGTTTAGTTAGGAAATCATTTCTGGTACATTTATATTATGCTTAGAGGTCAAATCATTTTCTCTCTAGAGCAGAATGAGGTAAATGAATGTGAAATTTTGAAAAACCAAACACATCAGACTTAAAAATGATAGGGTAGGATAGAAGTACAGATAGATGTTTCCTTCTGATTCAAGTCTATTAGTAAAGTTTGCCAAGTAATATTCTTCGAGCAAAGATAGAACAATTTATTACATCTCTGATGACACACAGTAGGTTTCCTGGTTACATTCCAGCTTATCTGAACACTGAACCATTTAAATTTCTCAGTGATAAGTAGTACAGCATTGAACTCCAACCCTTTGCCCTATGCAGTAATTGATATTGTAACAGAGTATTCTCAACTATCTCTGAATAACTGTTTAATTTCAGATAGCTGGCCTTAATTAGTTCATTAAACTTACTTATTCTTTAAAAGAAAAATACCTTATCTTTATTATTTCTCTTATGAATCTTGAAATAAATAACATTTATGTTTTGTGTTTAAATACAGTCAGCCAAAGATGAGAATGGCATTTCACAAGGTTATTTTCTTGCCACAAAATTTAAACATAAAAACTACATAAAAATACTCTGTTTTGCAGATGATTTTCTTTCTAAATACAGAATTACAGAATACAATACACCATCCAGTAAAAGTTTAGTGTTAGTAATAGTTGCAACTGGTGTTTTAACCGCTTATTTGCTAACTTGAATATATCTTCTCAGTCTCAGTTATGTGTACAGAAACATAAAATATTAAAAGGTCTTCCTAATCTATCATTACATCAGTTAAAACTGGGTTATACTTACAACTCCACACAGGCACAATGACGCTGAGGACTACCAACACAGTCCTTCCCATCGTACAGTGAATCAGGAACATCCTACGGGGTTTCACAGAAAGTGGCAGAAACTTCAAATTTACAAGATGAATGTGGTGGGCCCACAACCTAGCAAACCTGACGATGAAATATCATGAAAATACGTCTAAACCAGAGAGACTCATCTTTATAGCCTTTCTCATCTGTCATGGAAACTGTGTGGCAGCACAGGAAATGATGATAACGCTCTGCCGGTAAAGACAGACAACAACTTTAAGTAGCTGTGGTTCTGCAGGAACGCTGAGATGAACAAATTTCAGTTATTTTCATAAACCAATTCCTGTCAGTGGGAAATTGGAGTTAAAATTTAGTTTGAATACACACAAGAAGAGTGTAAAGAAAAGAATAAAAACTTTAATAAAAATAAGGTATTATTTAATGTCAAACCTCTCAAAGTGCAAAAATAACAGGTAAAACACAAAATCAGTGTTCCAACAGACTGTCTCTTTATGCTTCTGTGGAAACATGCAAATAAAGATGAGTGTGAAACCTGTTATATTCAGCACTTTTGCATCATAACTTTTAATTGTCTCGTGCACACTCTGCATAGCTCAGACTTCAGCATTTGCTACTTTTCTTTAACCTGTTTGATTCCTTTGTTTTGCACCTTCCTTAACACTTGCTGATGTTTGTAAGACAAAATGTAGAGTTCCTGAAACACATTTTGAATCAAATCAGCATTTATGAGGCATGGCTGTTGAGGGGAAACTAATGAACACAGGTCACTTTGGAAACTTTTACTGGCTGAGCATTTAGTTAGAAGTTTTGTGGTTTCTAAATTTTCCTTGAGCAAAAGAAAAAAAATTTCAACAGATAAAAACAAACGGTTTTCATTACTGATATAGTTTAATATCTATTTAATTTAAAGTTGGTGTGCCTCTGTCTAAATAAAGATAAAGTTTAAGTACTCTTCTAATTTTAATTATTATTTTTTATCTGGTTTTCTCAGTTGTCTTCCCAGAAGGTGGTTCCAACATATAATCTACATTGTTGTTTGACACAGAGATTTAAAGCCAGTCTTTTCTTCTAGTTTAGAGCTAAATATCTTCATTAGTTGAGGATTGACAAGTTCACCTTCAATGTTGATCCTTTTAGAGCTAATTTTAAAAAAGTACAACTCATTTGCCAGTAATTAAGCAGCTGATGGCTGCTATTTAACACAGAGAATAATTCATGCATTTTGAAGTTGACGCCTTTCAATAACTGTTCTACCTGATAATGGAATAAACAAAGAGTTTGTAATACCTGTAGGGAAGCTGGTACAAGTACAAGACCATTTATAGCAGAACATCAATAGACTGAAAAAATAAACTTCAGTTTTATTCCAAAGTCATGTAGTTCCGTTCAGGTATACAGCACGTGTGGATTACTAAGATTTTTATCAACATCTGCTGTGAATTTCCTGTCAACAGAAATATTAGAAATGTATTTAAAGAGAAAAATATTGATGTTCAATATTTATTTTACCCGCTGCATATACTGCTAATTCACAACAGATCTAAAAACAAATACGACCAATTCATATCCAGAAACATATAATTGAATGACTAAAACAGTTAAATTCATAAACATACATTACAGTTCAATCCTTGTTACAATACAATAGTCTAATTCAGTTTATAATCACAGTTGGTAAAAAGTTCTTAATGTATTAAAACCAAGCCAATTGCATCAAGTCGTTGACTTTGCTTCACTCCCTGCTACCAAGCAATCATGCGGTGACAGTGGAAAAACGAAGTCAACAGGAAGACACTTTCATCAGAAAAAGGTTCAGTAGGAGTGACTGTGTGCCATGACCAAGTGGGAATTAAAATTCAATTCAATTCAGTTTATTTATATAGCTCCAATTCACAACACGTCTCAAGGCACTTCGCAAAAGTCAGGTACATACATTCCAATTAATCCTAACCATTGAACAGTGCAGTCAGATTCAGTTATTTATTCAAATTGGATAAAAAGTTTTTCTATCTAAGGAAACCCAGCAGATTGCATCGAGTTAGAGATTTGTAGCAGTCGCTCCTCCTGGATGAGCATGTAGAGACAGTGGACAGTCACTGGCGTTGACTTTGCAGCAATCCCTCATACTGAGCATGCATGTAGTGACAGTGGAGAGGAAAAACTCCCTTTTAACAGGAAGAAACCTCCAGCAGAACCAGGCTCCGTGTGAGCGGCCATCTGCCACGACCGACTGGGGGTTTGAGAGAACAGAGCAGAGACACAAAGAGAACAAAGAAGCACTGATCCAGGAGTACTTTCTATGTGAAGGAAAAGTAAGTGTTAATGGATGTAGCTCCTTTAGTCGTTTCATCTAGAAAGAAAGAACAGATCAACTCTGAGCCAATTTTCAAGGTTAGAGTCTGAAAGAGAGCACATATAATTAGTTACAGTAAAAGCTCAGTCAATTGCTATATCTAGGAGAGAGACAGAATTAACACTGAAAGACAGGGCCAAGTGGATCATCTGTATAAGGTGAGCATTAAGTTGTTGCCAGCAGAAGCTTGGACAATGCCCCTCTCCAGAAAGGTGTCACAGGTAGACACAGAGTCAGGCCAGGTGTAGCTTCTAGGAAAATAAAAGAGAGAACATAAACTTAAAAACTGAAATAACAGCAAATAATTCAAAATTGGAGAGTAGTGTGAGAATGTAGCGAAGAGGGTGACAGGGATCATTATGTCCTCCAGCAGCCTAAGCCTATAGCAGCATAACTACAGAGATAGTTTCAGTTTCAGTTTATTTATTTATATAGCACTTATTTACAACAATGTCGTCTCTGGGCACCCCACAAAGGGTCAGGAACGGCGCAGGACCGCCGGGAAGGCCAGACCAAACCACTGAGTGCCAGACCCCGGCCACCCCAGAACGGGCCACGTGTAGGGGCACTAAGTAAAATAATAAACTGATAAAGTTTGTCCATCTAGAGCCCACTGATGGCCATTGTTATACTAAAAAACCACAAGGATTGGGATACCTCTCGCTGTCAGACTGATTATAACCATTGGAAAAGAGAAGGGGTCATACAGGTAGCAGAAATGGAGGGTGTGTTTGCACCTCAACCATAACTGAGCCGGTTTAGGCCATGTTTAGAGAGGGCATTGAGATCTTGCTTTTACCCTTATTGGTGGAGGAGATAGAAGAGACTCTTAGGGGTTCTAAGCTGTTGCTTGCACCACCAGGGTCCAGACCGGGTCAAAACTGCTCTTCTCTGCCTTCTCTAGGAAAACCACCAGCCAGCCGCCAAGGACACCAGCATCTCCAGCCCGTTCACTTGCCTGTGGTTGAGAGAATGCAGAGCAACTGAAGGAGGAAGACAGAAGTAGACAAACCAAGAACTTGAAACTCAAACACATGTGAAGCATAACAATTATTCATTCTCCTGACCAAGCACTGAGTGCATATAATGTATAGTGCATGGACGTTGTTTTCAGTAGGGTTTTCATTCACTGTACGCTAATTCCATCAATTTTGTTCGCTGTAAGCTATAATCTTTTTTGCATGAGTAAATGTAACAGCTATGGGTTCATTCAAGATGGCTGCAACCGAGCAGAAACACTGCGTTGCAGGTGCTGTATGGTTGTGCTCATACCTTCTATTTTATATACGACACAACATCGTTTTCTTACTGATGAGAGCAACCAAATCTGCTTCCCAGCTGCTCCTACTCAACTCATCCTGCTCACATGATTTTTTATTTGTGCCAAAGCGCCCTCCAAGAAAGAGGAGAGTAGCCAATCCATTGAGTCATTTTTGGAATGTATGCATATCTCTCTTATGCTGCTTCTGGCTGGTGATGTGGAGCTAAATCCTGGCCTGCCACCTATAGATTGAAGTAGTTGGAGTTTTAAACAACAAGCAACGCTAATGCAATAGCAACAAGCTCAGTCACGTCAGGCTATTACCCCCAGAGTTTCTGCTACATGAATTGGTCGTGGCGCACCGCCAAGGCAATATAAAAGCCACCACACCTTCAGAACAATGTTTGTTCTTTTTAAATATACACACACACTATATATATATATATATTTGTATACATATATATACACACATACATATGCATTGGTATGTTAATTTTTATTTACACACTTATACTAACCATAATCTGAGAGTCTGAAATTTAAATATCATGAAACCTTAAAATTTACTTTATTTTTGAAAAACCAACACCGCCGGCTCCTTACTGCCTGCGTAGAGGGAGGCAAAAGAATTCTTCGTTCCTGTTCTGTTCCGTTCCGACCGACAGAGTAACTCTGTTGCTAAGTTAATTAATGAGAACGGTTCCACATTCTCCATTACTACTCCAAACGTCACCTTCGACGGACCCGCTCTCCATCAAATTACAGAACATGTTTTTTTCTGTTCCATTCCAGTCCGTCTTGCTCCGGCCGGGTCAACCAATGTACCTCTCACGCAAGCTTTCTTCGGGCTCCAAGGAACTTGGAGCAGACATATGTTGCATTTGAATGACAGTAATGTAGTTAATTAATATAACTTTTACCTTAATGCGTAATGTTTCCGATACGTTTTCAGCTCAATGCCCAGCAGCTGAAAGACAGCAATGCAACAGTGGTTCAACTGGCAGCTCCACCAGCTGTACCTCCAGCACGAGTTGGGTCCCAGCTACTGGACCTGGACATTGACAAGGACCTTGGGGGGCCACAGCAACAGTCCTATGCCTACATCCTAACAACCGACAGCAGGTGCATTGAAGCAAAAGAACAGCAGCGGTTCCATGCCGACAGCATAAAGCCCAGCACCTAGGCACATAATTCTACAAGCAACGCCGAGAGGCCAGAAAAGGAAGAGGTCCGTATCAGTTTCTAAAAATTTAACAGCTGGCCATTCATATCAACCGAGAGCATATAGACATTGAACCACATTGTTGCTACCAACAATCCCATGTTGTCAGGCCAAAGTTTCAGCAGCTGGAATCAGGAAGGCCTAGGACATACTCATTCATTAATGGTGACAGATACCAAATGTTGTATGTTAAACGTAATCTAAAATGCACTATTATTAAACAGCTTACTACTGTTAACATCTTACTCTCTAAACAAAAGTATTTTACCATTCTTTCTCAACTACTGCAGATTTTTATGAAGATTTTAAGACCCTTTTCAATTTGTGTAATCATAACAAAGAGATAATCCTGTGTGCCGATTTTAACTTAAACTGGGATAAAAAGAACACCAGAAAAAAATCTTAGCTTTAAACAATTAATAGAAAAGCCAACTAGAGTGATTAATAGTTCTAAAATTGATTTCAAAATACAAACAAACTCTATAGAGTCACCAAGACCCATGACCTTCTAACTGGTTTATAAGCCCATTATACTGTTTTCATTACAAGTTTAATAAACAGCATACACCAAATGCATTTAAAAATAAATTCAATACTTCTGTACATAACTAATAATTCCCAAAAACCTACAACAAAACCTTGGAGTAGGATTAAAATAGATTAAATAGGATAACATCATCCCTTGTGATGACATTAATTGTTGTAGTGACTCATTTCTAAGTAAAATTAAAGAGGTAATTGCAACCTACTCAAGGAAAGCCAAAGGAAAAATAAAAACAACCTTTCTTGGCTAAACGCTGATTGCATACACTTAATGCAAATAAGAAACTATCTTCAAAAATGCTACCTACGGTGTGGTTTAAATGTGGACAGACATAAATTTACCACAGTTTCAATTAAGGGAACTCAGGCCATACGAAAAGCCAAAGCAGGTTTTTCTTATCAATAACATGCAAAAGGGGATCGAAACAATGGCAAAAATATTAACTACTGTTAATTAAATAATGAACTACTAGGTAGACAAAATAAAAATTGGGTTAGAGCCCAATATTAAGAATAGTTTGGTTAAAAGTCCTATCATCCTAGCCACAGAACTAACTGCTTATTTTTACAAGGTCTATAAATAAAATCATTAAATCCTTTAAGACACGTAACTGTGATATTAATTCCATCAAACATGCATAGCCTGTTTTTGAAAGCTAAGCATGTGTGAAACTAGTTTTTTTTTTAAAGATGGCTGGCATGTCAAATCACTTATATGGTTAACTTCTAAATTAAATCCTCTGTTGTTCCTTCAGTTTGGAGGGTAAGTGCGGTCAGCCCAATTTCTGAATCGGGGGATAAAACATATATGACCAACTACCAGTCAATTAGCATGCTTCCTGGCATCTCACAAATCATAAGAGAAAGGGGTTTCCTAACAGTTTAACATTTAAATCAGGGCTCCCCAATTAACCATCCTACAAGATGGCGCCGACGATGGCAGCCTCGGAGCTTCGATCTCTCTTTGTTTTTGTATTTTGTGTGTTTTTATGTTTTTCGAGCCACAATCCTGTGGTCTCATTCAGTAGAGAGGAACTTCTCAACATCAGAGAGTCCTCTCTTGGGTTTTTTTCACCATCTGTCATCAATCTGAGGTTCACTGAGCTCCTGGCGAGCGGAGCTGCGGCTCTATATGGGATCCTGCGCCGAAAACGGCGGAGGGGAAAGCGTGCTGGCGCGCTGGTAAAGCTCCGCAAAAGAGGACTTCGCACACCACTGCCTTCAATCCACCTGGCAAATGTCCGCTCTCTCAACAACAAGATGGACGAGCTGCTTCTTCTCACCGGTAAAAACACGGAGCTCCGCGGATCAGCGGTTCTCTGCTTCACCGAGACATGGCTGAGTGGAAACATCCCGGACCGAGCACTGCTGATGCCGGACTTCCAGCTGCTCAGAGCGGATCGCAGCGCGGAGCTATCGGGGAAGAGACGAGGAGGCGGAATCTGCTTTTATATAAATGAAGGTTGGTGCAGAGACGTAAAAGTGCTGGGAAAAACATGTAGCCCGGATCTGGAGTCATTTTCCATAATCTGTAAACCGTTTTATTCACCGAGAAAGTTTTCCTCGTTTATAATAATCGGCTCATATTTTCCACCGCATGGCTGCACTTCTGCCGCGGAAAAACATCTTGCTGAGCTGATTACAGATGTGGAGAAAAAATACACGGACTCTTTCATCATAATACTGGGAGATTTTAACAGCGCAAACCTCTCAATTGAACTCCCCAAATACAGACAGCATATTAAGTGTCCCACCAGAGACAAAACCACACTGGATCATTGTTACACAGCTTTAAAGGACTCATATCATGCTGTTACCAGGACTGCTCTGGGTTTTTCGGATCATTGTCTAATCCACCTCATCCCAACCTACAGACAGAGACTAAGAGCTTCCAAACCCAAGGTTCACACTGTTAAGAAGTGGACTGAGGAATCAAAGCAGATGCTACAGGCCTGCTTTGAATGCACAAACTGGACTGTTTTTGAAACCTCAGCCACTGACTTAAACCAACTAACTGATGTGGTGACATCATACATCAGTTTCTGTGAGGACATGTGTGTGCAGACCAAGACCTTCTGCACCTTTGGGAACAATAAGCCATGGTTTACTCCACACCTCAGGAATCTGCGCAGGGAAAAGGAAGAAGCTCACAGCGGTGGAGATCGGGCGCGGTACAGGCAGGCCAGGAACAAACTAACAAAAGAGATCAAAGCAGCTAAGAGAAGCTACAGTGAGAAGCTTAAGAACAGCCTTTCTACTGGTGACACTTCAGCTGTATGGACTGGTCTGAGAAACCTGACTGCCTACAAGAGCCCCTCCACCCATCCTGAACAGTCGTCTCCTGGCCAACCGTCTGAATGGCTTCTACTGTAGACATGACAAGAAGCCATTCACACCTCAAATCATCCCCTCTACATCCCATTCAGGAACAAATTCCTCCCATAAAGCAACCAACCCCCCACCATCAGATCCTCTGCCTGCTAAAGATCTCCGAGGAAGAGGTAAACAGGCTCTTTCAGCGCATGAAAACAAAGAAAGCTGGAGGACCTGATAACGTCTCCCCATCATGCCTGAAAGCCTGTGCACATCAACTCGCTCCGATCTTCACGAGGATCTTCAACAAATCACTGGAGAAATGTGAGGTCCCCTTCTGCCTCAAACAATCCACCATCATCCCGGTTCCCAAGAATCCCACCATCGTAGGATTAAATGACTACAGGCCTGTTGCCCTGACGTCTGTGATCATGAAGTCCTTTGAGCGGCTGGTGTTGAAGCACCTGAAACTACCTTGAACTGAACCCACTCAAGACTGTGGAAATGGTGGTGGACTTTCGGAGAACACCACCCCCATACACCCCCTCACCATCCTCAACAACACTGTATCGGCCGTGGACCACTTCAGGTTCTTAGGAACCACCATCTCTGAGGACCTGAGATGGTCTTCACAAATAGACACTGTTCGAAAGAAGGCCCAGCAGAGACTGTACTTCCTGAGGCAACTCAAGAAGTTCAACCTTCCACAGGAGCTGTTGGTCATCTTCTACACTGCCATCATTCAGTCTGTCCTGTCTTCATCCATCTCAGTGTGGTTTGGCTCATCCACAAAACAGGACAGGTCCAGACTGCAACGAATAATCAGGACTGCAGAGAGAATAATCAGAGCTGACCTTCCCTCCATCCAGGACTTATACAGGTCTAGGGTCAAGAAAAGAGCTGCCAAAATCTCTGCCGACCCCACACACCCTGCACATAGACTGTTTAGAGTTTTACCTTCAGGCCGCCCCTACAGAGCACTGTTTACTAAAACCAGCCGCCACAGAGACAGTTTCTTCCCCCAAGCTGTTTCTCTGATGAACATTTAATAGAGTAAAGAACAACAGCATACAGATGTTGCAAATGCACCTTTTTTATTAGATATGTATATTGTACATTGTACATTGTAAATTTGTATATTCTGTAATGCAAAAACAGAACAAAAGAGCAAAGTGTACCGGAAGCAAATTCCTTGTTTGTATGTACAAACTTGGCAATAAAGCTGATTCTGATTCTGATTCTGATTAAACTAGCAAGAGGTCCACTACCTGCCTCATCCAAACACTTTGGGGTCCAAACATTTTAAATCAAGAGACAAAAACATTTACTTTCATCTTTATTATACATTTGATTAACACTAGAGTTTACTATGCATATGCCTATGAATTCATATGCAGAACAGAAAGAGCAATCCAATTTAAGTACCAATAATAAACACACTTCACAGTCTAGCTGGGTCAGTACATCTTGGTAGAACAGTTCTGCTCTCCTTGTTGTGCTTGTGGCATGCATGGCAATCTGCTTAACCTTTTCCTCAAGTTGTTGTCCTTCTTTTCCATCTTAAAGTGTTTCTACCACAGCTTCCATGCACTCTGTGATCACTCCCCAGTAAGTGAAAGGCTGTTTATGTTTTCCCAAAATCCACTGTACTCACAGTGAACACTCGTATGCTGTAAGATACCGAATGTTTCTGTCCATTCATCTTTAAATGTGTGATTTTCATAGTCCACGTTACGTATTTTTGATGAAGCCATCTTCTTTTACTCACTCATCTGTCCACCACCAAGTCATTGTACTATCAGCAAGCTGAGCTCCCAAGCTAGTAACTTAGCAACCCACGTTGAAGGACCCACATTGCTTCTTCTTTGTTGTTTTCTGGTGGTTGGCATACAACAACGTGGTGCATTACTGCCACTAGCTGGCCTGGAGTGTGGACCAGAATGTCGCTGACCTACATAGCTATCCATTGCGCCTGCCAGATGCAGCAGCTGGCAGGAATAAAATGTTTTATATCTACATAGTAAATGAGAAAATGCATTGCGGTTAGGATAGCAGAAGCTACCCTGACTAAAGCAGCTCATTGCCTGACTTGCATCACGTGCAGCCCGGGGTTTAGCAGGGCTATACGATATTAACACGAGATGCGGTGCAAGTGAAGTTAGACACTGTTGGACAAATCAGGCTGGGTCTGGATTAGACAGCAAGTGGGTCTGGATTTGGACCCTGGTCCGCTAATCTGTGACCTCTGATCAAAATTATAGTAGTACTTCTTTGCATCTCATGTTAATTGGATTTCAATCTCACTACTACCCTGAATCAGCAATAAGTGTGTTTAAAGAAAAAAAACTGAAGGGATCTTAGGATAAGAGTGGTTATCTGGGTGCAGTTTTTACATTTAAAAAGGGCATTTAGAACTGTTCACCATCAAATGTTTTTAGCAAAACTAAATCAATACAAGTTTTTGGAGCAAGGTATTTGGTTGATCAATTCTTATTTCTCAAACAGAAAGCAGTGTGTTATGGTCAGTTATGGTGTCAAATCACCCTATTTAGAGTGTCCTGTGAGTATCCTGCAGGCCTCCATACTTGGACCAAATAAATTTTTCAATTTCTATTCATGATTTATCAAATGCATAAAAAGATATTAACATCCCAATGTATTTAGATGATGTAGTAATTTTAAATAAGATGAAAATACTCAAGAACCTGCCTCTATTCTTAATCAATGAAGACTCATATCTAGGATCATCATATCATATATATCTTATAGATATCTTCTAGAATACAAAGAAAACATTAGTTATGATGAATTCAAAAAACAATTGAGGAATACACAAATTCCTGAGAGTTAAAAAGCTTGATATGGTTAATGAGTACACTAAGAGTAAGTCTACTTGTGTTTTTTTAGACTAATCCCTCTCTTTTAAAAATCACATAAAAAATCACAAACACCATCAAATTCAACCTGTTCAACTCATATCATGCATCCCTACTTTTGGGTTCTTTCTGGGATAAGAACAAGGTGTTTGAGCTGTTCCAGTCTATCCATCTAAGTACGGAGTCGGCACTGGATTTTTTTTTAGATGTTCTTTTAGCCACAGACACTGGTCACTATGTTGTTTTAGTTCTGTTGGATTTAACAGCTGCCTGGATGTAACAGATACCTTTGGGACCAAGGTCAGCATTCAGGGGGTTGCTCTAGATTACCTCAGGTATTATTTTTTCAGTGTTAATTCAGTTGATTTGTATAATGCCAAATTCACAACACGTGTCATCTCAAAGCACCTTGAGACAATTTAGTCAAATCATATACATTACAAATCAAGTACATATATTTCAGTTGATCCTAGTTATCAAGTAATGCAATCAAATTCTGTTTGTTGTCGCCCCGAAGTGGCAATCCTCTCGCTCCCAAAAATCTTATAACAGCAACCACATGTCTAAGGACTTCATTCCAGTACTGCTGTTCTGCCTCACTCTGCATGTGTATTTTGACCTGTGCAATAAAGACAGCATGTTTTGTCTATGTTCTGCATTCTTTTCGTGATCAGTAAACCTCTGTGGATGTTTCCAGTCACAGAATCCGCTGATAAACGCATGCCTTTGGGATGACAGGTCCTGCTCCCAAGTCTGGACTCTCTTACTTATGCAGGATATTTGGCAGCCTGGTTCTGGAAAGCTGCAGGCCCTCGGTAAATCACCTCTTCCCAGACCGATCCATAATGGCCCCCCACAGTGCAGGATCCCTAGGCAGCATTGGCGTTAAGTTGCAGAGGTTGCTCCTAGACTCGACGAGCGGCTCAGGTGGCGGTTAAACTGGAGACCTGCCATCACCGCTTCCCTCAACACTCGCACTCGCAGCAGAATGTGGGGCGTTGTTTGAAGATGCTGCGGGCTCTTCACTCTCCGGGCTGTAAACATAAGTTAGTTCCAGTGGTATGGAAAGGTCCTGGTTAGATGAGTTGTTCTCGTTGATGGAAGCTGACTTAATAAAACAGTCGGCAACATTAACGGGAGTGAGGAAATTACCTATTTTTGGTATATACTTTAAATGTTGTGTTTCTGATGTCCTTTCACGCTCCCACTTATCTCCATGTCAGAATTTTTTTAATTGCATAGCGGCACTTAATGTCACGCAACCTGCTCAGCACACGTTGATTTACGTCACCTTTGACCCACCTTATGCATGCAGACTGACTAATGAGGAGAGAGTCTCAACTCACGTTCACAATCACTAGCCGTGTCTCTGTGCAGCACAAGGCATCCAGTTAAACATATAGCAGGAGATAACCAGATATGGCTTGTGCCTTTACTAATCTGGGCCCTTTAGATTGTGTTATGATTTGGGGTTGTTTGGTTTTTGGTTTCTGGGTTTTTGTTGGTTTTTCACAGTTAAGGTTTTGAATCATGCTTCTGTTATTTTCCTGGTCATGCTTTAGCTTTGTCATCTTGTTCATGTTTTGTCAAGTTTGGTTTTCGGATCTGGTTATGCTTTTGCTTCATGTTTTTTCTAGTTTCTGTTAGTTTGTGTTCAAGAGTCTCTGTTTTTGCCGCAGCCACATTTTGTTCTGTCTGTCAATTAAGTTTATTCGGTCCACCTGCACCATGTTAATCAGTTTTGTTTTCCACCTGTACCATGCTCCATATATACACACCTGTTCTGTCATTGATTGCGGAAACATTCTCAAACCAAGTCTTGTTTTTTTGATCATGCCATGCCTGTCTTGCCTGCCCGTTTGTTTTGTTCCTGCCTCCTGCTGTGAGTGAGTTTTTGGTATTAAACCTTTTTTTCACTTACCATCACGCTGCCTGCTCGTCTGCATTCTGGGGTCCTATATCTTGCAAACCATAACAGAATGTTTCCGCCAACCACGGACCTCACGGACACGTTGAAGGCAGACGCCTTGGATCGCTGGGTTGAACGGCAGAAGGAGGAGGCGATGAGGAATCTGCCGACCAACCTGGAGGTTCTACCCTCTCCACTGCTGCTGGAGCAGATGGAGTGTGAGGCGGTTCAGCGCTGTTCTCTGCCTGCTCCCCTAGCTGTGCACTCTGGTCCAGCAGTGAAGTCTTCGGCCTCCTCCCGCCGCAAGAGACATCGGCGCGGAGTGCCTTCCTGTGGTTCGGCTGCCGAGGAGGTGGTTTCCCTGCCAGCCGACGTGAGGGCTGCAGCTAGTAGTCCCGCATCTTCGCCTGCCACAGCACTGTCTGCAAGGCTCGCTGCACCTCCGCCCATGCCGTCTGCGCTCGCTCCAGCCGGTGTTCTGAGGCAACACCTGATGAGCTGGAGCAGCGCTTGAGGCTCTACGCATGACAGATAAAGAGCTTCAGGAAGACCAGCCTCATGTATTCCTCTCCTGAGCTGATGGACAGAATCAGGCAGATGGAGAGGGATTATGAGGCTGCAGTAAGGCAGTTTTACTGCCGTCCACCTCCTTCTACGCCAGGACTCCAGGGAGCTGCTGCTGCTGCAGAGCAGCCCACGCCAGGACTCCAGGGAGCTGCTGCTGCTGCAGAGCAGCCCACGCCAGGACTCCAGGGAGCTGCTGCTGCTGCAGACCAGCCCACGCCAGGACTCCATGGAGCTACTGCTGCTGCTGCTGCAGAGCAGCCCACACCAGGTCCACAGCCAGGTCTTCAGCCTGACTCCAAGCCAGACACACCACAGCCTGACTCCAGGCCAGACACTCCACAGCTTCAACCCCCTCCACACGTCGCAGAGGACGTCGTAAAAGGGACGCCCTGGCTCAAGTCATCGGGGGCCCCGGCGACGCCTCAGCTCACGCCACTGAGGGTCTCGGCGACGCCTCAGCTCACACCACTGAGGGTCTCGGCGATGCCTCAGCCCCTGCTCACGTCACTGAGGGTGTCTGTGATGCCTCAACTCCTGTACCTAGCCTGCAGGGGTTCAGTGAGGAACTGGTCCTTGTTCTGGCTTCTGAACCCTGCGATAAGGGGTTCGAGGAGGAAGCACCGCTGAACCCTGTTCCTGAGGGATTTAAGGAACATTTTGTCCTTGTTCTGGCCTTTGAACCCAGAGACGAGGGTTTGCCAGGCTCTGCTTCAGCCTCCGAGGGTTCGCCAGGCTCTGCTTCAGCCCCCGAGGGATCGCCAGGCTCTGCTTCAGCCTCCGAGGGTTCGCCTGGCTCTGCTTCAGCCTCCGAGGGTTCGCCTGGCTCTGCTTCAGCCTCCGAGGGTTCACCTGGCTCTGCTTCAGCCTCCGAGGGTTCGCCGGGCTTCACGCCTCTGGGGTTCCACAGAGTTTCTGGGGGGTCCTCTACTCTGCTCGGTCGGCCTCCTGACCTACCTGCAGGTACCTGCTTTTTGCTGCTACTCGCTTCTTGCTGCTACTCGCAGGAGGGGAAGTTCTGCCATCAAAACCAAATTCCGCGTTTTTAAAAACCGCAGATATCCTTGCCCAAAGCCAGATTAACCATAACCAGATATACCACGTTAAACTGTGCGCCGAAGCCCTTGCGCTACACTGAGAAAAGTTGCCTATGACTGTGAATGTGAATTGAGACTCTCCTCATTGGTCAGTCCGCAAGCATAAGGCGAGTGAAAGGTGATGCTGATCAACGTGCACTAAGCGGGTTGTGTGACATCAAGCGCTGCTATGCAACTCAAAAACTTCAGACATGGAGAAGCTAAGTGGGAGTGCTAAGCAGAAATTAAAAAAGGAGAAGGACATCAGAATTACAGAAAGTTTAAGGTATATACCAAAAACAGGTACTTTCTTCACTCCCGTTAATGTTGCCGACTGTTTTGTTAAGTCCGCTTCTGTCAACAAGACCAACTCAGGTAGCCAGGACTTTTTTTCACCGCTGACCCTAGCTTACGTTTACAGCCCGGAGAGCAAATAGCCAGCACCATCTTCAAACAACGGCCAACATTCTGCACGAGTGTCACCGTTGAGGGAAGGTGAGTGATGGCAGGTTTCCAGTCTAACCGCCACCTGAGCCGCTTGTCGAGTGTAGGAGCAGCCCCTAACCCTAACCCTTACAAAAACAGGCACACATTCCCACCCTCATGCGTACACATAAAAACATTCACAACTACATACCCAACATACAGAGAGAGGGCCACGAACAAAAGAGGAGTCCACCAAGTCTAATGAGCCCGCCAACCAGAGCTGTCCCAGGATGAAACAGTCCCAACCTCCGAATGAACCTCATGAGCCTCCCATCCCCATGAACCCCAACATTAATTTTTACACAGGGCCACCCCAACCAGGACACAGATATTGAGCACATGCCCCTGAACACAAATGCCATAAATCCCCTCCCCACAGGGGCACACCCCCACAGCACAGCTCCACCCTCAAAAAGCAGACAAAGTCACATCTAAACAGTGCAAGCTCCCCACACAGCCTCGCTCAACCACACAGCATGCTGGGATCGCAAGGCACACCCCAGCCTCAGCCCACAAGCGCAAAAGAGCAGACTGCTATGAATCAGAAAAAGGCGGACCCAAGATTCAGCCAGACACAGTACTGAAAGTTTAAAAGGTTTATTCAGCCACAGGAAAATGTCACACAGGTAACACTCCTCACAGCTTCCAGGAATCACTGAGGCAGAAAGAGGGATTAGTGACTTGTAGTCTCTCCAGATTTTGCAGGGATCAGAAAAGCCACTAACCTGCTTTTGTCTTGAGTGGAACTTGAAACCCAGAGGGGAAACCTCAGTGGGCGGCAGGCGGTGATCTCCACAACACAGGTAAGAAGTGACTCCAGGCTGAATAATCCGAGGGCTAGGCTGGCTCAATAATCCAAGGACAGAAACAGTGTCAACGATCGGAACAAGAGGCGTCAGGCAAGGGGCAAGCAGAGGCATAAACCAGGAAACAAGGTCGACAACCAAAATCCAAATAGTCCAAGAGGGAGCAGGCAGGGGCATAAATCCAAAAGGCAAGGTGTTAGGGTTTGAAAACTTTTGTATTGTTTGTATCACTCATGTCTGCTCTAAGTGCTTTTCCCTCCTTACATGTCACAGGAAGGGAGATGGGGACAAGAATGAGTTATGCTTTTATGCATTTATTAGCAGCATCTGGGGGCTGTTCACCAGGTCCCCACTTCCCACTTCCTCTGTTTGGTTATAATCAAGACAAATGAACCCTAACCTTTCTGACCCCACACACACGCACCCACACACACACACAACCTGAATGTTTGTTGAACTGTGTGTGACCCAGCATGAATAAATAAAGAGAGAGGGGTGCTAATACTTTGTAGATTTGCACTGCAAAGTGTGAGCTACCCTTGCTGCAAGTTCATCTGACTCTGTGTTGTTCCTTACCTCTGAGTTGATTAAATAATACCTAACACAAGGCAAGGTCAAGAACAATGATCAGACAGGAAGGAACGCCGGATATCTACTCACACAATGGCTTTCAAAAATCTGCCACCGTCTGCTTGTCAGAGTCAGTATATATTAGGGAAGACACAGGTGCTTGGCATTCCACAGATTGCACTACACTGCAGCAGCCACCAGGTGCATCTAATCTGCTGATTGCAGCCAGGGAGACAGGGTAGAGCAGACGTGCCAGAATCATAACACAGACACCGCACCAACGGGATAAACTCAACCGGCAAGCAGTCCCCGCTCGGCGACATGCAGCCCCCCCAACCACAGACACAAACTCACCACTCAGCCGATCCATACGCCCCACTTTACACACTGCAACCCCTCCACGCCACCCTCCAGGTCGCTGCTCCATAACCATTTTTGTCACTGCCTCATTTTGGGATTACTGCAATACACTTTACTCAGGACCTAACAAGACTTTAGCAGCTTGCCTACAACTGGTCTAAAAATACAAGGAAAAATACAACAGCAGATTTTTCCAGTTTCAGCACCAATTCAGATTGGTTTGGATTAATTTTTAAATTGTTTTTTTTTTTTTTTTGCTTTTAAATGTCTTCATGGCCTCACCCCTAGTATCTGTCAAACCTGTTTCATCTGCATGCTCCTTCTCGCTCGGACTTATTGGCAGATCAGTTTTTATTAGTTGTCTTGCAGAAAAATATTTGGTGACCAGGATTTCTTGATCAGCACACCAAATTACGGAACAATTTACCTTTACATATCAGGCAGGCTGACTCTCTTTCTGTTTTTAAACCTTCTCATAAAACACATTTTCTCTCTGGCTTTTAACTCAGTTTGAGATTATTGTTATTTTGTTTTATTTTACATTTATTGCTGTTTTATTAGCTTTTTAGCCTATGTAAAGCACTTTGGCCAACTTAGTTGTATTTTAAAGTGCTACAGAAATAAAGTTGAGTTGAGCTGAAATAATGCATCTGCATTAACATCGATATCAGCCGATATTAGAAATTGTGTAAGTAAAACTAGGCGAATATTAACAACTGATGTTTATTTTCATCTAGTTGATGTTTGTGTATGTGTTTTGGGTGGGGGAGATAAGGGGGTTGGCCATGTGGTATTTGTTTGAGAATGTGACAGTGATAGTGATGGAGCGCAGGATTATGGTGTGTTTAACTGAAGCAGAGAAACAATGTCAGCAGTGTGTTCATTTTTTACGGTGTCTCAAGAAGACACACGACAAGCAGTATGCAATACTTGCAAAGTCGAGGTAATCCAAGGAAGATATCATTTTAAGTCTTTCAACAACCACCAATTTGATAGGTCATTTAATAAACCACCATCCATAAGCTGACAAACAATGGTGGGAAGCTAATGCTGTAACAGTAACCAGCAGGTAAAAACAAAAACGGCTGCAGCAGTAGTTGGGAGCCCAACATCTGAGCATCTGAGCAAATCAAGACTTGATGTAAGTAACAACATAATGGAAATGATTGCTCTGAACAACCAACCATTTTCCATAGTTGAGGACAGAGGATTTCTGTGGTTGATATTTTAATTCATTTAAAAAATACAGAGGTGACTCAAATGTTGTGACAGCTCATATTATGCAGGTTTCTTCAAAGAGCCGTTGTAGATGCTGATGGCTGTGGGCAGGAAGGATCTCCTGTAGCGGTCTGTCTTACAACAGCTCTGAAGAACCCTCTGACTGAAGACACTTTGTTGTTGTATGACAGTATCAGAACAGAGCCACTCTTCTTTATTAGTTTGTTGAGCTTGTTCAAGTCCCTAGCTCTGATCCTGCTACCCCAGCAGAAGATGGCAGAATAGATCACACTCTCCACAGCAGACTTATAGAAGATCTGCAGCATCTTGCTGCAAACACCAAAGGACCTAAGCTTCCTCAAGAAGTACAGTCTGCTCTGCCCCTTCCTGTAGATGGCTACGCAGTTGCATCTCCACTCCAGTCTATTGTCCAGGTGAACACCGAGGTATTTATACTCCTACACCTCAATTTCTTCTCCCATGATGAAAAAACGTTTTTGACAGATTCCTGTTCCTCTCAAAATCTACAATCATCTTTTCTTTTTTTTTTTTATTAACGCTCAATGTGAGATGATTGTTTCCACACAATACCACAAAGCAGCCCTCCCTGTACTCGGCTCCTTGTCCATCTCTGATCCACCCCACAATTGCAAAATCATCTGAGTATTTCTGGAGTGGACAGGAGTCTGTCTTGAACTGGAAGTCTGAGGTGTACAGAGTTAAAAGGAACGAGAAGTCCCCTGTGGTGCTCCTGTGCTGCTGACTACCTGGTTAGACACAGAACCCTTCATCCTCACAAATTGTGTTCTGTATGTCAGTTAGTCTTTGATCCGGGTGATTGTTGAGGTCTCCTCTGAGTCTTCTGGAGTTTCTGACAAAGCAAATCAGGTTTAATTGTGTTAAATCCACTGGAGAAATTAAAGAACATGATCCTCACAGTGCTGCTGGCTTTGTCCAGATGACAGTGCATTTGTTGAAGCAGGTGTATGATGGCATCTTCAACTCCAACTCCACAGTGATAAGCAAACTGAAGAGGGCCCTAACAGGAGGATCCAACAGGAGTCTCTCTATGACTTTCAGGCGTTATCGTGGCGATGCTGCCAGGGGTTCGTCTTGTAATTGGTGGGTTGTTACATGCTATGATTCTTTCCCACAATCAGTACTGTTTTCACTCAGTGACAAAACTACTCTTACACCCATACAATCTTTCTATAAAAAAAGCTTTTAAAGTGTTTGCTAAAAAAAAACCTTCATTGTCAAATCCTTAAAAAATATAACCTCCTGTGCATTGAAAATGTCAACGTTTTGAACATGCTTGTGCTGTATGCAAAATTCTCCATCAACTTGCACCAACCCCATTAAGTAAATTTTTCTAACTAAAGCTAATAATGGCACATCCGCCAGAGCCACTACTAGAGATGACTGCAAGGTGCCCTACTGTCAGGATCTGCTATTTTGGTTTTTGTGCTTGTTTACTTGTAACTGTTTTGTATATTCTGTCCCTTTGGTTTATTTACTACGTTTCATTATTTCCTCTGTTTTCCTGTGTTCTTTCCCCTTCTCTGTGCCCTACTAGTTCTTCCCCTAGGCCTTAGTTCCCCTTCAGGTACTATTTACTCAGTGTTCGTTTTCCTTTATATTTGTAGTTCTTCCCAGCCTTATTCCTAGTATAGTTCCCCGTGTTAGTCTCTATTGTTTCAGTTCCTTCTGACAGGTTAGCTTTTAGTTATTTGTTTGCCGCTATACTTAGTTCCACTTATTGTTTACGTTTTGGTTTGTATTTATTCTAAGTCATCACTTTCTCTCCTTCCCTCCCAGTTAGTTCAGTCAGTATTTCTTTTGGGTTTGTTTACTTTTTCAGTTAAGTTTTCCTTTACGGTTTCTTTGTAAGTTCTCATTTTCCAGGTTCTTATATCTTAGGTTGTTATAGTTTTCTTAGATCTGTTTCCCTGAGCTTGTTATTTAGTCCCTTCTCCCATGGTTTAGTTTTGTAATCAGTTTACCTGTTCCTCAGCCTCCCTGCATACCCGGTCCACACCTGTCTTTAATTCCTGCTGATTGCCTTGCCTCTCATTCCTTTGTTCCACATTCACTTCCCTCAGTTTAAAAGCTCCCATTCACTACACCCCTGGTTAACTTCCACTGATCCTATGTTTTCCCTCAGAAAACTCTTGTAAGTTTTGGGCTCGACTCATATAAGTTTATGGGGAAACTATTTATGTAAACCTTTTTGATTAAAGAAGAAGCCTTCTCTCATCAGGCTGCTGCCCAGTACCTGTCTGCATTTTGGTCCCCTACAGCCTCAGACCGTGACACCTACAGACACTCCAGATTTGGACAAACTGTGCTGTCAGTCTAGGGTAGTACCATAGGGAAAGAATATCCCTCCAGCAATACATAATTTTCCAACATATGTTACTTTCAAAACACATTCTAAAATTTGGCCTAAATCAAACCATAACTTTAATCACTGCTAACGAATGTAACGAATATGTATGTATATGAATGTATATGTTTGCTGTACTGATCTGTCTGCACCTCAGTTTACCATGTACTCTGGTATGCAGTGCATCTTTACATATATGTATGTATATAGAACTCATCCTTGTCATCGTTTTCCGGTTATTCGGGACCAGGTCGTGGAAGCAGCAGAAGCAGCCCAAGGCATTCACAGGCCAGCTGGGAGACATAGTCCTTCCAGTGTGTCCTGGGCAGTGTGCTGGGCTTTCTCCTTGTGGGACGTGCCTTGAACACCTCACAAGGGAGGCATCCAGGGGGCTAAATCGAGAGCTTCACCATTCGGCTTAGCTTTTCATGTTGGGACCCAGCCATGAACTTCAACATTAAACTCCGGTACAGACTTTTCTGGAACATTCAAAATAAATTGCATTTAACTGAATTCCAGCAACTGAGGAAAGGGGGGTAGCAGCAGACTTCCCATGATGCCACTGTCTGATTAAGAGCACCCCCTCTCCAACAAGCCGACTTCTTCCACTGTTCCTCTTTGTGGGACCAGGATCGGAGAGGGAGCGCGCTGATGTCTCTTTGCTGGCAAACAGACATAAACTCTTCAACTGGATCCAAGGATGTCATACGATCATCGATCATATGCAAAGTTAAGTACGAATGAAATACTGTCTGTGTATCCGGTATTTTCATTCATGAACGGGGAAATTAAGGTGTAAGAATTGCTTACTTTCTCTCTGAGGCCTGCAGAAGCAAACTGTCCCAGAGAAGTTCCCTACAGAGAAGCGGTCTCTATGAAGCCGAGTGGAGCGGTCTCCCAGTCTTGAAGGAAGACAGCAGAGACCCCATCACCGTGGTAACAGTAACGTGCAGTGTAGTTAGCGGACAGAACGGGCCGTCTTTCATCCACAGCCACAGAGGTTAGCTAGAAGCTAACCGATTGTTCACATATCAGCGGACAGAACAAGCCATCTTCCAGCCAGAGCTACGGAGGTTAGCTGGAAGCTAACCCTTTGTTCACAGAGCTCTCTTCAAACTTCATCATCGCTTGGACAACGTTCCTCACCACAGTTCATGAGGTTAAGTGTTTGAGCAGAAAAACATAGAAGTGATTTAGGTTGAAATGATCTAAACTTTTTTCATTTTATGAAGTTTGGTTTTGTTTGTGTTGAACTCTGCTATCTTGGTGCTAGCAGACTATCTGCAGCACACGTGCTCAGGTTGTGTTCTTTGTGTGTTTTTAAAGTTAAGACAAACTTTATTAAAGGGTTATTTTAAACAGAAGATTGATCATAACGCGATGTCCGCGCTTATGCTTTTTAACCCTTTTATTAACGGTATTTTTTTTAAGGTGTGTGTTTGAATCTGGTGCTAAGCTAGCAGCTTCTTTGTTAGCTTAACTGCTAACAGCTAAGGACATGTGCTTGCAGCTAAATAATATTTACCCAGAATGGTTTAGTTTTCAATCCAGTAAATAATGTGTCCCTAACATCATTTTACTAAATTTGATAACCAAGTAAACACCATTAAGCCCCATTTCTCCAGAAAGATTTGGCTCTTTCCAAAATATTCCCTTAATAATATTTCTTCAAATATAATTTTAATAAATAAAGGCAGCTAATGAGACACCGTTGAGAAATGGTCATCCAGAAGGTTAGTTTTATTCAACATATCATTATTTAAAACATTATTTTATTAAAATAATATTTTATCTGATATTGCATTGTGAATGGTTGTCTAAACGTTTGCTGATTATTGCCTAAGTTAGTTCCAAGACTAACTTAACTTAATTTCCAGATTCTTCAAGATAATCCTTGGTTCTCAAATATGAACATTGCATGGTAATGTTGCATCACTCTTTTGGTCATAATTATAAATCATCTTTAATCAACTTGTTTATATTGTACATAGTCCATTAGTCTTCCCTATTCTTTAATTCTGCTTGGTGGTTAGTTGGATTGTTTTAGCAGAGTAAAGGGTTTGTTAATTGAAATATGTTTGACTTTGAGTTGACTTATTTTGTTAATAAATTCTTGTATTTTAAGAAATTGTGTGAATTCATTCCATGTGTGTGCAGAGTTTATGCTGTTCAATAATGTCAGAGCTCGTCTCACACCTTTCTATTTTGTCCGAATACCATCAAATATTAAATATTAATATCAAATAATATTCTCAGATTCATAATCCCAACATTCACCACAATGGACCGACACAGTATCTCTGCAGCAGCAACACTGATCCTTCTCTATTTCCCACTCCACTCTCCTCTCACTCTTGAACAAGACTCCAAGATTCTTGAACTCCTCCACTTGAGGCAGGAGCTCTGCTTCAACCCAGAGAGGGCAAGCCACCCTTTTATATATGTTTCCCTTTTGAAACTGAATTACTCGATGAAAATGACTTTTTATTTTTATTTATCAAGCTTCACCTGTATGTATTCATATCAATTACAAGCTGCAATTCTCAATGTGGAACAACCTGCTTGAAGAATACAAACTGTTCTTGACCTTGTAACTAAAATATCTTGTCATTTCAAAATTATTTCTTAAGCTCTGAAGGTTGTTTTTTCCCCCTAATAAAATAACCAGACACTGGACAGACTTTTATAATGAACAATAATGGTGTTTTATTGGCAAGCTTTAAATTAGGAATAACTGAATCTCAGTTGGAGGTCTGGGAAGATTATTTAAATTTTGCTTAAACAAAGTATTAGTTTAAAGGTCTGCACACTTACAATTTTTATTGTTTTTCTTCTAACAGTTTTATTTGTTTTAGATTGATTTGTACAGAATAATGTCTCATTATTGGTGGAAAAAAATTTGAAATTAACTATCATAGTCTCATTTTTTACATCACAAAAACCCAGCAATTCAACAGCGATGTTTAGACTTTTGAGAGCTACTTTTTGGATCTACAGTATGAAGTTCCCATTAGATTTCAGCCTACTCATTTAAATCCTCTTACCTTCCCTAAAGGGAGCATGAAATTGTTACCAAGCATAGGGTCTTAGAGTTTTGGAAGACAACTAAGAGAACTTACTTACTGCAAAATCTTGTCAAACAGAGTTGGGTTAAAGATCAAATGGACTGATTTGATTTTCTACTGCTATTATTAAAATAATGAACTGTATTTTATGAATTAATGATGGACTGATAAGGCAAAACATTAAGAATAACTTCTAATAAAACTGTCCTTTCTGTCACGTTTCAAATTCCTCTTGTTCTTCAAAAGAAACACTATCATCAGTTAGTCCTCTGTTATGTTACAATCATTTTGGTACTTTCATCTTGCATGCATTCCTTTCAGTTCTGCTGCATATAATGTGCAATGATATCCTGCAAAGAGCGGAAAACATCTAATTCTGCGAGTGATTGCTGTGAAAGTGCTGATGTTGAGACATTCGGTGCACTGCAGACGTCACATATGTGTTTTGCTTGGAAACTCTAGGTGTGGGGGTTAAACCCTGTTTTCACAGAGCTGACTGAAGTTACAGTCAGCACCGCTGTCCTCCGTCAACCTGGAAATAGTGGCATGTTTCTGCTGCTGTCATTGTTTCACAGCGGTTTATTATGATGTATCAGAATGTGACCAGATACTGTCAGTTTCTGCATGTGAAGCTGGTTTCAGTCTTGACTTAAAGCCTCCAGGAATCTCAGAATCTCACACGCTCCTGATGTTATCATGGTTTGATGAGTAAGCACAGGAACATAAAACCAGGTAGAAGAAAAAAGGATATCAAAACATTTTGTTGTTTTTTTCATTCAACACAATGTGATCAAGGAATTGGCCTGAATGTTTTACACACTTTCACGCCCAAGAAACCACAAGACCAGTCATTTCTTGTTCTTGTCATGAATAGCAAATGAATTTGGGGCTTATGATAATCTATTGGAACCATTCTTTTTTTACGCCATGTAGAAATTACATTGAAAGATTTGTTATGTGGAAAAGAAACAACTGGGTTATGTACACAAAAGCTGAAATATATACATACATTCACCTAAATGTTTTAACAAGTGGTGCTGAAGGTTCTACAGTGTCTTTTAACTGGACAGGACCAAGGCCTGTTAAAGCGCCATTAGTGATGAATTTGACAGCACTGGATGAACTAAAACCCAGAACAATGGACGTCAGGGAAGATCTAAACCACTGCTAATTTCAGGATCATCATTTCAAACAAATATACATGAGTGCAAGTTATTCTGCATCATGACTTTGACAAAACGTGAAATAACTAAATCTTTCTTCTGAGAAATTGGACTATGGATTTTTATTAAGTATGAGTTGTCATGTTTGATTTACAGTTAGACCCAAATGCAGGCAGATCAAGAAAGGGAGGTGAAGTGAGAGTTTTAGTTTTGAAAAATTAGGATTTACAATACTGGCACAAATAGAACAGGTCACGGAACCAGAATGAGTCTAACAAAAGAATCCAGCAAGGACCAATAAAAAACCAGGAGCTTAAATACTGAGGTAAGGATAGAAAATGATTTAGAACTAGACAAGCTTAATCAGAGGGGATGCAGAACAGGCATTGTAGAATGAAAGCAGGGCAACTGAGGGAGAGAGGCTAATTACCACAAAGCAAGCTGAACTAACACACAACAGGGTCTACAAACCAAGAATAACACTGATCTAGGAGAATACAGCAAAATGCACAGAGAACAGAACACAACAAATAAGTAAGAAACTAAACCTTAAGAAAATAACAATATGGCAAGGCCCTAATAACAATAATGAACTCAGAGAAATGAACTGAATATGGCAAGACCTAAATTGCAACACTAAACAAAAACAGAAGGCAAACACAAAAGAAAACCAAAACACGAACACCCATGGATCATGACAATGAGCCATACTCAATGAAATAACAGAATTAAAAACTTGAATTATACCTTTCTGTGTGTAGTGAAGCTATTTGATGCTCACTTTGTGAATCGAAATGCTGAAAAAAATGAACATTTAACTTTAATATCAAAGATACCCTGAACACAAAATATGGCTTTTAATTGATTATTTGCATTTATTAGGGGAGAAAAGCTCTCCAAATCAACCACCATGGAAAAAAATCCCCCTGTCGTTAAATCATATATTAACTGTGATTAACCTCATTTTTAACCACACTTTATTAGAACGTCTCTAACAACGGCAAGTAGGCCAAAAGATTTCAAACAGCAACACATCATGCCTCAGGAATATGAAAACAGATGAGAAACAGTCACTGATATCTATTCTGAAAAGGATTACAAAGCAATTTCTAAGGCAAGTAAGAGCCTTTGTCCACAAACAGAGGTGAACATTTTCAGTAGTGGTTGGCCTACCAATATTACTCCAAGACTGCATCAACAAACTATCCAGAAGGTCACAAAAGAACCCAGAACAACATCTAAAGCTCTACAGGCCTCATTTTCCTCAGTTAAGGTCAAAGTTCACAATTCCACAATAAGAAAGAGAATGGGCAAAATGGGCTCCTCTGGAGAGGCCAAAACCACTGCTTATCAATACAAACAAAGACCAGTCTCTTCTCTTAATGATCCCCAAGGCCATTAGGAAAATATTCTGTGGACCAATGAGAGAAAAGTGGAACTTTTTGAAAGTTGTATGTCCCGTTACATCTGGTCACACTCACAGTCAAATCATGGTCGTTGTAGTGTAATAGTTAAGGACTGATCTGCTGTTTTCATGAGCAACCTGCTGGAACCACGAATTTTGCTCTCTAGCAAAAAAATGTCCGACCATCAGTTTGTGACATTAAGCTCAAGTGCACTTAGGATATGCAGCAGAAAAATGGTCTGAGGGGCAACAGCAATTTAAATAAACAAAATAAATAAATAAACTTAAGGTTTTGGAGAGGCCTACTCAAAGTTTGGACTTAAATCCTATTAAGATGCTGTGGCATGACTTTAATCAAGCAGTCCAAACCCTCTAATGTGGGTAAGTTAAAACCATTCTGGTAAGAAGACAGTCAGTCAGTGATTTTCTGAAAAATGAGTGGGCCATAATTTGTCCACATTGACATAAAAACTCATTGCCAGTTATCACCTGCCCTTCATGTCACCAAGGATGGCACAACCAGTTATTAGGTTTAGGGAGCAGTTACTTTTTCACATAGGGCCAGGTTGGTTTGGATGTTTTTCTTTCCCAAGAATAAATAAAATCATCATTTATAAATTACTTTTTGTATTTACTCAAGTTACCTTGGTCTGATATTTAAATTAAGCTTTTTGAAGCATGAAAAAACAGGAGGGAAACTTTTAAAAATAAAGAACATGTACTGTTTCAATGGTTTTTCAATGGCGTGTTCCCCACCTCTCACCTGTAGACCACTGGAGATAGGCACCAGCTTCCCCATGACCCACTGTAGAAGAAGCGGTAGAAAATGACTGATTGACTGACTGACTGACTGACAATAAGAATTGTAAAGATGTTACTGACCATATGAATAAACAAAAGGAAAATAAAATAATTTAAAAAATACATATTTAAAGTCATCTATTCTGGCAGCAAGGACAACACTAATAGAAATACAAAACAGAAAACTACTGCAAAATGGTAACAACAACTGGAGAATGGCAGAGCAATGACACTGATCCCGGTGCAGTAAAAACATAACTGAATGAAAAAGAAACAGAAAAGCCACTCTTAAATTCTCAGCCATGCATGTTAACAAACACCAAAGACTCTTGCAGAAATTGCAGAAAAAGCACATATTTTCTGTAACCACATCAGAATTACCATTTGTGTTGTCATAGACCTACATTTCTAAGTAAACCAAATGTACCTGAGAACACTTCTGTCGTAAATGGGATGTGATTTGACTAAACATAAAGGAAGATTAGTCATAGCTTCTCACATCACCCATAAAAGGAAATTTATATTCTCTATAACTCTGTTAACCCTTTATATACCACTAAAACAGTCAAGAGCACATGATCATTATACTACCTTGTGTCTGAGAAGAAAAACAGATGCAACATTGCCTATTCTGTAACCAGTACATCCAATGTAATGTGCAAACTGCTTAATGTAGCAGTTCATAAAGTGCTTTTGAGTCATTAGTATGACTAGAAATGCACTATATCAAATCCATTTACTATCAACCTACTGGCTTCTGGCTAGATATTTGACCACTGTTACCAGTGGAATTATTTCATTTGGCTGATACTTGTTACCACATTGAAAAAATAAGTAATAAAAACAGCCAAGGATATTTACAGGTTCATCTCAATAAATTAGAAAATCATTGAAAAGAAAATTTATCAAAAAGGGAATCTCATATAGTTTTAATACACATACTGCAAGTGTTTATTTCTGTTCATTTTGATTATTGTAAGTTACATCCAAGGACAAACCAAGTTTCAGTTTCTCAGAATTATTGGAATATTACATCAGACCAATAGAAAATGATTGTAATACCTTCCACCACATTAACGTGGTGGAGGGGTTTGAGTGCTCAAATGATCCTAGAGGCTATGTTGTCTGGGGCCTAAATGCCCCTGGTAGGGTCTCCCATGGCAAATAGGCTCTAGGTGATGGGTCAGACAAAGAGTGGTTCAAGAATCCCTCATGAAGAACAAAATATCGAGGCACGTGACGTCGCCCGGTACGGCGGAGCCGGGGTCCCACCCTGGAGCCAGGCCTGGGGTCGGGACTCGTCGGAGAGCGCCTGGTGGCCGGGTTGCTCCTCGCGGGACCCGGCCGGGCCAAGCCCGAACGAGAGACGCGAGGCCATCCCCCACCACCTGCAGGGGGAACCGTGAGGGACCGGTGCAAAGAGGATTGGGTGGCAGACCAAGGTGGAGACCTCAGCGGCCCGATCCCTAGATGCTTAGGCTGGCTCTAGGGACGTGGAATGTCACCTCGCTGGGGGGGGAAGGAGCCTGAGCTTGTGCGGGAGGTCGAGAGATATCGACTAGAAATAGTCGGGCTCGCCTCCACGCCCAGCGTGGGCTCTGGAGCCCATCTCAGCCGTCTCGTGTTGGGGTTTACCCCAGTGGATGAGAGGGTCGTATCCCTGCGCCTTGGGGTTGGGGAGAGGTCTCTGACTATCATTTCAGCCTACGAGCCGAGTGGCCGTGCAGAGTACCCGGCCTTCTAGGCGTCCCTGTCGGGGGTGCTGGATAGTGCCCCTCCCGGGGACCCCATTATTCTGCTGGGGGACTTCAACGCCCACGTGGGGAACGACAGTGACACCTGGAGAGGCGTGATTGGGAGGAATGGCCTCCCCGATCTGAATCCGAGTGGTGTTTTGTCATTGGACTTCTGTGGTAGTCACGGATTGTCCATAACGAACACCATGTTCAAATATAAGGGTGTCCATCAGTGGACTTGGCACCAGGACACCCTAGGCAGGAGGTCGATGATCGACTTTGTTGTCGTATCATCAGACCTTCGGCCGCATGTTTTGGACACTTGGGTGAAGAGAGGGGCTGAGCTGTCCACTGATCATCACCTGGTGGTGAGTTGGATCCGCTGGAGGAGGAGAAAGCTGGACAGACTTGGCAGGCCCAAGCGCATAGTGAGGGTCTGCTGGGAACGCCTGGCAGAGCCCTCGGCCAGGGATGTATTCAACTCCCACCTCCGGGAGAGCTTCGACCAGATCCCGGGGGATGTTGGAGACATAGAGTCCGAGTGGACCATGTTCTCCGCATCTATTGTCGATGCTGCTGCCCGTAGCTGTGGCCATAAGGTCTGCGGTGCCTGTTGTGGCGGGAATCCCAGAACCCGGTGGTGGACACCGGTAGTAAGGGATGCTGTTAAGCTGAAGAAGGAGTCTTATCGGCTGTGGATGGCTTGTTGGACTCCTGAGGCGGCTGACGGGTACCGTGAGGCCAAGCATGCTGCGGCCAGGGCTGTGGCAGAGGCAAAAACTCGGGCCTGGGAGGAGTTCGGTGAGGCCATGGAGAAGGACTACCAGTTGGCCTCGAACGGTCCGTCGCCTCAGGCGGGGGAAGCAGTGCTTCGCCAACACTGTTTATAGTGGGGGCGGAAGACTGCTGACCTCGACTGAGGACATTATCGGGCGGTGGAAGGAGTACTTCGAGGATCTCCTCAATCCTGCCATCACGCATTCCGTGGTGGAAACAGAGGCTGGGGACTTCATGCTGAAGTCACCGAGGTGGTTAAAAAGCTCCGCAGTGGCAAGGCTTCGGGGGTGGATGAGATCCGCCCTGAGTACCTCAAGTCTCTGGATGTTGTAGGGCTGTCATGGTTGACACGTCTCTTCAACATTGCGTGGCGGCCGGGGACAGTGCCTCTGGACTGGCAGACTGGGGTGGTGGTCCCCCTTCATAAGAAGGAGAGTCCGACCGATAGTCGAACCTCGGCTTCAGGAGGAGCAGTGTGGTTTTCGTCCCGGCCGTGGAACACTGGACCAGCTCTATACCCTCTACAGGGTGCTCAAGGGTTCATGGGAGTTTGCCCAACCAGATCACATGTGTTTTGTGGACCTGGAGAAGGCATTCGACTGTGTCCCTCGTGATGCCCTGTGGGGGGTGCTCCAGGAGTATGGAATCGGGGGCCCTTTACTAGGGGCCATCCAGTCCCTGTACGAGCGGAGCAGGAGTGTGGTCCGCATTGCCGGCACTAAGTCGGACCTGTTCCCAGTGCATGTTGGACTCCGGCAGGGATGCCCTTTGTCACCGGTCCTGTTCATAATTCTTATGGACAGGATTTCTAGACGCAGCCAAGGGCCGGAGGGGGTCGGGTTTGGGGACCAATGGATTTCATCTCTTCTTTTTGCAGATGACGTGGTCCTGCTGGCCCCCTCTAGCCAAGACCTACAGCATGCGCTGTGGCGGTTCGCAGCCGAGTGTGAAGCGGCTGGGATGAGGATCAGCTCCTCCAAGTCCGAGGCCATGGTACTCGACCGGAAAAGGGTGGCTTGTCCTCTTCAGGTTGGAGGGGAGTTCCTGCCTCAAGTGGAGGAGTTTAAGTATCTCGGGGTCTTGTCCACGAGTGAGGGAAGAATGGAGCGGGAGATCGACAGACGGATCGGTGCGGCTGCCACAGTAATGGGGGCGCTGTGCCGGTCCGTTGTGGTGAAGAGAGAGCTGAGCCGAAAAGCAAAGCTCTCAATTTACTGGTCGGTCTACGTTCCTACCCTCACCTATGGCCATGAACTTTGGGTCATGACCGAAAGAACGAGATCCCGGATACAAGCGGTTGAAATGAGCTTCCTCCGTAGGGTGGCCGGGCACTCCCTTAGAGATAGGGTGAGGAGCTCGGCCATCCGGGAGGGGCTCGGAGTAGAGCCGCTGCTCCTCCACATCGAGAGGAGCCAGTTGAGGTGGCTCGGGCATCTATACCGGATGCCTCCGGGACGCCTTCCTCGGGAGGTGTTCCAGGCACGTCCCACCAGGAGGAGGCCCAGGGGACGGCCCAGGACACGCTGGAGGGACTATGTCTCTCGGCTGGCCTGGGAACGCCTTGGGCTCCCCCTGGAGGAACTGGAGGAGGTGTCTGGAGAGAGGGACGTCTGGGCGTCTCTGTTGAGTCTGCTGCCCCCGCGACCCGGTCCCGGATAAGCGGAAGACGACGAGTACGAGTACGAGTACGAGTACGAGTACATAAATATTATACTCTGGGCATATGTCCTACACAGTCATATGGAAGACTGTTTCACAGTTGTATAGCAGATTATTGATACATAGGTTACAGGTTTTGATTTATTTTACTGAAGTACTATATAACATTTTATTGATATTATAGAAATAGATGGGACTGTTTGAATTTGAATAGTTTCTATGATTTTATTTCAATAATATGAAGTGCAAAGGAAAAACTTTTTTGCCATATTTTGATTGGACTATATGAGAGTTTAACAAAATGTTAGAGTAGATCTGATCTTATAGAGGACTAGAGATGTAAGTAGGTGGTTACAGTATGTTACCTGCATGTTTCTATATCTACACTTTTTTGTTTTGTACTAGCCGGTAATGTATCTATCAACACCTTTGATAAACAGTAAAATCCGTTTTCCTTCTCTGATGTAAAGAGATCCATTTCCAAGATTAATATGAAGTACAATGCTAATGCTGCATTTCTTGCTCCTGAACCCAGTCATTTAGCTACTGAATATGCATATCAATAATATCACTGCAGTCCAAAATAGAGAGACACAAACAATGTTCACTTACTTTTGCGGCTGTAAAGGTAAAACACTTTCTCAAACAAAATAAAATCAAGCACGTTTGGTCTAAGCTTTTTTAAAATCAAATCCTTAACAAGAACATCGACAGAAAATTTCAAGAAGTGATTTTTTTTCTTCTCTGTATTAGTGTACACTCACCGGCCACTTTATTAGGTACACCTCGCTAGTACTGGGTTGGACCCCCTTTTGCCTTCAGAACTGCCTTAATCCTTCGTGGCATAGATTCAACGAGGTACTGGAAACATTCCTCAGAGAGTTTGGTCCATATTGACATGATTGCATCACACAGATTTGTCGGCTGCACATCCATGATGCGAATTTCCCGTTCCACCACATGCCAAAGGTGCTCTATTGGATTGAGATCTGGTGACTGTGGAGGCTTTTAGAGTCCAGTGAACTCATTGTCATGTTCAAGAAAACAGTCTGAGATGATTTGTGCTTTATGACATGGCTTGCTGGAAGTAACCATCAGAAGATGGGTACACTGTGGTCATAAAGGGATGGACATGGTCAGCAATAATACTCAGGTAGGCTGTGGCGTTGACACGATGTTCAATTGGTACTGAGGGGCCCAAAGTGTCCCAAGAAAATATCCCCCACACCATTACACCACCACCACCAGCCTGAACCGTTGATACAAGGCAGGATGGATCCATGCTTTCATGTTGTTGACACCAAATTCTGACCCTACCATCCAAATGTCGCAGCAGAAATCGAGATTCATCAGACCAGGCAACGTTTTTCCAATCTTCTATTGTCCAATTTTGGTGAGCCTGTGTGAATTGTAGCCTCAGTTTCCTGTTCTTGGCTGACAGGAGTAGCACCCGGTGTGGTCTTCTGCTGCTGTAGCCTTTCCGCCTCAAGGTTCGACATGTTGTGCATTCAGAGATGCTCTTCTGCATGCCTTGGTTGTAACGAGTGATTATTTGAGTTACTGTTGCCTTTCTATCAGCTCGAACCAGTCTGGCCATTCTCCTCTGACCTCTGGCATCAACAAGGCATTTGCACCCACAGAACAGCTGCTCACTGAATATTTTCTCTTTTCCAGACCATTTTCTGTAAACCCTAGAGATGGTAGTGCGTGAAAATCCCAGTAGATCAGCAGTTTCTGAAATACTCAGACCAGCCCGTCTGGAACCAACAACCATGCCACATTCAAAGTCACTTAAATCACCTTTCTTCCCCATTCTGATGCTTGGTTTGAACTGCAGCAGATCGTCTTGAGCATGTCTACATGCCTAAATGCGTTGAGTTGCTGCCATGTGATTGGCTGATTAGAAATTTGCGTTAACAAGCAGTTGGACAGGTGTAACTAATAAAGTGGACGGTGAGTGTATAATGCCACAGTTGAGGGATCACCAGTCAAAACATAGGAACAAGTGAAGGAGCTTACATTTCGCTCCACTTTGACTTTAGAACCGATATTGTTTTTCAGCAGGGATTTCCCACAAAAGCGGCACAGCTTGACCTGAAAGGGTGCTGCAGCATTAAAGAGTGTGTCATCAGTGTATATATGGCTATCAGATGTGTCAAATCATTTCTTAAAATAGAAACACATTGATAAAATCAGACCCATAGAAACCAGATTTTTCAAAAACAAAAAAACACTTTATGCTAGTAGTTATCACATGACTTAGATGTTCTGTTTGACAGATATCTAATTTAATTTAAAGTCAAAAATTGTTCAGTTTTTGTTGTTAAAAACTGGATACAAAACATTGTTCTGCTTTTTTGGGAAAAAAATACAAATTTTATTTTTATTTATTATCTTTTCTTATTTGTGCATATTAGTTGTTTTTAGTTTTGTATTGGTTGTGTGCTACTGACAATATCATAAATCATAAATGTGTACCACTGCCACCTTTCCCTTAATACCATTGTTGACATTGGTGGTTGAACATAGAAAAACTTGTATACAGGTAAAATATGGACAAATAAAGAACAATGTTATAACTACTATTATTACTTTTAATAACATTATTTAGGATGCTGAGGGCGCAACCCTACAAGGAACGTTGTACAGGGCAAGAAAAGAGAGAGAGATAGAGCTTTTTTTTTTCATGCCCCTCAACCATCCCCTAGGACATACTCTCCCCCCCAAAAATGAATTGGGATTTTCGCCCCTGAGCACAGGTAATATATAGAAGAACTTCAGACTGCATTTCAGTCATCACATAGAACTTTGAAGGGTCTGAAATTGGAAATTCTGAAATGTTAAATCTCTGAGTCATCACTGCATTCTGTATGATTTGGTTGGCTGGATATCTTTAACCATCCATAGGCAACATATTGGTATGTTTTATAAAGCTCTGGTGAGTAATCTCCCAGGATAAAATGCTAACCTACTTTCTGTTTGCTCTAAAAACTATTATTTAATTGCTGTCAAATGGTTGCTTTAAAACATTCTGAGAACTTTGATAGATTTTGGCAAAACAACATTTTCCTACTATGAATCATGGTCTTGGAATCATCTACAAAAAGTTCTTCAACTCAAAACACATCCATTGATGATTTTAAAAGAATCATAAAAATGCACCAAAGGAGGAATGCCACTGTTTTTTGTCAATGTTTCTTCACCCTTCTTAAGTGACTCCCACCAGGAGTCAGAGCCACGGAGGACAAAACTTCAGGATCATAGGGATCATCGAACCCCTCCACCACATTAAGCTGGGGATTTTACAGATGGGGTTAGAGTTTGAAGAGTGGTCACTCATCTTATTTACAATGAAGGTAAGCAGGAACTCATGGGTTAAACGTGAAAATTAAACGTACCTAGATATTCTGATCTAAAGTATAAATAACTTTAACTGTAACAATAATTTTGTTTGGGTGTAAATAAATCTGGCACCAGAAAATTAGTTGTTTCTAAACATTAGTTCCCAAGACTGTGGAAATGGTGGTGGACCTTCGGAGAACACCACCCCCATACACCCCTCTCACCATCCTCAACAACACTGTATCGGCCGTGGACCACTTCAGGTTCTTAGGAACCACCATCTCTGAGGACCTGAGATGGTCTTCACAAATAGACACTGTTCGAAAGAAGGCCCAGCAGAGACTGTACTTCCTGAGGCAACTCAAGAAGTTCAACCTTCCACAGGAGCTGTTGGTCATCTTCTACACTGCCATCCTTTAGTCTGTCCTGTCTTCATCCATCTCAGTGTGGTTTGGCTCATCCACAAAACAGGACAGGTCCAGACTGCAATGAATAATCAGGACTGCAGAGATAATAATCAGAGCTGACCTTCCCTCCATCCCGGACTTATACAGGTCTAGGGTCAAGAAAAGAGCTGCCAAAATCTCTGTCAACCCCACACACCCTGCACATAAACTGTTTAGAGTTTTACCTTCAGGCCGCCGCTACAGAGCACTGTTTACTAAAACCAACCACCACAGAGACAGTTTCTTCCCCCAGGCTGTTTCTCTGATGAACATTCAATAGAGTACAGAATAACAGCATACAGATGTTGCAAATGCACCTTTTTTATTAGATATGTGTATATTGTACATTGTAAATTGTAAATTTGTATATTCTGTAATGCAGAATATTTCATTGTACATTGTATATTGTACATTGTAAATTGTGAATTGTAAATTTGTATATTCTGTAATGCAAAAACAGAACAAAAGAGCAAAGTGTACCGGAGGCAAATTCCTTGTTTGTATGTACGAACTTGGCAATAAAGCTGATTCTGATTCTGATTCTGATTACTGGAGCTCATCAATACAAGGTAACAAAAGAAAAAGTGTTGTAGAAAAATAGGAAACTGAGAGGCTTTTCTGATTCTCACAGACCAGGATTCTACCGAGTCTCACAGTGAAAAGCTAAAATTAGCACTTTGTGACATCATTATTTACACATGTGACGTTTGGTCTCCCATTCCCCCTGGAGGAGTGTACTAACCACATCCTGAATACACAACTGCGCTGAACCCTGAACACCAAAGAGCAACAAAAAAGGCTTCACAGTTACATCCACACTGTCAGGAATTGTGTTTAGGGAGTAGGATCAGGATGCAAGGAGATACTCGGGAGCCATATGGTATGGTTAAGATTCATTATTTATTTGGAAGGCTTGATGAGCAGAGTTGACAGAGCAGACTTAATCAAGCTCGGAGAATCAGGTCAAGATAAACAAGATGTACAGGGCTTACTGGGAGCTGAACAGGAACAGAGACTAGATTGGCATGGAATCAGGAACATACCAGGATCATAGCAGGAACTTTGCAGGATCCTGCAACGAGGAACAAGCTTTTATACAGAGGAAAGTGAATAGTGAGACAATGGGAAGGAGAGGCAGGTAATCAGGGTGAGTACTGACAGGTGTGATGACCAGTGTAGGGAACTGAGGTAAATAGGTTACTATGGCTATGGGGAAACTGAGATATGGAACATGAGGAGAAACTAAACTAAACAACAAACTTGGGGAAACGTGCCTGAAGGGAAACACTATGGACAAAGCAGGGCGAGAAATTAAACAGAACATAACCTAACATAAATAGTAACTCTAGAAGGAACTCAATCTAAGGACATGGAAAGAACTAAAGGTAAACTAGTACAAGAATACTTGGCAAGAAACTAAAACTAAAGAAAACCAAAGAAGGGAAATAACCATAAGGAATAGACAAAGAGAACTGTACTAATAATAAACCTGAGGGAGAAACAATTCCAATAAACAAATAAGTAAAAAATAACCAAAGGGACCTACGGATGAGGGAAGAAGGAACTACTAAAACTAAGGGGCAGAAGTGTAGACAAAACTAAAACACCAGGATAACAGAAGGAATATATAAACATAACTATTAAACCAGAAGGAACAGAAACATCTAACTGAAAAAGTAAAACACAAAATCAAAAATGGCAGATCCTGACACAACACCCTGCTAAACTGTGACAAACTAATGCAGAAAGCAGCTAATACTGGCTGTGGTTCCAGGCCTGCATATATTGAATGGTAGGGCGTTGGTATGTATACTTCTCTAATAATAACTGTAAACATTATTCATTTTAATACTAAATTCTAATGAAAGAGGATGAATCAGAATGGTTATATAAAGACCCCACGGTGGTGCTGTGGTTATACTGGTCATCTTAAACTAAGAGGTTGCAGTTTTGAATCCTGACTGGAGTTGTTTTATTTGGAGTTTCCATGTTCTTCCTTTTCATATTTTTATTAAAAAAAAACCTTTATGTTGGGGTGCTAATAAATGACCCTTAGGAGTCTGTATGCATGGCTCTAGGTCTCTGTGTTTGGCCCGGTAAAGGAGGTTCAACCTGCATGGCTATCTCACCTCACAACCACTGACGGCTCAGACTCAACTTGTAGTTCTAAATTTTCAGTACACCAAATGAAAAAGTGGACATCTGGATACAGTTTTAAAGAAGAACAATCAACAAGATAAAACCAGGAGAAAACAATGTGGGCTTGTTTTTGGAATTTGCTTTTTTGAATTGTTGTATTCAGTTTTGGAGATTTTTGGATTAGAAAAGATAAGTGGAAGTGAAACAAAGCCTAAACATTACTAAAAGGTACTATATAGTACATGTTAGCAAGTCAGTTGTTTAAAAGTCAGATTAGTTGTTGTTTTGAGTTTTTTTTATATATATTTTATATTTTTTTTGTTTTCTTCTTTGTAAATAGTCAAGTTTTGATAGATAGGAAAATTATAATCATGGTAATTATTATAATAATATCAATAACTAATATAATAGTAGTTCACAGTCTCCCCGCTGTACTTCACACACTGAAGTACAGTGGGAAGAACAAGTATTTGATACACTGCCAATTTTGCAGGTTTCGTACTTGCAAAGCATGTAGAAGTGTTTAATTTTTATCATAGGTACTCTTCAACTGTGAGTGACAGAATCTAAAACAAAAATGCAGAAAATCACATTTTATTACATGACATAAGTATATGATGCATCAGACAAAAAAAAAATCGTCTCCTGTAGTTCTTGACGAGGTTTGCACACACTGCAGCAGGGATTTTGGACCACTCCTCAGGATCTTGAGAAGATACAGATCTTATCCAGTTCCTCCAGGTTTCGGGGCTGTCGTCAGACTTTCAGCTCCCTCCAAAGATTTTCAATTGGGTTCTGTAGACTAGCTAGGCCACTCCAAGACCTTGAGATGCTTCTTACGGAGCCACTCCTTAGTTGCCCTGGCTGTGTGCTTCGGCTCGTTGTCATGCTGGAAGACCCAGCCACGACCCATCTTCAATGCCCTTACTGAGGGAAGGAGGTTGTTGGCTGAGATCTCCTGATACATGTCCCCATCCATCCTCCATTCAGTACGGTGCAGTCGTCCTGACCCCCTTGCAGAAAAGCATCCCCAGAGAATGATGTTTCCTCTTCCATGCTTCATGGTAGGGATGGAGTTCTTGGGGATTTACTCATCCTTCTTCTTCCTCCAAACAGGGCGCTGCAGGATTTTAATCCATGGTGGCGTAGTGTGTTACTATTGGCCTTCTTTGAAACTGTGGTCCCAGCTCTCTTCAGGTCACTGACCAGGTCCTGCTGTGTAGTTCTGGGCTGATCCCTCACCCCTTATCCCTGATGTCCTTACACAGCTCTCTGGTCTTGGCCATTGTGGGGAGGTTGGTGTTTGTTTGTTTGTTTGTTTGTTTGTTTGATTGAGTGTGTGGACAGGTGTGTTTTATACAGATAATGAGTTCAAACAGGTGCAGTTAATACAGGTAATGAGTGGAGAACAGGAGGGCTTCTTGAAGAAGAACTAACAGGCCTGTGAGAGTTGGGATTCTTATCGGTTGTTGAGTGATCAAATACTTGTCATGCAATAAAATGCAATTTAATTACTTAAAATCAAACAATGTGATTCTAAGGATTTTTGTTTTACGTGACTCACAGTTGAAGAGTACCTATGATAAAAATTAAAGACTGCAAAATCTGCGATGTATCAAATACCTGTTTTCTCCTCTCGGCAGCCTCCCTGACCAAGTTTGGAGAAATGTCCAATATTTGTAATCTCCCTATTATCCCATGTTGTCTCTGGTTATTGGTAACTGACCTCACTGTGTCATGGTTTTACATAATGTTGTGAAATGTTTGTACTTTTCTCCTGACTGATACCTTTGTCAGATTAAATAAATTTACCCCTTTTTACCCTAAAGAATACAAATGTGCAAATGTTAGACAATTTCTACTTTACCAACTGAGCTACTTCAGGTTCATCAGTCAGTGTAACTGATTGCTTTTGTGAGCTGAAGACAACTAGATGCAGAAACTGAACCAGAAGGTGTTTCAGCAAGGTATCAGTGTGCACACCTGTACAACCAGGTTATTGCAGCTTTGTAGTTGTTGCATTGTGTCCCACAATAGATTAGTTCGGTTTTCACTTGAATTGTACAGGATATGTCTAATTGTTTTACATCTTAAAAACCTGGTATTTTTACAGTGGTCTGTACATCTTGAGGTGTTACCTGAAAACCATGTTCCTTAGTGTGATGCATTGTTATAATGGAGAACCTAATGGCAACCCAAGGATAAACTGCATCATGTTAATGTTTTTTTTTTCATCTTGCAGCAGACTGTGCAACTAAAACAGAATCTGCAAATTGCTGACAAAGTGGATGATATCACAGTCATCCTGAAAGTTGTGTTGGTTCAGATAATCTGTGAACAGTTTCTGCTGTCACTCCACTGATCCCAGGCCAAGTGTTGGTGTTCCTACCCGAGCATCATGCAGCTGCTCCAGTGGTGATTAATCCACCATCACCATCAACTGGCCCAGATATTCTCGCCTGATTTGCTGTGATGACCTGTACAGAAGAAACTGTTCTTATTTCTCTGCTTCCGCTGCTGATCACACTCGAATAAAGAGTCTCTGCAGATCCTGTGCGGATACTGTGCAGCAGGACAGAATGTGAATCAGATAGCAACACTTCCTGCAATATGTTATAAAACTTTATACCAAAATGCCGTCTATCTGAATACATGTGCACACATGCACACTAATATGATACCACATCTGCAGACACAACACACGCAGTACACCCAAACAGCGGGTAAGGGGATCAGAAACCACAGTATCACCCACACTCACAACTTTCACTGTTCTGCAGCAGAAACTTGCAGAGGCAGGAAATAAGATGTGCTCCTATAAAACATAAGCACTTCAGGTGGATCTGACCTGATGACATCAAAGTGCTTTTAGATCTGGGGGTGATAACACTACCGGTAGGAGGAGGTAGCCAAGGCTTTCTCAAATCTGTACCTGGGGGTGGTGCTTTCCACTAACTCTTTTCAAAGAAAGACATAGAGAAAGTGCAACAGAATGATGTCAAAAATAAAGACACACCAAAACGATAGTGGGTAACATTTAGCAGATTACAGAATATCCAGCTCATGTCCTACACATGTTTGCCTCCAGACAGGAGTTCAACTCTGCTGACAGTTTCAAGTTTAAAGGTACAGTGTGCTTACAGGACTGGGTGCAGGGAGGTGGACAGCAAGTCCAGGTCAGCTCTAAGCTGTGCCTTGATAACAGCTCTGTTGCCCAGCACAACGCTTCCAGGCGGAATCTTAGCAACAAAGTTGTTCTGTTTCAAGACTTTTGATCTGAGTTTCTGTCTCAAGTGTAAAATTCTAAACTGAAGGATGGGTTAAATGTGGAGAAAAAAGCTTCAGTTTATGCAGAATTCAGCTGTAATGGGTTGAGGCAGAATCTAAAATGTGGGTTGATACCACAGATATGTGATGCAGATAAAACATTTTTTATGATGAAAATAACTCAAACAGAAAAAGAATGGGTGGAAAAAATTAATTCCTTTTTCCATCAGTGATCTGTTGTAAGCCAACAGGGGATGTCCCACTTCTGCATGCTGAGCCTAAAGGTAACACACAGAGACACATTATGTCTTTCTATCTTTTAAGGGACTTAGCACTGACTTCCATTCATTTTCTTTTCATTTCAATGACCTAACCCTAAACCTATGCTAAACTCAGTTGACACCTTAGTCCTAAACCTAACCCCTAACCCAAAGACAGCATTTCTATTTATGGGGCCCAATGCCCTGGGCCCCATAGGTCCTCATATATATGTTGAAAAAATAGGCCTTACACTGTAACAAATGCTAGAAGACACACCTGTGGACCTGTGGCTCACAATTTCAGCTTTTATCATTTTCTCTTCCATTGTCCACTGCAGCACAAATTGTTCTGCTGTAGACAATTTTTATTGTTTGCAAATAACTGTGTGAAAATAATTCAAAATCATTACCTGAACCATTAATTGTTACTTGGATTGCATTAAAGGACAGTTTGATTTTTTCCTGTTTCTTTACTGAACCAGTTTTTTCATATGCCATTTCCTCTGATCAGAAACCTATGAGTAGTTTTATTGGTTTGAAGGTAACATATCAGACTGCAGAAGCTGGACTGCAGTTTGGGTCTGTGATAAACCTGATAGTTCCTCAAAAATTTCCACTATGTACACATTTTGTCATGTCACAATCATAACATTTTAATCAATTTTATTAGCAGTTTATGTGAAAGGCCAACACAATAAAGCATAACTGTGAAGTGGAAGGAAATCAATACCTGATTTTTAATATGTTTTACAAAATAAAATCTGTAAAGTGTGGTGTGCATTTGTAGTCAGCCAAACATTGTTCTGATACTCTTATATAGAATTAAAAGCAATTAACTGCTTTAAGAAGTCCACTTGTGTGTAATGTAATATAATATTGTATAAATCTAGTTGTTCTGTGAAGGTCTCAGAGGTTATTTAGAGAACATTAGTGAACAAACAGCATCATGAAGACCAAGGAACACAGCAGACAGGTCAGGGAGAAAGTTGTGGAAAGACCAGAGCTCTGTTCAATCCATCTTCTGAACATGGAAAGAGGATGGACCATCTGCAACCCTACCAAGACATGGAGGTCCATCTAATCTGAGAGGCCAGACAAGGACACCATTAAACAGAGAGGCAGCCAATAGTCCCAGGTTAACTCTGGAGGAGCTGTGGAGATCTATAGCTCCGTGGGAGAATCTGTCAACAGGAAATCTATTTCTTGTGCACTCCACAAATCTGGCCATTATGGAATAAAGGTAAGAAGAAAGGCATAACAGAAAGAAGGGATAATATGTTCCATATTCAGTTTGCCACGAGCCATATGGGACACAGCAACCATGTGGAAGAAGGTGCTCTGGTCCAATGACCCCAAAATAGAACATTTTCGCATGCATTCTCTGCAAACTGCTGCGTGCATCTAAAACCTAACATTGCACATCCTCCTGTTCACATCATTCTCATTGTAAAACATAATACTGCCAGGATCATGCTGTGTGGGAACTTTTTTCAACAGGGAAAGTAAGCTAGTTATAGTCGATGGTGAGATGGATGGAGCCAAATAAGGGCAATCCTGTACCAAAATCTGTTAGAGCTCCAAAGGACTTGAATGTCCTGGAGGTTACCCTCCAGTAAAATGATTCTGAACGATCAACCACAGCTACAATGGAATGGTTTAGATAAAAGCATATTCATATGTTATAATAGCCCAGTCAAATTCCAGACTTAAATTCAACTGAGATGTTCTGGGTCCTGCTAACCTAACAGAACATCTCACATGTTATTTAGAAAGTTTAGGAGATGATGGGTGTTGCATGGCCCAATTGTAGCATGATGTTGAACCACCCCATTGTTGCTCATGGCTGCACAAAGTGTGATATTACCACCACGCTTGCCACGAACAGCGACAATGGCACATTGGCCGGTCAAATTTTTGCCTCTCCTTCTCTTTTTCGCCAGATTGAATCTGGCTTCCTCCAATTATAGGTATCCATGGGGTTGGTCCTTTGAATCCAGCTGAAAAACTGTCTACATGAAGAAAAATGCTAATTTGAAAGTGAGTTACATAGTTAAATTTCAACATCACTTCAACTGTGATTGCTGTACAAAACCGAACTTTTGTTTATAATGAAATATCTGCTCTTTAACCCTTTCTGAGTTCCTCTCAAAAGGCACTCTGTACGGTTGTTTGTATGAAACAACCGTACACATCCTATTGCATTTGAGGACATGGTCAATGATGGACATGCTTTCACTATTCTATCAAAAAACATTTCTTGTTGGAGGGAGAAAAGGGCTGCCCTTCTGCCTCCATGTGGACGTCTTCCAATTTTACAGAAAGACATTGTGTTTTCATTAAAAAAAAATAAATCCATGCTGTATACAGTCTAGCCCACAAATACAGAACCTTTGATTTTGACAACAGTTTTGACAACACTGTACAGCAGTCTTCTTTACTCCAAACATTTTTACAGTATACAGTCATATAATGGGGGATAACAATTATCTGTTCTCTTCTCTGAATGCCTGGATGATGGTTGAAACAAAGAACCAACAGTTGTTGGATTGCATCCTGAGTCCGAGTTCTCTCTTAGTCAACCCATGGACAATAACATGGCCGATGATGGTTGCACGGATTTCATCTGAAATGAGTGATCGACCACTTCTTACGTGTACTCTTTGCCTTTCTCACTGATTTTCTTTATCCATTTCTTATCCATTTATACTGTTTAATTTGTACTGTATTGCACCGACTACGCCAAAACAAATTCCTTGTATGTCCAAAAACGTACTTGGCAATAAAGCTTTTCTGATTCTGATTCTGATTCTGAAACCTTGACATTCCTCACCTCCCTCAACTGGCTTGTATTAGTTCCCTCATTATAAGCCAAAGGTGGAATCAATTTTGTGTTTAGCTGCTGACACCTGTGTCATAATTGTGGTTAAAGTGTGCAGCATATGTTTACATTTTGCACAGCAAGTGCATTACAATGTAAATGTGTTTGCAAGCAGTGTCTAGTGATGTGAAACGTGGGTTGGGTTTTGATCACAAGGCAACTAAATTGATAACTTGGTTTAGGCTACTGAAAAATTGGCTTTGAGAATAGTGTGCAGTGTTTAAGCAATTGAGAAATACTGTAATAGCAGCTGCCACTGCTTGCACATAAAAAGTAATACCTTTACACACCACTAGAGGTCAGGCTTTGTTCTAATATAAAAAAATTTAAAAATAGATCAGATGCTGGCTTTACCTCGTGCCACATTATAAATATCTGAATAGAATAGAATAGAATATATGACCTAATCGAGGCTGATTGGTTAAAGCTAATTTCTGGGTTGGGCAGGACAGGAAACGAGGCAGTTTTTGGGATCCGTAATGAAAATAAAAAAGTGTAAAGTTAGAGTCCAGATGAGCGGAAATTAAACATTTCCCACTTCACTACAAAATGTTTAATAAATTATTATCAAAACATTTCTGGATTTACCAAGTTTCATCCATTTATAACAAATAGATTTTATTTTGTTAAGTTTGTTCTTGCACTCAGACTGGTGGTTTCTATTTACATGTATTTGTTGGGGGCTGGGGTCACATGTTAAGTACATGTTATTTCCTTTAATACAATTCTAACTGAAGCTTTTTTAATTCATTTTACTTTACATTTACATTTTTCTAAAGCTGATCAGAGCTTCTAAGAATTCCTTATTAGTAGACTAGTAGTATTGTAAGCAGGGTATTAAGGAGGTTGAAAACAAACAAATTCCCAAGCTCTCTGTAGGAGAACAGGTCTGGGTGTGATGCTACAAAAATCATTTTCCTGTTTTATCATCATAAATGAAGGACGTGGAGTGTGATAAACTCTGCTGGGACTGTGTACTTTGTCAGGTGAGACTCAGACTGAGCATTTTGACAGCAAACATTCCAGGTGGATTTGGAATAAAACAAAGGATTAGGATGTGGAGCTCCCACTGTTAAGTACAGTGGAGGACCTATGACACTGTGGATTTGTTTTTTTTTCAAAGGTTCGTGGAACCTTGTCAGAATCCATGGAATCAAGAAATTAGAAATGTAAAGTTTTACACTGCTTAATAAATGTAAGTTAAGTTTTGGTTTTTGTTCTTTTTGAATGATTTATTATGTTGCTGTAACCAAACATTCTCATTTTGAGATTTTTACAAATCTTTTATTTTGGTAGTCTCAGACGGAAGTTGTACCCTTTCTTCAGTTCAGATTGTAGTATTGTAGAGATCCAGTGTGGCTGGCAGGCAGAGGAAGGAATCGGCAGAATCTGGGATATATCTGGGGAAAAAAAGGGCAGTCGGTGATTAAACCGGCAGAAATCCCCGGAGCCTTGACCAACACGCCGCGGAGAACTGTTCCTACTCTCCGCTGCTGGCTGCGGTTTTTCCTCCCAGGAATCTCCTTGGGATCTGGATCCGCAAAGTAAGTAGCTCGATTGTCCCTTGCCTACATATCCCAGCACACTGATCGAGCTTACTCTGCTCCTTCTGTGTTTCATTTGGAATAAACTGTGCAGTTTAAACGCCGCGGAGCTTGCATTGTGCTGCGAACTTATAGAGGATCATCTTAATTAGCATCTGCCGCAATGAAAGCCAATTAATGCCGCGGGGCGGCTGCATATGAATGCAGGGCAAAGACGGGGAGGGGAGTGGCGAAGAAAAGGCTTTCATTCAGCTCAGCTGATTTAATGTCTCTTAGTTGCGGCTGCAGATGCACACGCACAGGGCTGATTGCTGCCTGGAAACACCGTTGTTCATTGGATGGATGTGTGTGGGTGTGTACGGTGCTGTTTTGACCACCGCAGGGCCTGCAGATGGGCACGCTACTGGCCTGGATGCGCAGGTTCGCCGGGGAACTGTAGCCGGCTGACAGCGCCTTCCCCACAGCTCAGTGTCTCAGAGGCCGGCCTGGCTGACACAAGCAAGGCGTGGCGTCCTGGCAGCATTACACACACACACACGGGCGCAGCTGCTTTACAAATCACTTTAGACATGTCCAAACTAAGCAGGCCTTTTAAGTGCACAGATGTGACCCCATGATGGTGCGAACTGACTTGTGTTTTCGGGGGTCCAGGATCGTTTCCAGTCATTATTAGAAGTCTTTAAAAATGCAGCCTCATCATGCATGCAGGCCTTCCAGCTGTCCCCTTGCTGTCTCTCCAGGTGTCTCCGGGTTATTAGGAGAGAATCATCACCATTCATCCACCCATTCATTCTCTGTACCCGCTTTTCCGTGCGGGGTGGGCGGGGGCTGGTGCCTATCTCAAGGGGTCATTGGGCGGGGATACACCCTGGACAGGTCGCCAGTCAGTCCAACGCCATGAATAAGAAATGGATTAGCCATAACATTAAGACCAGTTTTCCTGAACATACGGTGACGTAAAGGTGGGGCACAAGGGGCGTCAGGATGCATAAAGCTCACCAGACAACAATAGTGGGGTTACAAGAGAACAATATACGATTTTAGCAATATTTCTATAAAACTATAAATTATCCCAATTTTTTTCTGTTTTTATTTGTTGTTTTCTCACAAATCTTTTAAAGGTTTTGTCAATCACAAACTATTTAAAAGAATATTCAGTGTAGAGTGACCTAGTTTATGTTTGCTAATCCATGTATGCCTATCTAATTCTAAGGTTGTCCTTATGCCAAAAAGCATTCAAATGTCACTTTTAGAATGTTACAAATAGAATAAAGGTTTAATTAACCTCAAACTGCCTTTTTAAGTATATTTAGAGTTCAATTGAATTATCCAGTTCAGGATTAATGAGTCTGGGTGGTTTAAATACTGACGTTTTAGCAGCTAATGGTTAGCTATTCTTCCAGAGTTTTCTAACTAGGGCATTTATTGTATCATTTATTGCTTTCAAGAAAAATTTCGTATCATGATAAGAAATTTTATTTATCGTGACAATGATAAATTCCAGTTGATGGTGTTTGGGAAACCCCAAAAACTGGCTGTTCTGTTTGAATTATTTTCACTATTTTCTCCAATTTTGGTTCCACTGAAAGCAGTTACTGTTTGCAGTTTAGTGATAAGAATCACACTTTTATGTCACTTGTGTCCCAAAGAAGTCCTTTTCAAAAAGGGCATGTTTATCTAAGAGCATTATGTGTTTGTGGAACTGGGACTGCAGTGTCATGTAGTCACAGCTATTCAGTTACCTAACAAAGACTACAAAATGCTTTAAATACTTATTTCTCATTATTAGTATTAGTATTTTGGATTTTGGACTGTAGATGATTAAATGTAATTCAGACTCATAAAAAGCTACAAGGAGAAAGTTTGCACCACCAGCAGCTAAGCGTTAGTGCGCGTGTTTTCTGTTGCAGTACTTTCACAGTTCCAACAAGTTCTTGGTATCTTGTCAGTCACTGTTTCACAGTTTTTTCCACCAAGTTTGCATGAAAAACTAATTTTTGAAGTGGCCAGCCCAACATCTTTATTAGCCGACTCCATCCACAAAATAGGGCTTCAACTGACAAACTACCTGCTTCATTGCATACTTCATTGCAGTGGATGGCAACAGATGAGTTGACTACAGCTCCGCAGGGTTGGTTGATGAGGAAATTGTCTTTCAGTCCTGCAGTCTGTAACCATGCCCAGTGAAGTCAAAATGTGATCATTTTGACAGTCTTGAGATGACCCACTTCTGTAACACGCTCAGCAAATTGGGACTGAACTCAGTTTCTCCAGCTCATTTTGCTTAGGGGTTAACTGGAGTAAAAAAAAAATCCCTACTGGCTTACTTCTAGAACAGGCAGTTTAAAAACTGGACTCTGTCTTTGGACTAATCTGTAACTTTCTCTACTTGGTGCTGTTTTTACGTTCGAAGTTTTATTGGTTGATTTTTTTATTCTGATGCTCCAAACAACTTCTCGTTCCCAATGTGTATGGATCAGTCAGCTTCAAGATCATAACACATCTTGGAGTTTGTGGTTCTCCACTAGCGTTGGGCAGTAGTCATCTTTTGAAAACTGCTTTTCTCAAATCTTACTGTAGTATACAGTAGAAATTACTGCCTGGAATTTTGTGCATCTAAAGACTTTTTTCAATATACTTCAATCCATACAATTTTGTAATGGGCAATATTTTTCATTGCTATCACATCATGGACACATGCAATTTAACCAAATAACAGTTATAATAATAGCTCAAAGAAAGAGGTTCACAGTGTTAAGGGCAGAACATAGTCGTGTGTACTGTGAGCACACGCTGTCTGCGGATGTTTAAGGTTTCATAGTGGAGCGTACCAATTTCCTACATGTCTGGTGATAAATTCCTACACTTCCCACACTTTCTGCCATGGTTTCATTGGACAGGAAGCAGACGTCCACTTTGAGTGTGCGCAGAGTCTACGCTTACGTTCGCTGAGTCAAGTACGTTTGACTTTTTTCTGCCCTATACAGTAACATTACAGAATCACCATGGAAAGTCTAAGGGTTTTCAGGTGTTTTTATGTTTCTAATATCACAGATGGAAATCATAAACACAGGCTCTCTACAACATCCGGTCAGCTATGCTTTTGCTTATTCTTCCGTGGTGTGTCCTTTTCTTCTCGATTTTTGTTTTTCTTTTTCTAAGGGGCTGGTTAAAGATAACTTTCTTTTAGGATTTAACTGCTCCAGTTTCTGGTTCCTCTTCTTATCCTAATGGCTGTTAGTGATAGCCATTAGGATAAGAAGATAGCATACATGTAATTATCATCATCACTGGGAGCGTTGATCATTGTCCTGATGGTGTCTTTAACCTATCCTCAGATCTAACTTTTTAACTCTATAAGCACCTTTGTTTGAAGCAGATTATTCCAGTATGATTTCTAATCTTTAATGACCCTCTTGGACATTGTTCATTTCCATCCATTTTCTATTCACACTTATACATTACAGGGTTGCAGAGGTGCCTATCTCTAGTGGTCAGTAGGTGAGAGGTGGGGTACACCTTGGAGAGGTCATATTTTTGGACGTTAGGACGAAGCCAGAGTGTCTAGGAAGAATACACACATACATAGGGAGAACATGTGAACTGCATGCAGAAAGAAAATCCACGACTGGGATCCGAACCCAACACCTTCTTGTAGCAAGGCAACAGTGCTAACAACCGTTCCACTGTGCAGCCCTTTTGACCCATTTTTAGAAAACCTTTGCCACATAGTTTTATTCAAATAATCTGGTGTTTCAGCCTTCCTGTGATTGCTTAGGATAGAAGAAAGTCAATCAGTGTTTATTCATACCTCAACCCCCTTTAAGTCCAGCACCAGTGTCCTCAGTTCAGCCAGAGAGATGAGCCAGACCAAATGTCATTTCAAGTGGTGCGATTAACCCAGAGAGAGGGAGACGAAATCACAGATTAGAGCTGAGTCAGATTGAATCTGAAATGCTTCCTCTGTCCAGTCTTTCTCTGGCAGATGCTGCACCACTCCGACGGAAGAACTGATGAAGAAACAGATTGGATTTTATAGTAGCTAGGACCTTTTAAAGCCACCTCAAACCTGCTTCATTACACTACACTACAACACAGCTATCAAAGAAGTACTTTAAACATTCCGGCATCTCCACAACTCTGACATGTGTTCTTTTAGATCTATTGGACCATATTTACTGGCTCATCCAGCAAATCTGAAATTGTATAGCTGAATTTTTGAAAGACACAAGCCCTGACTAAGGTAAAATCAGATTATCTCAGAATTATTCTCTAGAACATCTACTAGGGGTATACCCATATTATAAGCTGCTTTAGGCCTCCAGTGATAAAGCATTTGTAAACTGAAATCTAACATTGTTAGTTTTCTTTCCCCAAATAGTCAAAATCTCTTAATATTTTACATGGACTGACGTAAAAACAAACAAACAAAATGTGCTTGTTTGAGAATGTAGATGGCTCTGGTCTAAATATTCTCCTGAACTGGATTATTTGCAGCCCTTGGCAATAAAACATCACTTTTTGTTATAACAGCATTGATCAGTTAGTGACTGGCCTAATTAAGGCATTTCTATTTGGGTTGTTAGTTTCACTGTGCAGGCTTTTGTAACTGCGTTGTGAACTGCTTTTTGCTAATAGGATTATGTTAACTTTGCAACAGTTTAGTGCGGCAGAATTCCGCTCAGCCTCAGTTTGTGTAAAAAACAGGCTGCAGAATTTTTAAGCATTAAATTACACAAGCAACATTTTTGCAGAAAAGTTTGCTGATATTTCCTTTAGTCTACTTCTTTCTATTTGAGCCCCTTATTACTCACAGTTTTAATCCAGGCAATTTTGCTCCCTCCTTCTGAAAACCTTAACATCTTTAGCTCTGCCTCTTGTCTGTTAGTGCTCAGTCTTCATCATCCTAAATCTCACTTCTACCATCTTGTTACCCCCTTTTTACTCTTTTAGGTCTGCTTCAGTCACAAACCACCCCTGACACTTCACCTGGTGCTTAAGCTCCTCCACCTACAGCACTTCTATTCTTGTAGATTCAAGGTGTCTGCAACACTAAAAACATCACAGTTTCAGTATTTGAAATGTTGTAATTGCAAAGGACTGTTTGTAGTAATAATTGGAAAGATCAAATATTTTAGTTGCCATACATTCAAACTGCTTGTTTCTGTTTGGATGAGGTGATGTTGGATTCTGTGTTTGGTGCTGAACCACTGGAATAGATCCATGTCTGTTGTGGGAACCTTTATTTGAAGTGTCTGGGGAGGCCTGCAGCGAAACAAAGACTCTGCAGACATCTTGTAAACCTCAGAGTTGATGGGTTTGTTCCATCTGTATCAGCTGTTCTGCTGTAATTTCTCCCCATTATCACTGATGACAACAGGTCAAACCAGACCAGAGACCAATGTATTTGTTGTTGTTGGGTGTTTATTTTCCTCCCTGTTTTCCTATCTCCCACCGAGTGTATGGAAAAGTCATCCTCCTTCTCACAGGAAATTCCTCGTTGTCCCAGGGGTGAGACAGAGGGAGGGTGTGAGAGAGCAGATCTTCTGCAGAGGGAGACTTGGGTTTGCTCTCATACATTTTTGGTTTTTCCTCTGTACTTAAGTTGTTTAGCAGCTCTGAACACACATGACTTCAAGTTATTTGGGCTTCTGAAGAAATTTAACACACAAGGTTTGAGCAGTACTGCCTCTATAACCAGACACCTGCATTGTCTGTTTTTCTAAAGTACACATTTCCAGGGCTTTAGTTTGGGCCAAAAATACGTTTTCCCCTAGAAATGAACATAATGCACCACTTCACTATGGAGTTGTGCAGCCTGTTTTGCTGCGTCAGTGCTAAGCCAGCATAGACAGTCTAACATTGCTAACAACACGACTGCAGATGCTACAGGCTGATTATCTTGTCTGTTACCACAGAGAATGATGGACTGCAGGAGAGGACTGAAAAGTCAAAAAAAAAAAAAAAGAAATCTGCAGGATGTTCCACAGCTCTTTACCTTCACCTTCTTAGATGATGTCAAGGTGAAAAAGAAAAGATTATAGGAGAAACCCAAAAGAAAAAAAACTCCAACCTGCTGCAACAAGAATCTAACCTGGGATCTGGGTCCGCATGTCTGAAACTGCAAGTGGCGAAAATATTCTACAAACTTTCTTGTTTAACAGAAGATGCATGTTATTCTGTGCTGTAGAAGGTATTAGGTAAAAAAGGAGTGTAGAGGTTGTTTCTTCACCCAGAAACAACCTCCACACGGAGCAGTGTTGGTATTCGTGCGACCTGTCTGGGTAATAATGCATTTACTGAGTGGGAGATTAGATGTTTTCACCCTGCTGATCACCGATGAGGGATTGTTAAGCAGACAATCCTCCAATTCTGTTCATTAGCTGATTTTTCTGTTCTTCTCTATTTGTAGCATAAATTTGAATAAAAAAAAAATATTTAGTCCCATCTATAAACATGCCTGAGCAAACATAGATGTCCAAATTCCACATTGTTTTCATCCATTTCATGAAGATGAACGGTGGCCTGACTCAAAGGGGTGAATCCCTCCTAAATGACACTATCTTGGATTCCACCCACCATGTGCTGACAATGACATGTTTACATCTGTGTGCCATATTTGTTTGGGAGGCTCTAAATCTTCTCACTTCTACTGCTGGATATGTTAATAATGGTTAACAGAGTTAGGTGGCTCATTAATAACCATCAATAAAACTGCTGCTACTATCAGCCATAGCTGTGACATAAATGAACTGACAGGGAAACATGTTTGTTCCTTCCAAAAACAAATGATTTCCAGATATTAGATCTTCTCCAACATTTAGCTGTCGAACTGAGTCATCTTCCAGTTTATAAAATATTTAAAGTTGATACTGAACTCTGCATACTGATTTATTTATTTCTTTTTCAAATCCTTGGCAGTAAAATCTGTTTTATTCTTCATACTATTGTTAAATATGTAATTTCAATTGCCACAAATGCATAAATATACCTTTGTGTTAAATTTGGATTAAAACTTGTGATCTTCTAACAAATTTTTGTCATAAGTAGTGTTCTGCAGCAGAACTGTTTCACCAGACAAGGTGGTCAAGTTCTTACATATTCTACAGAAAAGCTGCTTTTCTTTTTCTTTTTTTTTGGAGGGGTGGGTAAATTTCAAAGCAACAGTAATGCACAAAGTCAGGTATTCAATTATTTTTGGAGTACAGTTGTGAGCCCAGGGTGAAATGGCATGCAGAAACATGAGAAGCACTAAGTATTATTGAAAGACGTCAGTACGAACTTGTGCAATAAGTGTCCTCTGATTTACCCAGAACACGGGTACCTGTATCTGTTTGAGACGGTGTGCTGCGTTAGGATACAGCTCAGGGTGCTCTGGTGGCCAGAGGATACGTAAATCCCCAGGAAAATAGCGCAAGTCAATTTAATATCCCCTGAAGTGATGGAAACATGGCTGCTTGTGTGTGTGTGTGTGTGTGTGTGTGTGTGTGTGTGTATACACTGATAACAACTAATAGTTTTTCTGCTGTTTGCTGTTGAAACAGGCAGCTGGCAGTTGTGTGCAATGACTCAGCCTCTGCGTGTGTGTTTGTGCTTGTGTTTCACTTACATATACACACACATTGACATAAATACACTGGAATAATGGAGTATCCAGATGAGGTAACAGTACTCCAGTTTCTCCCCTAACGTCAGCTCTGCACAACAAACCATGAAAGATTCCAAACAGTGTCTTCTTTGGGTTTGATTTGATGTATTCTGCAGTTTTTAGAAATCAGTTGAATGTACAACTGCAAACCTTCCAAACCCGGCAGGGTTTGATGCCAGCAGCTGTTCATGTCATGTCTGATCATGTTACTTCAAAGGTTGTACCAACAGTCCTACTAGATTGTTTTAACATGACACCATGTTGCAGTATAGACAGAAATCCTCAAAAGAAATGGTTTGCAAGGGGCCAAATTAACTACTGCTCCATTCCAATATAAACTACAATGAAAGCAACATATGCAGGATCACTTTAAAGGTACCATGGCTGTTGGTTAACAGCTTGGTGCTTTACCACCACCTGTTGGTTGTGCCAGCAGGGTGTTTCTACCAGGTTTTATTAATCAAAACTAGAGACTCAGAGAAATCAGCTGGTGACCAGAACTGACCTATTTTTCAAGTTGACCTGTTGGTCGGAAACTTCAGTATCATCTTATTGAGGAAAGAAGACTTAGTTTCTTCTATTTTGTTTTTTCCTTTTCGTTTCCATCACCATGTCCATTGCATTTGAAATAATCCCAAAGCAGTTTCCAATAAAGTTTTTTTTTTTTATAAATCAAACAGAGCTTTAAAGCGTTAGCTGTAATGCTTCACTTGTTAAAGTAAATCTGTTGGGCTTCTTCTTGGCACTCAAACAACAATTCTGTGTGCTTCTCTGCCAGACAGGACACGTTAAATAAAATAAAATAAAATAAATATAGCATCCCTAACAATAGGAAGATAAAGAAATTTTTTTGCCCTTTGCTTTTTCCCATAAACTCCATAACAAATGGGACAGAATGTGATATGTTAATTTACACTCACCTGCTAAATTGCAATTCGGTACTACTGGTTTGTACTTTAGACCTGTTTTAATTCATTGTGGCATAAATTCAACAAGGTGTATATTGAAAGGATGGCTTCTCATAGTTGCTGCAGATTTGTTGACTGCACATCCATGTAGGGAATCACCAGTTCCACCACATCATAAAGGTGATCTGTTGGATTAGGATCTGGTGACTGTGGAGACAATGTGTGTACAGTTAACTCATTGTCATGTTTAATAAACCGGTTGGAGATGATCTGAGCTTTGTGGCTTGGTGCGTTATCATGCTGGAAGCAAGTCAAAAAGAGGTGGACACGGTTAGTCAGGTAGACCGCTGTGCATAAACAATGCTCAGTTGTTACTGAGGTGTCCAAAGTGTGGTAAGAAAATATCCCCCACACCATTATATCACCACCACCAGCAGCAGCCTGAACTGTTGTTACAAGACAGGATGGTTTCAGATTTCCCCACGGTCTTCTGCTGCTGTAGCCTGTCTGCTTCAGGGTTTCACATGTGTGTTCACAGATGCTATTTTGTCCACCTTGGCTATAACTAGTGGGCTTGTGAGCTACTGTTGCCTTTTTATCATCTTGAACCACTGTGTCCATGTTTTTTTTTTTTATTGAATATTTTATTTTAACTGAGGACAGATCTCGAATCTTCTGTGCTTTACTTTGCATTAGGAGTCCAATTAGGGCCCGTCTATCAGTCTGTGTAGGTTTGTGTGTGACTAGAGATGTTTATGTTTGACAGAGTTCTTTAGGACTTTCTTGTCTCCTTTCAGTTTTTCACAGCAGAAGCAGAACTGTTTGTCTCTCTTTAATTCCACACAGATGTAAAGTCTCTTTGGCTGCTGGTGCTGTGTTACTGCATGGCCCTCCTCCTTGGAAAATTTTGTCTCATGTCTTTTTTTTTTTTACAATTTTTTCCTTTTATTATTCTTTTATTTTTCCTCACAGTGTTTATCCTCAGAGCTGCATCATTCTAGCCCGGCCACCCTTTCTTTTTTTTTTTCTTCTGTCTCGCTGTGTCATGGAGATCCAGGTTCTGGCTGTGCAGCTGGGAATCAGGACAGCAGGTTTGACAGCCATGAATGGAGGTGAAATTGCTGCTTCCCTTGTTGTTGAAGCTCCAACTAAAGCATTCATACTATTTACTTTAGCTTTAAATTGAGCAAATGTTGTCATGAGACACTGAAAAGGATCATGGCATGGTGATTGTTTGAACCTAGTAATGCCCTGCACCCTCAGCATGGGAGTCCTCAGCTATTGCCACTGTATATTCTCTTTTACCTAACTAGCTTAGTTTTAAAATATATCTTGGTAGTATTGTAGTAAAACTGTTTGTCCATCATAGACCAATTTTACAAGCTGTAAAGCTACTTTTTAGCCGTTTAGCATGTGAATTTACAACATCCCAGCCCAAAGTATTGGTTCCCAGGTTGGTTGTGAAGTGGGGTTGTGTTGATATGCCACAACCCATAAATATCTTACCTTTATGAGACTGCTCTGATGTCTTCTCCCCCCCCACCACATAAGACATGTTTTTTACATGTCTTATGTGACATAATCTGGCCGGACACACTTTCCCTCTGGGCATGCAACAGTCTGAGTACGCTTCTTTGGGGCTTCTCCACACCGTAACTCTCCCGGATGTGGGGAAAACAGTAAAGGTGGACTCATCACAGAACAATACATGTTTCACATTGTCCACAGCCCAAGATTTGCGCTCCTTGCACCATTGAAACCGACGTTTGGCATTGGCATGAGTGACCAAAGGTTTGGCTATAGCAGCCCGGCCATGTATATTGACCCCGTGGAGCTCCCGACGGACTGTTCTGGTGGAAACAGGAGAGATGAGGTGCACATTTAATTCTGCCGTGATTTGGGCAGCCGTGGTTTTATATTTTTTGGATACAATCCGGGTTAGCACCGGAACATCCCTTTCAGACAGCTTCCTCTTGCGTCCACAGTTAATCCTGTTGGATGTGGTTCGTCCTTCTTGGTGGTATGCTGACATTACCCTGGATACCGTGGCCCTTGATACATCACAAAGACTTGCTGTCTTGGTCACAGATGCGCCAGCAAGACGTGCACCAACAATTTGTCCTCTTTTGAACTCTGGTATGTTACCCATAATGTTGTGTGCATTTCAATATTTTGAGCAAAACTGTGCTCTTACCCTGCTAATTGAACCTTCACACTCTGCTCTTACTGGTGCAATGTGCAATCAATGAAGACTGGCTACCAGGCTGGTCCAATTTAGCCATGAAACCTCCCACACTAAAATGACAGGTGTTTCAGTTTCATTGTCCAACCCCTGTATGTATGTATATATATATATTTATGGGCCAGGCAGCAGTATTTATATTAGATCTGTATAACGACCCAAATTTACATATCTGTACACCCTTAACTAGAAATAAACGCGGCCAAATTGTTGTTACATGCTATGATTCTTTCCCACAATCAGTACTGTTTTACTAAGTGGTCACTCAGTGGAAAAACTACTCTTACACCCATACAATCTTTCTATAAAAGATTATAAAAGCAGCACAGGAGCACCACAGGGGACTGTACTCTCACCATTCCTTTTCACTCTGTACACCTCAGACTTCCAGTACAAGACAGACTCCTGTCATCTGCAGAAATACTCGGATGATTCTGCAGTCGTGGGGTGGATACGAGATGGACAAGAAGCTGAGTACAGGAAGGTGGTGGACCGCTTTGTGGCATGGTGTGGAAACAATCATCTCATTTTGAACGCGACTAAAACAAAGGAGATGATTGTAGATTTTAAGAGAAACAGGAATAAGTCAAAAACTATTTCCATCATGGGAGAAGAAGTGGAGGTGGTGGAGGAGTATAAATACCTCGGTGTTCACCTGGACAACAGACTAGAGTGGAGATTGAACTGTGAAGCCATCTACAAGAAGGGACAGAGCAGACTGTACTTCTTGAGGAAGGTACTATTTACTCAGTGTTCGTTTTCCTTTATATTTGTAGTTCTTCCCAGCCTTATTCCTAGTATAGTTCCCCGTGTTAGTCTCTATTGTTTCAGTTCCTTCTGACAGGTTAGCTTTTAGTTATTTGTTTGCCGCTATACTTAGTTCCACTTATTGTTTACGTTTTGGTTTGCATTTATTCTAAGTCATCACTTTCTCTCCTTCCCTCCCAGTTAGTTCAGTCAGTATTTATTTGGGTTTGTTTACTTTTTCAGTTAAGATTTCCTTTATGGTTTCTTTGTAAGTTCTTATTTTCCAAGTTCTTATATCTTAGGTTGTTATAGTTTTCATTGTCCAACCCCTGTATTTCTCTAAACAAACACTAGAGAATCATACAGCTCAGTTTTTCACCTGCTGCTGCCAGACTGTCACATCACCTCATGGTTGTCGTGGCTCTGTGACTATTTCCCGAGTTGGATCAGAGACAGTAGGTTTCTTACCTGATATGTTCACAAGTCATTTGCTCTTAGTGAAGTCTCCAATGACAACATTTTTTCATCAAATCCACAACATCGAGATCATCTCTAACCCTGCATCGCTGAAGATTAGAATTCCAAACCGTTGCTGTCCTTAGGCCACTTCACCCACCTTGCCGTCTGATGGTGGTTAGAGGGCCCGGTGTTGCTGATTGTAAGTCAGCCTCGCTTCTGTGACTATAATGTAGTTTACCACTGTCAGTGTGTAAATGTGTGCATGAATGGGTGGATGACAGATTGTAGTGTAAAGCACTTTGGTGTCCTCAGACTTCATAAATTGGTAAATAAGTGCTGACCATTTACCATTTATTGTGAAGCTACAGTTAAAATGAACAGATTGTTTGGAGCCATTACCATCCTATAATAAACCACCAATGTCTCTGGCTAATAAAAAAGTGCATAAAAACTGTTAATAAGACTCAAGTCTCAGACCAGGAGTCCAAGTCAAGTCTTTAGGGTACAAGTCTGAGGCGGGTCAGAGTCTCTAAGTTGAGTCGCCGTCTCTCTCTCTTACAGACTCTTTGGACCAATTGGCATCACTTCTGCATTCAGAGCAGCAATAATGGTGGCTTCTAAACTGGTCAGTGTAGATGCTTATGGTTTAGAATTAACTACATTAGAACCAAAGAATATTTTTTTATTTTTTTTATTTTGGGGGTCCCATCTTGTTTATGGTACACGTAAGACATGTAGCATGTATCTTAATTTTAAACCTCATACTTCCACAGATGTCTTAAGGAGAGGATAGTGATTATAAAAGCAACAAAGTGTGGTTTGGATGTACTCTGTACAAAGTAGCTATTGAAACTAGAACTGTAAATTTGTGGTTTATGGCTGATGTTTTGTTTATGTCATAATTTTGCTATCACATATGCCCTGCAGTACTCAACTTTTCCTGACATTTTACAGCCACTACATATTTACTTCAGTCCTTTTCTGTGGTCTGATACTCTGGAAACATTTAACACATACAGATTTATTTGGGAGTGACTCGTTCTTAAATTTAAAATATCCCAGAAAAATTATGAAAGGAAAATGTTTTTCATTACCTCTTTCATCATTCTTATTTATCAGCCGTTGATTCCTCAGAGATTATGGATTACACTGTGTGAGAGCCAGCAGGTTAAAACTGTGGAGCCTGCTGTCCACGTACCGATGAACTGATTAAAAGTGTTAACCTAACCTGAAGTTACCTCACTGCACAACAAATCCTGCTTTGTAGTTCACTAAGGTCATGTTGCAGTGGAAATTCTGCCCTGAATTCTGCCTCACAGGAATTTACGTCTGTGCTGCTGATTTATGAAGGTGATGTGATTGTTTACAAAGAGTGTGGGGGTGGAACAAAGTGAGAGTGTGCAGGGTTAGTTGGTGGGTAGACTTGGTTTGAAGGAACAGTTGACAGGAGGTGTGTGTCTGTGTGTTTTTCGTGGCTGGACAAACAGAGGAGCAGGCACTGAACCTGAGGTTGTGTGTGTGGTTCTGTGGTGGCTCGCAGCAGGTCTGAGACAGCTACTGTTTTTCTGAGCTGGCTTTTCCACATGTGAAAACACACTCAGACCTAAAGCTGGTCCAGACCAAACCTCAGCTACCCTGCACATTCCAGCAGCTCTTCGGTGTAGATGGAGAGTATGTGAGCCTTCTGTCAGCCAGCAAATTTGTTTTGAAACGTGCTAAAGAAGGCAGAGAGACAGAGAAGAAGGTCAGAGGTCATTTATAGGACTCCTGAGGTGATCCTAAAAGAGGTACAATAAATACTGAGTGGAATTCTCTTTATTCTTTACTTCCACTGAACTGCATTCAAAGGCTTGAGTGTGGAAAGCAACGAGGATGGAAAAAATGTAGGAGTAAGATCCAGCCTTTCTTCACCACCTATCATGTAGATATCTCTCAGTGGGATGAGTCTGTCCACCACTTTTTGCCACCACTAAAAAAAACACAACCATATCCTGCTTAAACTGGTTGGGTGTGCTGCAGATTTTGGAGAGACGTTATGGCAGCATATTTCCAGTAGCTTTATATGGAATGCTGATTCAAAACTGGCATGGCTTATTAAATTAACGCTGGCCTTACAGACATGTGACCAAATATTGTTCTGCTACACTCCTTTCAAAGGGTTAACATGAACATCTTGTCAGCATGTTCTGCAGAATCTGTTAATAAACTCATTTAGTTTTGTGATATATCATATGTTGTTTTTTACTCTTGTGATGTTTAAATGGATTTGGTAGTTCTGACTCCAAAGTATTTACTTACCGGCAATGAAAGTCGTGTGTCATTTCAATAAGCGAACCAGACATTGAATGTGCCTGATGACAAGCTCCTCACTACCAGTGGCTAGAGCAGCACATGTTTACTTTTACTATGTGACTAATGCAAAAATAGCAAGTTTGTTCAGATGCTGAGAATAAATGCTGTCTGAAAATAATGAATTAAATTCAGTGAATGAAATTTGGTACCTAGGCAGACCTGCAGTCTGTAACAGAGACGGCAATTAAAATTGTGAGGCCAAATTATTACCTAATTACTACCTAATTATACCAATTTCTCATTTGATGACGTAAAAAAAGAATTAAAAACATGTTCTCTATCCTTTCGCTAAGCTGTCGTTAATTACTTCCATTTATTATCTCTATTATTGTTTCCATGTATTAGTAATATTTCTATTTATTTCCATCATTTGTATATGAGAGAACAGTTGCTGTGAAATAGGATTGTGCTAATACTTCAAAACAAACTCAAATGGTTACAGAGTTGACCATCTTTAGTGTGTCATTTGTTGTGCAATAAGGATGCTTATGTTACTTAATATTTAATATGTTAAGTTTTGTCCAGGGAATACCAGCCCAATAGGGCAGTGGTGTTAGAACAATAGATGAAAGAGTGATTTGGGCACTGGCATTATTAAACAGCAAACTCTGCACACATATGGGATAAATCTTATGAGGGACTCCTATAAGATGGCGACGTGTCTAATGTAAATATATGACCTGCCAGGCACTAGCATTAGCCATTAGCAGATTTGGCTAACAAAGAAAAAACTTATAGCTGGTTGACCACTTTTTCAAAGTCAAAAATGTACTTTGAACTACCATTAATATACATATTAATGTGCGTATGAGTGGTGGCGGCCAGTTATGGCCGATTTCTGTTTCAAACCACCCATTAAAAAAAGTTCGTATCAACTTCAAACAAAGCCTGTTCGCAATCAAATGGTTTAGCTTTTAACACCACTAATAAAACACAACATCATGATATAAACAGTATAAATATTGTTTTATCCTAAACTAATTTTCTCTGCCTTAACACCACCTCTTACACGAACTGTTCTGAAGAAATGAGGACAGGAGGTCCAAAGGACACTGGTATGGGTAGTGAAGTTGGCCCATCTGGCCAACATGGTAGGTACAAACAAAGGAATGTTGCAGCTACTCTCAGTAGTAGTTATGTGGGTAGTTCCTGCTGCCTGGACTGGCATGTAGAAAGACGTGTGATACTGCGACTCCTGCTATCACGTCTTTGGCAGAAAGGAAGGAAGCTGCTTCACCTGATGTGATTAGAGACAGTCTTTTCTGGAAACTCACTTGCTCAGATGCCTTTCTGCTGAACCTTAGAGAAGTTTCAAGACACAGTTATTTTAATTATGATTTATTGCATGAACGCTGGATTATTCGGACAGTAGATCATACCTAACTTTGTGGTTGCTCTTGATCGGCAGGTACTTGAACGTTAGATCAAAGTCAGCTCTGGATCCAAGTTTGAAGAATTAGTCCAGCTTGCCAGCAAGACATTCACGTGCGTTACCTCCCCTGTCCGCCCCTCTGGGAGTGTCTCGTTGTAGAGAATGAGGGGAAGCTGGGAAAATGATTTTCTTAGTAGCTGCATGACATCACGGGGATTCCAGCTGTGATTCCTCCTTCCTGGGCTGGTCTAGAAGTAGGTTAGTGTTGTATTTAAAGTTGCAGTTTCCTACCACCATCTTGTTTGTGTACAGTTCAGTCAATGTTTTGTCCATGTTTTTATCCATGGCTGGTGGCACAACACATTTTAGCCATTGGTGCACCTAACATTACTAAAACATTTGCCCCTCTGCATATTTCTTAAAGAAAGCAAATATTTACAGGTATTACTGAGGTTTCCAGATAACTGTCAACATTCCGAAACCCATAATGTTCCATAACAAAGGTTGAAAGTTCAAAAGGATAAAAAAAAATAGCTTTGCAGAGTATCACGCTCTTGCAGCCAGAATGAACCACCGATATGTCTCAATTTGTCCTAGAAAATGGTTTCATTTAAATAGCCTCTCACATCTCACTTTTAAATTACTTTGAAACTCATACTGCATATGAAAAATAGCTAATAGTTACAACCTCAACACTGAAGGGTGTAGTTAGTTTGGTGTCGTAGGGCTTCCAGATGGACACAAGGGGATTGAAGTGGTGGTAAAATGGTACAAGCATTATTACAAGCAGTTGTTGCAGCATCTGAAAGTCAGTCCAAACTATGACTGAAGGTCACTAGACACAGGAAACATGTAGTACACATTAGATGACATTACCAGCACCAGAGTTTGATTTAATTCAGTTCCGTTTTTTTATATAGGGCTAGTTCATAAGACACTTTACAAAGTCAGTTCAGTCAAATCATACAGATTCCAAGTCAAGGACATAGTACATTTCAGCTGATGCTAGTTATCAAACAATGCTGTCAAATTCAGCTTATTATTCAAAGTAGTTAAAAAGTTTTCTATCTATTGAAACCTAGCAGATTGCATTGGGTCAGTGACTTGCAGCATTCACTTTTAATTGATGAGCATGTAGCAACAGTGGACAGTCACCTACATTGTGTTGTTGACTTTGCAGCAATCCCTCATACCAATTATGCATGTAGTGACCTTGGAAAAGAAAACTGTCCATTAACAGGAGAAAAAAAACTACAGCACAACCCTGGTTATTCTTATTCTCCTATTTTAATGATGAGAAATAAGCTGTTCTAGCTGGGCAAAGTGTCTTTTTATACACCAGTAGACTTTTTTTCCAGATTATGTAGGTGTGTAGAGCGCAATTTTTGCTACAATTTTCTAACATCGTGCTTTGAAACACGGAGCTCTAAATTAAACCAGGGAGTCAGACTCCTATGAAAAATTACCTTATTTTTCAAGGGGGCTATATTGTCTAATGCACCACGCAATGAGAAAGTAACTATGAGCACTGTGATAGGGGCTGTACTTTGGTATTGTATTTGAGGCCATGCCTGACAGTGGATACCTGAGGGCACCAACACATACTTGGTCTTTCCACTCCATGTTTTGAAGTGTAAGTGGTGGCAGTTACATATTGTAACGACTCAGCATTATGCAAATCCATTCATACTTGGTGTCTGGTAGTCAGGGTCTTTTTCTTCTGCTCTCCGCACTTTGTCTGAATGAAGAGTTTGTGAGAATATCCTCCCTTTACTTGTTATCTTAATTTTTTCTCATATTTAGCTTGCTTTGGACAAAAGCATATGCTTGATGCTTTCTAATGTAATACCTTTTAAAGGGAGACTTTATATACTGTCACATGATAAAAGATGGCCCTGGGCAGAGATGTATTAAGATCCACAAGCTGTTATTAGAATATAATATAATATAATATAATAATCTTGTCATTGCAATTGTACATTCCAACGCAATTTGTCCCCTGCATTAATCCACGCCTTAGCGAGCAGTAGGTGGGAGTGCAGTGGGGCTAAGGGTCTTGCTCAGGGGGATCCAGAGTGGCAGTCTGTAGGATTGGAACCAGGGTACTTGCAGCCTTTACAGACCGCAAAACACACTCCTCTAACCATTAGGCTTTCCTTCATTGTTTGGTTTGCTCCAGTCTCTGGTAAATCTGGATGTGAGGACTGGTATAATCAGGAATTCGTCTGAGCCAAATTTCTCCAAAGGTTTTTCCATTGAAGTGGAGGTGATTTTTGGGTTGTTCTGTTACATCCAAGAAGGTTTGTTGGAGGATTGTCAAAAAAACAAAAATTCAACAGTTTTGTCATTTATTCCTTCGCTCTTTCCTATTTGTCTGAGTTGTTGGAACCAATCTTTTGGTTCTTCAAACTCACCCTAACTTCATTGCGATAAAAAGTCTGCGGTTTTGTACTTTAAAGTCCTTGTCCTTGTTATTGCCTCATAAAGCCTAGAATTGTAACTTCTTTAGGGAAACTTTGGAGCTTCACCAGTCCAGACAGCAGTGTCTCTCCTCTCTGCTTCTCCTGCCACACCCCCCTCACATCAGAACCCCTGAGCCTAAAATCTGGCTGTGCTGTGATCCAAATAATTATCGCAATGGATCTTTTACATGAAAAAAATGTCATTGCATATACAGCAATACAAACATTATTTGTATTTTGTTTATGTATGTTTTCATTTTCTATTTATTTAATTTTTTTATATCATTTCACGCAGATTACTTTAATGTGACAATGTCACATAATAACCCCAATAGCAGCACAGTACACAGCACTAACAGCTGGAGCCTAGGCTTCAAGCCATATCTCCAGTCATCAATGGGTCAGTGGAAACACAACAGATTGTGGAGGTGGATGGGGGTTGTTGGGGACTGGGTTCGGGGCGGGGGCCGGACCGGGGCCGCCCGGGTCTGGGCGGTGCCGGCGCTGTCTGCCTGTCTCTGCCCCAGGAGGGAAGGGGACCACCTCCTGGGTCCGAGGCCCTAGGGGGTACCGGCGCCTGGACCTGGGAGTATAGAGTATGCATGGGGAGTGTGAATGAGGGTATAACGTCCATTGTTGCTTGTCTTTACATTGGGTGCGAGTGATTTTATATGTATCCATGAGGGTGGGAGTGGGTGATTGTGACTGTGAGTGCCTGTTTTTTTTTTTTTGTGTGACAGGTTGGGTCTTGGACTGCTCCCTCTCCTGGATCAGCCTAGGCCCCCCCATCTTGTGGGGGGCTATTTCCTCCCCACCACACTACCTGCCGGTGGTTGGAGTCTCTGCCCGGTGGTGTACTTGGGGTTCTCGGTGTCCGGGGCTGGGTGCTTTGGTGTGTGCTGGCTCACTCCCGGTGGCTGCTTGCCGGGGCCTGGCCCCCTGGGCTCTGTCGGGCCTCTGCTTGGGGGGTGGTGTGTCCCGGGGTCTTGGGTCTCTGGGTCCATGGCTGGATCTGCTCGGGCGTGGACGGCTGCCAGCGGGGCCTGTGGTCTCGTCGCTGCGGCTCCCTGGAGCTTCTGCATTGTCGCTGCTGGGTGACTCCCCTGGGACTCTCCACTGCTCTTCTCTGGGGGGGGTTGCGGTAGTCCCGGCGGTGGTTCTCCTGGGGTTCCTGTGCTTTGGGGGGCCTTTGGATGTCTGTGGCTCGGATCTCCTCAGTGTCCGCCTGGGGACCACGGGGCAGGTCGGTGGGTCCTCAAACTCCCTATTGCATATTTTTATGGAGATACCTTGTATACAAAGCGCATCCACACTCATACTCACAGGTGTTAAGCTTCAGGTGTTGACAGATACACAGATGTTTTATATTGGGCTGCACCTCTCACTAAGTACATTTTACATTCATTAATACCGTGTGCTATTTTGTTAAAAAAAAAAACCCTGCAGGTGTATAAGCAAGCAGGGTGTAATCTTTTATTCTCTTCATCCTTCTTTCTCTCCTCCACTCTTTCCTTCTTTTCTCCCCTTTTTCCCTTTTGCCCCGTCTCTCTCTTTTTCAAGCTTCTGTTTTCCTTTTCATTTCAGTCCCCGTGTCCGTAACAATTGAAATATTCCCAAAGAAGTTTATAATAAAGTGTCTTTTATAAATATCAGGCAGATCTTTAAAGCATTAGCAGTGATGCTCTGCTTGTGAAAGTAAATCTGTTGGGCAATTTATTGGCACTCAGACAACTATTCTGAGCGATACTCTGCCGGATACTCTGCCGGACAAGACACGGTAAAAAAAAAAAAAAAAAAAAAAGGAAACACAATAGATTCCGTGCCGACTGGAGCGTAGCCGTGAAACCTAAACAGAGCCATTGGAGAAGGTGCATAAGATCATCCTCTTTTGGCTGGTTTAGGGTTATCACCTGGTCTTGTCATTAAAAACCATTAAAAGCTTAGTGCAAACTCTAACTAGGTTCCACTGTTTACATTTGAACAACAGGCTGACCATGGTGGGAGTTCTGATTGTCACTGAGTAACTACAGACACTGTGGCTCATTAGACCGATTCTCAGCACGACACGATGAGCTGGTGCCAACGGTTGCTCTAAGACAGGCACCTTCATCACAGCAGCATATTAACCCAGTAACTCGGTGACCTTGCATTGAGTGTATTCAGAAGATTCAGATTAAGAATCTGTTTATTGTCACTGTACAAAAAAGCACAACAATATTCAAAGACAATGCAAAAGAAAAACAAAGGTGCAGTTCAAGCAAGTATTATATAGAGTTGAATACACAAAAATATACATATATACACATGCATACACCCACGCGCACGCACACACATTGTCAGAGCAGCTTTGAGATTGCTGTGATTCTTCCTGGCAGTTCCGCGGTCCAAGTGACCCCAGTGCAGCAGCAGTGTGTGAGGCTCCTGCCCTGGTCAGGGACTTCAGATCAGAAGTGAACATGTTGAGCGCGGCGCTGATGGTGTAGGGGTTAAGCGCGCGACTATATACGGAGGATACAGTCCTCAAAGCAGCCATCCTGGGTTCGAGTCCCGGACCCGGCGACATTTGCCGAACGTCTCCCCCTCTCTCTACCCCTCTTTCCTGTCTGCCTACTGTCAAAAAAAATAAAAAATAAAGGCCACTAGTGCTGGAAAAATATCTAAAAAAAAGAAATGAACATGTTCGCAAACTGAACATGTTTCCTATTTCCTTCTGCTGGAGGGCAGCAGCATTTCTGAGTAATTATAATGCTAAGTGGACAAGATTCCTTTCAGCTTCTCTGTCCTTGTTGACCTCTGTCATAGTTTATACAGAACATGCGAGAATCAAACTGATTATTTGGCAGCTGCAGGCTGTCATCAGACTAAAACTGATTTTACATAAAGCTGTAGTTTCATCCTCACACCTCAAATTAACTCATACTGATTATGTTCTTATATCGGTGCTAGGATCGGCAAAGTGTTGGAAAATATAGGAAAAAATAGAAGAAAATGTACCAGAACTTACTGGACTTCCCATGCTGCCTGGTTTAATTAGGGGCAACAATCTAAACAATCCAAAAATTGTTGTATTGTTCTATTGTAGTAACTATACAGTTGGCCGATAAGTTTCCCTGTAGAGCTGAAACAGGAACACCAGGAGAGGAAACAGTGCACATTTGTGGTGTGTCAGCAGTTAGATTTGCTGGACTGGATACGAAAGAAATATGGTGACACATGGTCAGAAGACCCCTCAGAGTATTTGAGTATTGTTGCTGACCATGTCCATCCCTTTTTGACCACAGTGTACCCATCTTCTGATGGTTACTTCCAGCAGGATAACATATACATATACACACTCACGGGCCACTTTATTAGGTACACCTCCAACTGCTCATTAACACAAATTTCTAATCAGCCAATCACATGGCAGCAACTCAACGCATTTAGGCATGTAGACATGCTCAAGACGATCTGCTGCAGTTCAAACCAAGCATCAGAATGGGGAAGAAAGGTGATTTAAGTGACTTTGAACGTTGCATGGTTGTTGGTGCCAGACTGGCTGGTCTGAGTATTTCAGAAACTGTTGATCTACTGGGATTTTCATGCACTACCATCTCTAGGGTTTACAGAGAATGGTCCAAAAAAGAGAAAATATCCAGTGAGCGGCAGTTCTGTGGGCACAAATGCCTTTTGATGCCAGAGGTCAGAGGAGAATGGCCAAACTGGTTCAAGCCGATAGACAGGCAACAGTAACTCAAATAACCACTCATTACAACCAAGGCATGCAGAAGAACATCTCTGAACACACAACACGTCGAACCTTGAGACAGATGGGCTACAGCAGCAGAAGACCACACCGGGTGCCACTCCTGTCAGCTAAGAACAAGAAACAGAGGCTACAATTCGCACAGGCTCACCAAAATTGGACGGTAGAAGATTGGAAAAACTGGTCTGGTCTGATGAGTCTCGATTTCTGCTGCGACATTCGGATGGTAGGGTCAGAATTTGGCATCAACAACATGAAAGCATGGATCCATCCTGCCTTGTGTCAACGATTCAGGCTGGTGGTGGTGTAATGGTGTGGGGGATATCTTTTTGGCACACTTTGGGCCCCTTAGTACCAACTGAGCATCATGTCAAAGCCACAGCCTACCTGAGTATTATTGCTGACCATGTCCATCCCTTTATGACCACAGTGTACCCATTTTCTGATGGTTACTACCAGCAGGATAACGCGCCATGTCATAAAGCACAAATCATCTCAGACTGGTTTCTTGAACATGACAATGAGTTCATTGTACTCAAATGGCCTCCACACTCACCAGATCTCAATCCAATAGAGCACCTTTGGGATGTGGTGGAACGGGAGATTCCCATCATGAATGTGCTGCCGACAAATCTGCAGCATCTGTGTGATGGTATCATGTCAATATGGACCAAACTCTGAGTAATGTTTCCAGTACCTTGTTGAATCTATGCCACGAAGGATTAAGGCAGTTCTGAAGGAAAAGGGGGGTCAAACCCGGTACTAGCAAGGTGTACCTAATAAAGTGGCTGGTGAGTGTATATATATATATATATATATATATATATATATATATATGTATGTATGTATGTATGTATATACAGTGAGGAAAATAAGTATTTGAACACCCTGCGACTTTGCAAGTTCTCCCACTTAGAAATCATGGAGGGGTCTGAAAGTTTCATCTTAGGTGCATGTCCACTGTGAGAGACATAATCTAAAACAAAATCCAGCAATTACAATTTCTGATTTTTAAAATAATTTATTTGTGTGTTACTGCAGCGAATAAGTATTTGAACACCTTCCAATCAGCAAAAATTCTGGCCCTCAAAGACCTTTTAGTCCGCCTCTAAAAAGTCCACCTCCACTCCAGTTATTATTCTAAATTAGTCATCTGAGGTCATTAGCTGCATAAAGACACCTGTCCACTCCACACAATCAGTAAGAATCTAACCACTAACATGGCTAAGACCAAAGAGCTGTCCAAAGACACCAGAGACAAAATTGTAGACCTCCACAAGGCTGGAAAGGGCTACAGAGCAATTGCCAAGCAGCTTGGTGAACAAAAGATCAGCTGTTGCAGCAATTATTAGAAAATGGAAGAAGCTAAACATGACTGTCAATCTCCCTCGGACTGGGGCTCCATGTAAGATCTCACCTCGTTGCTTATAAATATGTCTAAGAAAGGTGAGGAATCAGTCCAGAACTACACAGGAGGAGCTGGTCAATGACCTGAAGAGAGCTGGCACCACTGTTTCCAAGGTTACTGTGGTTAATACACTAAGACGTCATAGTTTAAAGTCATGCAAACCTTCCTTCATCGTATGTGTACATGAATGTTTCTGGGTTTTTTGTTATACAATGCTGAAAAAGGGTGTAACAACTGAAAATATGTCTTATATTCTAGGTTCTTCAAAGTAGCCACCTTTTGCTTTCATTACTGCTCTGCACACTCTTGGCATTCTGTTGATGAGCTTCAAGAGGTAGTCACCTGACATGATTTTCACTTCACAAGTGTGCCCTGTCAGGTTTAATATATATATATATATATGCACCGGACATCTGTGGGCCACATTTCAGATTTTATGTAATATTTCTCCACTTCACAATGACACACTTCTTTTTGTTGATCTCTCACATAATATCTCAACAACTTACTAGAGTTTGTGTTTGTAATGTGACTAAATGTGAACAAGTGAAAAAGGTATCAAAACTATTGTAAGGCATTGTACCGGTACTTGCATTTACTTCTCAGGTCTCCTGTTTTATAAGGCTGTATCTGCCCTGCAGTCCTGTCAGTCTGGGCCTAATTGGAACATATAAAGCATGCAGCAGACATCCCTCAGGGTGTATTAGCTCTATGGTTCGTAATCTGACCAGACTGTTCATCTAATCAGGACTGGTTTAGTTGGGGACTAACTGGTTACCAGGCAGAACAGTAGTGGTTAGCTCTGCTGCACGTTTTGAGGGTTTTAGAATCCCTTCAGTTAAACTATTGGCTGTGTTTCAGCAGCAGCAGGTGCTAGCTGAGCTGTTAGAGCTGCTCAGGGTAAAATATTGTTCTGTTTCTGGACGTCCTTCAGCTAATGCAGACTAAACTGTCTGCTCACAAAGGATGAGCTGTTCTGCAGCCTCTGTGCCCACACACCGGTGCTTCTGTAAGACATATAACCATTTCCCAGCTCCCACCCTGACTTGGTTTCCTGTGTAAATAGAACTTTACATTAAAAAAAAATGTCTATAAACATTTGTAGTTTATGTAGATTGTAGTATTGGGCCAGTAAAGATAAACAATCAAAGCAGATTTGGCTTTTTTGGGAGGAAACATTCCTATTCACAAACTTTAAGTAAGTTTTGCATCAAGCCTGTAGTTTGGCTTTTCAGTCATTTCATTGTTATTCTGAAACAGGAAGTTTGAAGTTATTGAGACATTTAAATGAAATGAATGGAAGTATGTACTACGTGGAGCCCTAGAGGCTTTGGAGCCAGCAAACTGCCCTGTAAGAAAATAAACAGTTATCAGTTTATTCAGATTTATACACATGCATCATAAATAAATGGAAAAACAGGAGTGTCGTAGGAGTGATTCATAATCAAGATGTTATGTCACCATAATGAAACCTTTCTTGAGGCCCTGCTCCAAAGACATACATGGATTGCACAGACTTCATTAAGAAAACTCTTACACAATTTTAAGGACACAATTTGCCAAATATAAAATACTTGGAACACACTTTTTTGACACTTGTATAGTTTCAAATATAATCCTCTGCAATTTAAACATTTGGAGAATATAAAAGCACTTAGAAAATGTAAATCACGTCAAAATGTAAACATTGCACTATTCAAAACACATTTGCAGAATTCACAGCAGGCAGAATTTAAAAACACATGAAAAAATTACCATATGTGCATGGAATGTGGCATGTAGTATTTGGTGTTTACATAAGGTATAGCTTGTGCTGAAACAGTCTATAAGATGGGCTGGTGGTTTGTTTGATTGTCAGCAGGGATGTTTAGTGTCTGTCTGCAGGGGGACAACTGCTTTCACTGCTTCTGGAAAGAAACAATTTCTGAGCCTATTTGTTTTTGCTGTGATGTTCCTCAATCGAAATGTTAGCAGTTTTGTTAGCAGTACAGTGGATGGAGGACATTAGACCATTAAAAACAATAATTTGTTTAGATTCAAGAGTCTAAAACATAATCATTCAGATAGCAGGCCAGATATTTTATTACAAATACAACTAACATTATTCAGAATACAAAGGATGGGTTTATAATAGCATTTTAATGGATACCAGCACATATTGGATTAAAAGGAAATGAAATGACAGATAAGATGCTAAGAAGGCAACTCACACCCATATAAATGTTACAATTCATATAAATAACTCAGAGGCAATGAGCATTATCAAGCAAAAACTGAAGAAAGAATGGCAGAAAAGGTGGGATAGGGAAAGTAAAGGAAGATGGTTTTATAAGATCAAAAAGTCAATCAGAGAAATGAGTACTGGAAGAAGGAGCAAAAAGAAGAAAAGGGTAATAAGATTAAGATTTGGACACACAGGACTGAACAGTACATTTTCTTTGACACAAAAGCATAATACAGGAAAATGTGACCATTGTGGGGAAAATGAAAAAATAGAACATGTTATATTATATTGTAATAAATATGAAATAGAAGATTTGAGGAGAGAATTTGAGAAAATTAAAGAAACTAATATAGTAGAACTTAGGAAGCAAACAGATACAAATTATACGATTTTTAAGAAGAACTAAATTATTTAATAGAATTTGATTATATATTATGTAATATAGATATGAATCCATCACAAATCACACTCCATACCAGTTGGTGGCGGTAATGCACCCCTCAAGTTTTTCAGGTGTGCCAATCGCCAATAAACACCAGAAGAAGAAGCATGCTAGTCACTAGCTTCTCCAATGCTATTGCCAGTCTATCTAGTAATATTGCCAGCCTATCCAATGGTATTGCCAGCCTCTCCAATGGTATTGCCAGCCTCTCCAGTGGTATTGCCAGCCTCTCCAACGCTATTGCCAGCCTATCCAATGCTACTGCCAGCCTACTCAATGCTATTGCCAGCCTATCCAGAGCTAATGCAAGTGAGTACTCTCCTTCTCATTTGCCAGCACTGGCCGCTCAGTTACTGGCACCGGCCGCTACCAGTTACCTATCATTAATCAGATCTGTAGCTGGCTTCGGAATGGATGTAGCCTCCTGCAACAAGGAAGTAGCCACCGCTGGGTGGGCAGTAGTCTCAATTTTGGCACTGATACTGCGCCATATTTACTTTCCTGACAGCATTCTCCACCTACAGCACAATTAACACTTGAAAACAATCACATAAACAACAAATGGGCCATCTGCAATTTAAAGCATAGAGAACACCAGAGTAACATAGAATTAAATGATAATTTTACATGTAGCAATGTTGGTCTAGACCAGGAGTGTCTAAAGTCGGTCCTCGAGGGTCGGTGTCCTGCACATTTTAGATGTTTTCCTTCTTTAGCACACCTGATTTCCATTGATGGCTATTTAACATGGTTTTGCTGAACTGCAATCACCTGAATCAGGTGTGTTAAAGCTCACCTGATTCTGGTGATTCAGACATCTGAAGTCGAGAACAAAATTCTTGCAAAGGATTATAGGTTAAGGACTGAGGTGGTTAAATTTATAACAAAAACAAATACATCCCCTTATGGATGGATGGGTTGGTTGGTTGGTTGGATGGATGGATGGATATACAGTGCCTTGCGAACGTATTCGGCCCCCTTGTACTTTTCAACCTTTTGCCACATTTCAGGCTTCAAACATAAAGATATAAAATTCTAATTGTTTGTGAAGAATCAACAACAAGTGGGACACAATCGGAAAGTGGAATGAAATTTATTGGATGTGTCAAACGTTTTTAACAAATAAAAAACTGAAAAGTGGGGCGTGCAATATTATTTGGCCCCTTTATTTTCAGTGCAGCAAACTCACTCCATATGTTCAGTGAGGATCTCTGAATGATCCAATGTAGTCCCAAATGACTGATGATGATAAATAGAATCCACCTGTGTGTAATCAAGTCTCGTATAAATGCACCTGCTCTGTGATAGTCTCAGGCTTCTGTTCAAAGTGCAGAGAGCATCATGAAGACCAAGGTTGAAACGTTCAAGGGGGCCGAATACTTTCGCAAGGCACTGTATGGTTATATGGTTAGATAGATATGTATGTATATGTTCTTAACCTTTCACAATGACATGGATGTCATGTGCTGATGAATTATTATTAATCATAAAAGGATGTTATAGCATTAGTCAGTTATGCCTGAAACCAAAAATTATTTGTGATCTCTGATTAGCGGTGAAGATCCTTCTCAGAAGCTTGTGTTTTTTCTCTGGTGGTGTGTTGCAAATCCCCACCAATGTGGGGTAAGGATTTTCTTCTGTGGGCTTTTAATTGACTAAGTGAAATCAACATACTCAGGGCTTTCGCAGGTCACTTTAAATTTTGATACTTCAACCACATTCATCTTGATTCATCATCTGGTGGTGAATGGAGGAAAATAATCGTCTGATCTTAGGAGGAATCCTGTTTCACTTTGGGTGCATGTTACATGCACCTGCTAAAGCCACAAGTTAAGTTTCCTCTGATTAATGGGGCAGTCATGAACAGCACAACTAGTAGTTATGTCCAAGCTTTGCTTTGAGTTACCCATAACCCTTATCATACTCTAAAATTAATAACAAAACAGCATACTGATGCTAAATCAGGAGAATTGTGTTTTTGCGTCTGCTATGATAACTATGACAGGAGTGTTCTTGATCAACTGGAGGACTTAAGTTTTAACACTTACTTTCACTTCACAATAAAGCTGATCTTTTGTTTTGGCTTCTTTTCCAACTTGGAGCAAAGTCACAGCACCAGCTATGGTACCAAGACAAAAAAGTCAGCACAACCCAAACCAGGTTGTTGTAATTGCTGTTGTTTTTTGAGACAGCTTAAAAATGATGGTAGCTAGTTAAAATGTGTTTGCGTGTTCACAGAGAGCTGTTACTGAATGGAAGCTGAACTTCAAGTTGTTATTAAAGCTCATTGTCATAGAAAGCTAAATCAGCTCAGTGACCAAGTTCTTGTTCTGGATTCTAGTGTTGACAGCAAAAACCGAGCAGTCAAAGCTGCAGTGACTTCATGGTACTGTCCCAAATATCCCAACGATTTTCCCCTTCAACCCACCAACACATTTAGCTACTCCTCAGGTTACATCTATCTGAGATGCAGTAATGCCTCACTAATGTATAGCAGGGACATCTTGTGGGTGGAGAACTCGATGCTTCCTATATGGAAGCGGAACATAACAAATGTGTCAGATATGAAGCAATGTCCTACATTGTTTTAAATTAGATGCTTCTAGCCTGTTGACAAAGGAAATCATGACTAAGTATTACCAACACAGCCCTCTTACAGTGGATCAGATTTTATTACAAGAGGACTAACAGAGGTAAGACTATTGTTTCCAATTGGAGAGCTAAAAGCCTTTGTCTTGGCAGGCTGGCATCTTTTGTAATATTCCTTAAAGTGGTCTGTTGGGTAACATTGGAGTCATCAATCTGCTGAGAAGGAGAGGCAAGCTGCAGCACTTCACAAACACAACACTAATAAATAGGGAATCCAAAATAAAACCATTTAATGAACAGAGATCAGATGTTGGTCAGAAGTAATCTGGGAAAATATGCATGATAGAAAACAAAGATATTTCTAATGACTCATTAAAGAGAAAAACAAAAACAAATCTCACTTCCAGTTAGAGGGGTGAACACATTTAAAGAGCAGATTACCTACCAGGGTTTTGGCACAAATATACTTATAAACCATAGAAGTTTGCTTCAACATCTTTATCAGATTCTTTTCATAATTATTTACCTGTGTTTTATCATGTATTGACTGTTGCCAGTTGCAATAGATGCTAGCATCCACAAATGTTTGACTTTTGCTCCCGCCAACATGATAAAGTAAAGCCAGCACCTTGACAAACGATACATCAGTATGTTGAAATGTCAAATTTCAGCTCGATGAGGAATTATATGCAAACCAGTAAATGAAGGCAGAGAAGAATACCCAAAATGTATAACAGAGAAAGAAACAAGTAACAGTTAAAACAGTTTTTAAAAAACTTACAAAATGAGGCAGTCTTTGTATTTTAAATTTGGGAAAGAACCAATAGACCAAGACTTAGTATTTGTTCATAGTTTTGTTGACTGTGATGCACAGATTTGAATAAGATGAGTGAGAGAGTTCTTTGGCATTCACTAACCCAATGTCAATGAATGATGTTTATTTAGAAGGAACAATGTACATTACAAAACATGCCAGATTTAGCCATGAAGGCTAGTTTTCATCTGTTGTCTCTCCAGGTACCATAAAATATACCACAAATATAAATACAATACATAATAAAAATAAACAGTATACTTCCATCACAAAATTTGCTAAATTTAAAATCAGAATAGTAAAATAAAAAACATATCATGTAGTATACTTGAAAAGAATAAAAAAAACACGAAACACAATTACAAAGAATCATTACAATACAATACATTAAAATGCAGAACAGAAATAAGAATCCCATCATCAGTGGCTGCAGAATTGATTATCCAGGAGCCATAATTTTTAATAATTGCAGAATGATTTAAAAGACACATTTGCTCATACATTTTCAGGTATTTTATTCTAGTCAGGAGAGGCTTCTGACCAAATGTAGGTACAGCAGGGTCTCCTCTTACAGTAGCTCTGGTGATCCTTGTAGCACCTGTTAATGATGTAACAATTGCTTCAGGGGGAGGAGGTGCTAGACCACGCAAGATTTTTGTCAAGCAACACTGATTTTAAATCAGTGAGATTGGAAGAACCAGAAAAGAGGTGAACTTCCTGTTATAAATATTTATATTTTGTTATAGTTCTAAAGTGAAGTTACACATTGCACAGAATATTATGCTAGCTAGCTAATTAACAGTTTAACAGTCACATTAACAAATCAGCTTTTTTTTGTACCGACAGACATGCTAATTCTCGTGGATTGTTGCTGACTTTTGTTTTTAAACCGCGATACCTTTGGATGATTCTGGGGTCATGCATCTCTGGTTAAATCAATTCAATTCAGTTTATATAGCGCAATTCACAACACATGTTGTCTCAAGGCACTTGACAAAATCAGTTCAATCAAATCATACAGATTACATGTCTGGTGCATATATTCCAATTAAACCTAACTATTAAACATGAGCCATGGGAATGATGAGCCATTCCCTTTCGTATGCCACTTGCCTGAAGAGTGCAGCTATAGTTGGGCTTGGGGAAGCTCTACTCCTTGGTCCATGTGACTGGAGAGAAATGTGAGCTGTCTCCGGCATGTCCTTTTTAAAAGTAGCTTGCATATTATATAGCTTCAAACTGGCACAAACCTGGCTCTAATAATTAGATCTTATTTTGATGATAAATAAAATCATACATAGGCAAGCAGTGCTGTTAGCCACATCTGTGGATTGTTATGCACCTAAAAGATGCAGGAAAACCTTTGTAGTGATGACTATTAACTATTTAGATTTTTAAACAAATTATCTGAATAAACAATCTGCTATTAATGACAGTAATAAGCTACACTAAACTTAGTCACCAAGATTCTTACAACTCAACTCATGGTCTGATACTTACTTGGCATTTTGAAAATTTGGAGAATCAATCCAAACGTTCATGTCAGTTACAGGGTAAGCATTTCACTAATTAGAAATATTTATAATACAAACTCTTTCCGTCATTGTAATCAAGGAGTTATTGTACCAAAGGTTAGTACCCAGAACATGTTTAAACACAGAAAAGCATCATTGATCAATTCTTCCAGATACTTTACTTCTAGTAATCAGTTGCAACACAGCACAATGAGGAAGTGTCCTGACCCATAACTTTTATTTTTTTAGGGAGATGGAACTTTAACATTGCCACATACAGGGGTTGGACAATGAAACTGAAACACCTGGTTTTAGACCACAATAATTTATTAGTATGGTGTAGGGCCTCCTTTTGCGGCCAATACAGCGTCAATTCGTCTTGGGAATGACATATACAAGTCCTGCACAGTGGTCAGAGGGATTTTAAGCCATTCTTCTTGCAGGATAGTGGCCAGGTCACTACGTGATACTGTTGGAGGAAAACGTTTCCTGACTCGCTCCTCCAAAACACCCCAAAGTGGCTCAATAATATTTAGATCTGGTGACTGTGCAGGCCATGGGAGATGTTCAACTTCACTTTCATGTTCATCACACCAATCTTTCACCAGTCTTGTTGTGTGTATTGGAGCATTGCCATCCTGATACACGGCACTACCTTCAGGATACCATGTTTGAACCATTGGATGCACATGGTCCTCAAGAATGGTTCGGTAGTCCTTGGCAGTGACGCGCCCATCTAGCACAAGTATTGGGCCAAGGGAATGCCATGATATGGCAGCCCGAACCATCACTGATCCACCCCCGTGCTTCACTCTGGGCACGCAACAGTCTGGGTGGTACGCTTCTTTGGGGCTTCTCCGTACCATAACTCTCCCAGATGTGGGGTAAACAGTAAAGGTGGACTCATCAGAGAACAATACATGTTTCACATTGTCCACAACCCAAGATTTACACTCCTTGCACCATTGAAATCGACATTTGGCATTGGCATGAGTGACCAAAGGTTTGGCTATAGCAGCCCGGCCGTGTATATTGACCCTGTGGAGCTCCCGACGGACAGTTCTGGTGGAAACAGGGGAGTTGAGGTGCACATTTAATTCTGCCGTGATTTGGGCAGCCGTGGTTTTATGTTTTTTGGATACAATCCGGGTTAGTACCCGAACATCCCTTTCAGACAGCTTCCTCTTGCATCCACAGTTAATCCTGTTGGATGTGGTTCGTCCTTCTTGGTGGTATGCTGACATTACCCTGGATACCGTGGCTCTTGATACATCACAAAGACTTGTTGTCTTGGTCACAGATGCACCAGCAAGGCATGCACCAACAATTTGTCCTCTTTTGAACTCTGGTATGTCACCCATAATGTTGTGTGCATTTCAATATTTTGAGCAAAACTGTGCTATTACCCTGCTAATTGAACCTTCACACTCTGCTCTTACTGGTGCAATGTGCAATCACTGAAGACTGGCTACCAGGCTGGTCCAATTTAGCCATGAAACCTCCCACACTAAAATGACAGGTGTTTCAGTTTCATTGTCCAACCCCTGTAAGTCCAGCAGCATCCACTACCCTGAGCTGGCCTTGTGGGGTTTTGTTGCTATATAAACTCGTACTGACTATGTTCTGTGGCAGTTTAATCGGCAGGGCTCTCTGTAGATCAGGGGCCTCAAACTTCTCAGGGTAGGTGTCCTGCAACTATAGTATTTTTTTTTTAAAGATTTTTTTTTCGGCACTCGTGGCCTTCTATTGACAGTTACCAGGCAGGAACTGGGCAAAGAGAGAAGGGGGAAGACATGCAGCAGAGGTCTCATAGTTGGGAATCTAACCAAGGATGGCTACAACAAGGACTATAAGATTGTGGGGTGTGCCCCCTCTACTGCTACATCATGTAACGCCTTGCCCTGCAACATGCATTGCTGGTCCAATGCACCTATATCAAATGACTGAATTCTCTTATCATCATTGGCTCGTTACCTGGCAGTTTTGAAATTTAACACTGTTTAGCAATAGATAAATAAAAGGTTATAATTTTAAAGTGCCTGTGACACGCATTTCCCACAAATGCAGAAATTGAAAGAAAACATCCTAATATTGAAGGAATTGAGCAGTAAATGATAATGGGATTAAAGACATTACAAAAGACAATTGTGACACAAAATAAGCATATTTCAATGTTAAATTTTCCAAGTCCAAAGTCGCCCGTAAATTATGTCTAAGGGGAAGCCTCTGGTCATTCATTGTGTGAACGTTAATGATAAATGGTTCAGGTAGAAGCCAAGTTGCGTTAAAAACAGTGTTAATATGATGAAACAGTGCATTGCTGGTGGCGGCAGCAATACTACGGCAGCAGCCGTTAGTCTGCACTATTTTCCTGAAGCGAAGAGGATCAGAGCTGCCTGGATCAGAGCTGGAAAACTGACGAGGGACAGATGGGCTGGTCCCACCAAGCACAGCTAGTTGTGTTTCGAGTACTTCTCGGTAAACTGCTTTGAACAAGAAACCTCTGAATTCGCAAGAGAAATTATGTCAGAGGTCGGGATATCTTCCAGATGAAGGAGAATGTTGGAGCAGATGCTATAGCCACGCTGTTCATAGCATCTGATGTGAAAAGATTGCCAAAGAAAAGGTTGTTGCTTGCTGTTGCTGCTAAACAGATCAAGGCTCAGCAGGTAAGAACACTTCTTTGTCACAAAAGTTCGTTTAGATATCGGCAGTTATTGTTAAAATTGTTGGGACTCCAGTCATGGGTTACAACATTAAAGGCCAGTAAGATCTTTTCTGGAACTTTCAAAATATATCGCATTAACCTACTTCCAGCACAGCCAGCAACAGGAACAAGAGGGATAACAGCGGACTTCCCGTGACATCACTAGTGACATCACTATTTGAATAAAAACCCCACACACCAACAAACAGACCTCTTCCACGCAGGTCCCCAGCAGAACTGGAAGGAGGGACACAGTGCGCTAATGTCTCCTTGCTGGCAAACAGACATAACTCTATAAACTGGATCCAGAATGACTACGATCACATGCAGCAAAGTTAAGTAATGATTTGCTGTTCGAGTATCTGGCATTCATTCATGTAGAGTGTAAATCAGAATCAGAATCAGAAAAGCTTTATTGTCAAGTACGTTTTTGGACATACAAGGAATTTGTTTTGGCGTAGTCGGTGCAATACAGTACAAATTAAACAGTATAAACATATCTACAATATAATATAAATATATGTGCACAGTTTTAAGACAAGCCTGACTTGACTTTTCTTCTGAGGCCTCCAGAGGCAGCCCTGATCGAAGCGGATTTTCCCCACAGCCTGGAAAAGGAGGCCGGGACCTCATCGCACGCCTTCCAGGTAGCGAGAGCTACCCCCCACATCATGGCCCTTAAAGGAGCCGAACGTGCCTTTCTCACGGTTTGGCTGGCCCAGCTAAAGCCTTTTCCCACTGCTACGGAGTTTAGCTGCAAGTTAACCCTTTTATTAGTGGTATTTTAAAGCTATGTGTTTGATTCTGGGAACCAGCTATAAGTTTCCTTTGTTAGCTCCAACCGCTAACGGCTAAGGACATGTGCTCCCATTTTGAGTCAGCTGAAGATCATTTACCCATAAAGGTTGTTAGAAAAGTTGTTAGTTTCCAATCTAGGAAGTAATATTTCCTTAAATATAATTTTACTAAACGTGATAACTAATTAAACGCCATTAAGACCCATTTTTCCAAAAGGCTCGGTTCTTATTCAAAATAATATTTCCTTAAATATTATTTTAATATTTCCTTAATAATATTTCTTTAAATATTATTTTAATAAATAAAGGCAGCTAATTAAAGACCGTTGAGAATTGGTCATCCTTAAGGTTGGTTTTATTCAGCAAATAAAATTTTAAATATGTTAAAATAAATTTTGATCTGATCTTGCATTGTAAATGTTTGTTTGAAGGTATACCAGTTATTGCCTAAGTTAGTTCCAAGACTAGCTTAACTTCATTTCCAGATTCTTCAAGATAATCCTTGGTTCTCAAACATACAGGGGTTGGACAATGAAACTGAAACACCTGGTGTTAGACCACAATAATTTATTAGTATCGTGTAGGGCCTCCTTTTGCGGCCAATACAGCATCAATTCATCTTGGGAATGACATATACAAGTCCTGCACAGTTGTCAGAGGGATTTTAAGCCATTCTTCTTGCAGGATAGTGGCCAGGTCACTAGGTGATACTGGTGGAGGAAAACGTTTCCTGACTCGCTTCTCCAAAACACCCCAAAGTGGCTCAATAATATTTAGATCTGGTGACTGTGCAGGCCATGAGAGATGTTCAATTTCACTTTCATGTTCATCAAACCAATCTTTCAGCAGTCTTGCTGTGTGTATTGGTGCATTGTCATCCTGATACACGGCACCGCCTTCAGGATACAATGTTTGAACCATTGGATGCACATGGTCCTCAAGAATGGTTCGGTAGTCCTTGGCAGTGACGCGCCCATCTAGCACAAGTATTGGGCCAAGAGAATGCCATGATATGGCAGCCCAAACCATCACTGATCCACCCCATGCTTCACTCTGGGCATGCAACAGTCTGGGTGGTACGCTTCTTTGGGGCTTGTCCTCACCGTAACTCTCCTGGATGTGGGGAAAACAGTAAAGATGGACTCATCAGAGAACAATACATGTTTCACATTGTCCACAGCCCAAGATTTGCACTCATTGCACCATTGAAACCGGCATTGGCATTGGCATGAATGACCAAAGGTTTGGCTATAGCAGCCCGGCCGTGTATATTGACCCTGTGGAGCTCCCGACGGAAATTTCTGGTGGAAACAGGAGAGTTGAGGTGCACAGTTAATTCTGCCCTGATTTGGGTAGCCGTGGTTTTATGTTTTCTGGATACAATCCGGGTTAGCACCTGAACATCCCTTTCAGACAGCTTCCTCTTGTGTCCACAGTTAATCCTGTTGCATGTGGTTCGTCCTTCTTGGTGGTACGCTTGTATATATAAATATATGTGTGTATTTATTTATATAGCGAGATGTAGTCCGTCTTTAGTGAATTTAGTTTTTTTTTATCAAAGAAATATCAGATTCTTCGCTGCTGTCTGTGTTGATGGCCATTGTAGCAGCAGTCAGTTTATGTGTGGGGGTTCCCGTGACGTCATAAAACAGCGCAACAAAATCGCAAAGAACTAAAAATACCTTTTTAGTGAAATTTATGACCATATATCTCAACAACTGTTCATTTTAGTGGCATGAATTTACTTTTTAAAATAATTGATTAATGTTATTTTTCCATAAATGTAAGTGGATTTATCAAAATTGTATCGATGTAACTGGCAGCCAGGATGGTGTTGCTGTATTTCTAGATCTGCAGGAGAGCTGAGTTACACCTACATTATATAACACATTTGTAGTGACCCCGCTACACTTACAACCATGGGTATAGAATGCACCAGTATGTAGATCAGTACACAGCTTGAGGTTAAATGCCTTGCCAAAGGGCACATCAGCATGTGGCAAAGGAAGGAAGCTGGACTTGAAACCACAACTGCTCCCACTGAGCCACAACCACAGGAACTACGACTTGTTACCTGCATCGGTTTCAATAACACACTAGCTTTGGTTTTTATAAACATGAATTTAGTTTTATTCGGTCTGCTTGGTCTCCATAAGCCATGGTTCTCTGTTCTGACTTAGCAAAGATTCAGTTCTACTGCAACACCACTTGTCTTGTTGCAGTTTTTCTTTAGAAAGCAAAACAGAAATAACTTGTTCAAAATCTGGGTTCAAGCTGTGGTGGAAAACAGGCTGCTGTTGTACCCATTAGCAGTACATTGGTATGGAGATGTTCCAACAACATTAGAATTGTTATTTCAGCCCTTAGCTACTGATCACATGAGAGCTGTTAATAGGTGTGTGTGTGTGTGTGTGTGTTCTTGTATATGCTGCTGAGAGAGGACCGTCAGAAGTTTTTACCAACTAAAAGAGGTCATTTTTGGAAAGTGAGGATATTTTCATAGTCACTCACATCACTTTTCTTGATGCTGTTTTTAGGGGTTAGGTTTAGGACTAAGGTCTGAATTGCGTTAAGTTTAGGGTTAGGCCATAGAAATTAATGGAAATTGATGCAAAGTTCCTGTAAAGATAGAAAAAAGTGTGTGTGTGTGTGTGTGTGTGTGTGTGTGTGTGTGTGAGAGTGAGGAAGAGGGAAAAAGAGAGTGTATTCTCTGTCATGTGAAGTAGTGATATTTTTATGCATTTGCACAGCCTGATTAGTTTGCGGAGGGACTGCAGACACACACCAATGTGACAGATGCTAACTGCAAACCCTGGAAGACACAAAATTACAGCATCTCTCACGCAGTATGCTGCCTCCTGTATGAATTCCTCAATTAGAGGCCTGTAGCTGATGAAGCTGTGACAGAGTGAGCAGTGGTGATTTAGTGAGACATCAGCTGAACAAGTGAATACAGATGTACAATAAAGTAAAACTGAAGCCAAATCAGAGGAGCCTGCAGTGCAGCTTCAAAGGAGACCAGTGGGTCGGAAACACACACTGTAGGGAAAGGATATGGAAACTACGACAACAAAATGTTTTGGCTTGCCACTTATTTTTAGGTTACACACATGCAGCTTGGTCAGCATGAAAGGAACACTCACTGGTGCCACCTGCTGTCATTATATGTAATGTGTAGACAGCTGCGTGTCTCTGAACATTTTTGTTACCTAATTAGAATATTTTCTAGTTTATCACCACCTTGTAGCCTGTAGTCTTCTGAGCCTTCTGGTTTCCATTTAAAAGTTTTAAATGAACCGGACAGGGTTAAAGTTGTGTGCAGTGGAAAACCAGGCTGCCGATCAACAGGCTTTTAAAGGTTGAAACATTAAAGTACAACCAGTAGTAGCTTCCTACCAAGACTTAGACTCAGAGACTCAAACTTACCAATAAAATGACTCCATACAATGGAAATACTCATCCCTTCCTGGTTTGTCTCAGGAGATCATTCTACTTGGTTAATAATGGAAATACAGTCGTGGTTAGACTTAAAGATTCTTTTTACAAATAATGGTTATATTTATGACACATGCATTATTGTTAATGTGCAATAAGTATTGCTCACCCATCTAAATCATTAAATTCATGTGTTTCAATCATGGCCATGACCACATGTATTAAAGTCCTGCACCAAAACATGAAGCCTGCTTCTGCTAACATTTGGAAAGAATGCACCACTTTCAACAGCACAGTGGTACCACGATAGGACACAACCTGTTCAACTAGTCATGTTGTGAAATTTCCTAACACAAAATATTGCACAGTCCCTTAATTCCAGTAAAATGATCTCTTAGTGATTCAGAATACCAAGATATTTTGGACAATTTTATTCTGCTGACTCTTTGGGAACAGTTTGAAGACGGCCCCTTCCTGTTTCAACATATCTGCACAGAGCAAAGCTCTATAGAGACATGGATGAGCGGGTTTGGTATGGAAGAACTTGAATGATCTGAAAAGAGTCCCGAGCCCAACCCAATAGAACACCTTTAGGATAAATTAGAGTGGAGACTTTGAGTCAGATCTTCTGTCTGACCTCATGCATGTGCTTGAGGAAGCATGGTCAGAAGCTCTCATAGACACTTGAACTTCGTGGAAACCCTGCATAAAAGAGTTAAACCTAGGTGGTGGGGGTAGGGGGGGGGACACACACACACACACCTAATCCTAATTAGGAATGCAATGTCACTCAAGACCGTGTGTGTGTGTGTGTGTGTGTGTGTGTGTGTGCGTGCGTGCGTGAAGGCAGGCAAGCAAATGCTTTTGGTAGTATGATGCATAACTTTCATGCTCATAGATGTCATTTTACCAGCTGCAATATAAAAGTAACGATTTTATATATTTGATCAGGTGTAGAAAGATGGGACAGACACCAACAGCTCCCAAAATATAATGTGGGTTTTATTTCCCGACCATCCTCAGAATGGGGACAGCATTAAATTTGGTTTGATTTGGTGTTTTGTAAATATGTTGCAAACAACTATTTAAGAAAAAATATTCAAGTAGTGCGTTCATCTCGAATCAAAAACTACAGTTTCTCTTTCGTCAGGATCAGAAAATTAGCTTTTAACACCGCTTCGCAGACCTATTCAAGGCTTCTTTGGAAATAAAAAATAAAAACCCAGACAAGAGACAAAAAAAACCAACAAAATCTATCAAAGACAACAGTAGTGGCCTAATAGTGGTACTATAATAAAACAGAAAAAGCACCACATAATAGTCATTCAACTTACATTTGTGCAAAACCACAGTACATTCCGTTTATACACTGTTTTCTACATTAGCAACTTGAACTCACTTGAAAATGGCTGACAGCAGGCCCACACTGGAGCAGACACTCGCACAAGGAACCCTGGACAGTCTATCTCCCCTCTCAACAAATGAATTGCACAAAAGTAGGTAAACAAAACAAAATAGTAACCGCTCAACCTTTAGTAAAGTTTCCATATAATCTTTGTTAAACACTCACACCGTCACGTAGCCCTGCACGTTTTAATGGGAAGGACTCCTTCCTGACCATAAGGCGCCAATCTACAGCAATCTCTGTTTCAATTTAAGAAATGTTCCACTGATATGCCTCGTTATCTTGTCCTTGCTCAGTAATGACATCACGCACGCAACATACACACACAGGAGACACTGCCATACTACCTGAAGCAACAGTGCTATCTGCTGGACCCCTTGAAAACCGCACAAGGCAAAAAGAGGTAATGATAGCGACTTCTGTTTTAGAAGTAGTAATTTATTTATTTCACCCGGCTACATATATATCAAAATATACAGTGAAAATTGAATTACGCTTCTGTTTTTAAAAGTTTATCAATACAATAAGGGTCATGGGCATTACAGGTGCAGGATGAGTAAAATGGCAAAAAACTTTCCTGCATAAAACCATCTCTAACTGGAAAATTCAATTTCCTGTCTGTGCGTTCATCCACCCAAAGTAAATCTGATTGCGATGTTCAATGTTGTAACCTTTTCTCTTTTCTGTCTGCAGCGTGACTGAATCAGTCTTCTTGGAGCTGTGCTGAACTGCTTTGCAGTCAAAAGGTGAGCAGCATTACTCCACTCAGATCAGTGTATGTTCCACTGTTGCTCCTGTTAAAGTGTGCTACTGTGCATTTTATGCAAATATTAAAAGGCCTGACTGAGCATTTTCTCTTGGGACCTGCACTAGTTTCAGTCCCTACTGCACAGATCCAACAGTACAAATTCAATAGAGTATCCAGGACAGGATTCATCAGAGGTTCACCAACATTGCCTACCTAGTTTATGTTGAGCAGTGCTGGCAATGAGTTGTAGGAGATGAGATAAAAAATATAAAAACTAAAAAGGACAAGAAAGGATCGAGCTAGAAAATATGTACAGTAGGATAGAGTGAGTAAGGATATAGATGGAAATATGTTCAGATGTAAAGAGAGTGTGCTGAAGATGGAAGATATACTTTGAGGAGCTGATGAAGGAACAAAATAGTGAAGTTAATGAGTCAGAAAGCGCAGAGAGTCAGTGAGGAGGAAGTGAGGGGAGCCATGAGGATAATGAAGAGCAAAGGCAAACGGATCACAATGGCGGTATGGAGACATCTAGGGGAGAGAATGGTGGTACTTTTAAACTAGATTGTTAAACACAATCCTTGAGAGTGAGATAACGGCTGTAGAATGAAGAGTTCTGGTACAGATTTTTAAGAATGCTAGTAAAAAGCTTTTGTAACTTGGGAGAGATATATTGTATAAGTTAGTTACTTATTGTTTTATTAAGAGTATAAACACTATACATCTATTGTATGCATAGAGTGTTGATGGTAAAGTATACCAAAGGTGCCAAGAAATAATCAGTGGGACTGGCAGAGAAGTGGGGGAGGAAAGTGCAGGACATGGACAGTGAGACAGTGGTGAGATGTGAAGTAGGAGTGGATGTGGGATTACTTCAGGGATCAGCTCTGAGCCTTGTTTTGATCCAAGAAATGATGGACGGTGGACAGTTGATGTTTGGCAAAGGTCCTCAAGTTCTGTGTTTGCTGATGACCTTGTGGTCTGTGATAAAATCAGGAAGCAGCTGGAAGAGTCTGAAGAGGTGAAGTTATACTCTGTACAGAAGAGTAATGAGCCGGTAAAAACAAGAGAGAATACAATGTGTGTGAAAGTGAGGGAGAAAGGTGGAACAGTGAAGTTGCATGCAGTAGAGGTACTGAAGGTGGTTGAGTTGATGCATCTGGGGTACACCATCCAATGAAATGGGTAGTGCACAACTCAAGGAGAGTACAGGCAGAGTGCAGTGGATGAATATGAGTGTTGGGATGACTTGTGACAGAAAGAGCTGCAAGTGAGAAAGGTAAAACCTAGATGATTGGAGTGAGACCCACTATGATGTATGGTTCTGAGATGGTGGTGCTAATAAGAAAACAGGACCTGGAGATGGGGGTCTGCAGAATTCCAGAAGAAGTTAAAGGATTGACAATTGATAAATCAGAGAGACAGTTCAGGTTGAGCAGTTTGGAGACAAAAATAGAGGCAAGGGTGGGATGGTTTGGACCTATGCAGAGGAGGGGCAGTGGATTTGTTGGATATGGGGCTGCAAAGGGAGAGGAAAACAGGAAGACCACAGAGAAGCCTTGTTAACGTATTAAAGGAGGGGTATACAGCGGGTTGGTGGGACAAAGGAGGATGCTAGAAATAACATCAGATGGAGGCAGATGATCTATTGTGGTGAGCCCCGAAGGGGAGCAGCTAAAAGAAGAAGAATCTTGTTTCTTATGGTTGGTGAGCATTTCGAAATGGTAGTCAGCATAGCAGAGAATGTTTACAAAAATGACTTGTGCTGGAATATCAGCTGTGACGATTGATACAGCTGATATTGACACAGTGAGGAAATGTGGTTCTCTGAAACCGAACTTATGCCTGGTTCACACGGCAGGATTTTCAAATTGTCGTCTGATTTTGAAAACCCGAGAGACCCCACACGGGATGATAAAAATCGTAGGTATAACAGGTTTGGTCCTACAGTGTGTGGTGTCCAGCATCACTGCTAGGACAACACGTCACACATGAACAGATGTCACTCACAAAAATTCAGATGTCAGATGGGAAATCTTGCAAACCCTCTCGAGATCAAACATAAGTACAGAGTAATTCCTTTCCGTGTTTCCCTCACCTTGCTTTCTGATTGGCTACATGTCACATTCAACAGGCTGCATGCTTAGTTGTCTTCAGGGAACACCTAATAAAGGATATTGAGCCAAGACAATCCAACATGTTGAATATCCCAGATTTGAGGTCGGAGCAGTCCTGATGTCCTTCTGAGCAGACTAGATCACTCTTAACACACCACACACAGCAGGAATATCTCATAAGATTATCTTTAGAGCCAATTGGGGCATGTTGGAGGGGGAAGATCTGGTCAAATGTTGGCATAAAAATCCTGCCATGTGAACCAAGCATAAGAGAATTTGGATCAGTTGCTTATTCGGATTGTTTAGAGATAGGAAAATATATGGGAAAGAGATGGGTTTTATTCATTTCTTCCATACAGAGCCTAGGGGTGGTATGCTATCTGGTTGGATGGGATCAGTCTCTGTGCTTGCTTTATTTTCAGTTTAGGATTTTAGAATGTGCCACATTGTGCTACCACAAACCAAGTTTTAACTACTGCTATATTAACTACTGCCTATATTTTTGGTTAGGGCGATGCTATTACCTTATTTACCATGATAAATCTATATCGAACACATTTGGGTTCAACTTGGGACAAACTTCCAAAGAAGCTAACATCATGTCCAGATTTTCATGGTGTCCCTGTGGGATGAATGGGAGCTTCTTCCTGCAGCCAGGTTTTTAAAACTGACATTCTCGTATGTTCCACATACTGATGGCTGCTTTTTATATGAAGTGCTGACATGTGGCTCAACATATACACGTCAGTTACTTTAGCTGAGGTACACCAAAAATATAACATTTCTTTCACTGTTGACATCATGAATGTCACTAATTCAACTAGAAAGCAGCTGGTCAGCAGAAAGCTGTTGTTATGTAGGAAAACTGTAAAGTGGTTTCTGAAGAGCCATTACTGACTGAGGTATATGGAGCCACATTCATGAGGTTTTGCAGTTAATAACTCTTCTTGTTCTTAAGATTTCTCTTTAAGTTCTGTGGAAAAATAAATGTTTCTGGGGTTCCAGGATCTAGCCACATACCGTTGTGGGTGTTGTAAATCTGTGTCTGGCACACTATACTTCTGACATACTATATACAGGGGTTTAGGTAGAAATGTTGGAAAGTGGTAACAATGACAACTGTGATGGATGTTCATTTACTTTCCTTGGAGTTAAGCTCTCTGCTGTCTCCTGGAGCAGCAGGTTATATAATATTGAAATCCTGATGTCATGCTCCAGAAATTTACTTCAAAGGGTCATTAATAGCAGATGCACAGATTGGAGTTGTATTAAACATTTCTGATCTCCAGTTCTTGTTAAGGATATTTTAGTCAAGTTCTCCTTGAGAATTGTTATTTAAGAACATAAAGGATCCTTATTCAAAATATGTTTTTTTTTCCACACATTTCTATCAAGAGTAGTTATTTAAATAAGGAACTGTGTTTGTGAGACAGCAGGGACTACATAACAGTGTGATACTGTTAAATTCTTCCTCTGACTTCATTATAAACACCTCACTATACGGACACTTGCTAACCAGGAGTATTTTTTCCTCATTAGAAGCATTCACACTAAAAAGCGTTGTCACCACAGCCTGGTGGTGCCTAGTTAAGGTTCATTCACTGATAGGAAAAAGACCAGACTTTTACATTTCCAACTAGCCAGTCACTGGTCAGGATTGCATAGGCTAAAAATCGGTCAATTCTGGTAACCAGTCGATGTGTCGGTGCAGTGCTGGAATGAATAAACTGGCTTCAAACAGTTTACAGGTGGGCACTGAAACAAATATCTTATATGAATTATTCGAAAGATTCTACGTCCATCACTAAAAATGTTTAAGAACAATCCTTTTGAGGTAGCAGCATAAATGAAAAGTTCATTAAATTCTTATTCAAGAATGAGACTTTTCTATAAAATTAGAACTGGTTAGGAACATTCTACTAGACACAGCATGAAGAAGAATCCATGGATTCACTTCTATTTTAGAGCTACCAGCAGTGTAGTTGTCGTTTGTGTGTAGCATAATCAATTCCAGGTATGACGAATGTATCAAATCACCAGACTTGACACTTGAAACAACCTTGTCAATTCCTGACCTGCTCCTTGACATGTCGCAGTGTGTTGGGGTGAAAAGCATGTAACACGCAGTTACACTTGAGCCACTATACAAGGCAACAACTGTAGCTGTCACCGAGTGAATAATGAAGCAGTGAGGCAACACTCTCTGTTGGTGTGTGCACAGGGATCAGGTTAAAGGTCGTTCAGGCACTCAGAGGTGGAGGTATTTCATCTGTAATGTCCGGGCAGAAATGTTTGTATTTGGAATTATTCTTCTTTGCAATGAATTTAGCCACAAACCGACAGAGCTGTTAAAAGCAAACACCCTGAAGGTACACAGAGTGTAGGTGTGGGCTTTGAAGAAGGAGTGTCCTCTGTTCTTTATAAGGGTTACCGTATTTTCCGCACTATAAGACACACCGGATTATAAGGCGCACCTTCAATGAATGGCCTATTTTAGAACTTTTTTCATATATAGGGCGCACCGGATTACAGGTCCTTCTCAAAATATTAGCATATTATGATAAAGTTCATTATTTTCCATAATGTCATGATGAAAATTTAACATTCATATATTTTAGATTCATTGCACACTAACTGAAATATTTCAGGTCTTTTATTGTCTTAATACGGATGATTTTGGCATACGGCTCATGAAAACCCAAAATTCCTATCTCACAAAATTAGCATATTTCATCCGACCAATAAAAGAAAAGTGTTTTTAATACAAAAAACGTCAACCTTCAAATAATCATGTACAGTTATGCACTCAATACTTGGTCGGGAATCCTTTGGCAGAAATGACTGCTTCAATGCGGCGTGGCATGGAGGCAATCAGCCTGTGGCACTGCTGAGGTCTTATGGAGGCCCAGGATGCTTCGATAGCGGCCTTTAGCTCATCCAGAGTGTTGGGTCTTGAGTCTCTCAACGTTCTCTTCACAATATCCCACAGATTCTCTATGGGGTTCAGGTCAGGAGAGTTGGCAGGCCAATTGAGCACAGTGATACCATGGTCAGTAAACCATTTACCAGTGGTTTTGGCACTGTGAGCAGGTGCCAGGTCGTGCTGAAAAATGAAATCTTCATCTCCATAAAGCTTTTCAGCAGATGGAAGCATGAAGTGCTCCAAAATCTCCTGATAGCTAGCTGCATTGACCCTGCCCTTGATAAAACACAGTGGATCAACACCAGCAGCTGACACGGCACCCCAGACCATCACTGACTGTGGGTACTTGACACTGGACTTCTGGCATTTCCTTCTCCCCAGTCTTCCTCCAGACTCTGGCACCTTGATTTCCGAATGACATGCAGAATTTGCTTTCATCCGAAAAAAGTACTTTGGACCACTGAGCAACAGTCCAGTGCTGCTTCTCTGTAGCTTAGGTCAGGCGCTTCTGCCGCTGTTTCTGGTTCAAAAGTGGCTTGACCTGGGGAATGCGGCACCTGTAGCCCATTTCCTGCACACGCCTGTGCACGGTGGCTCTGGATGTTTCTACTCCAGACTCAGTCCACTGCTTCCGCAGGTCCCCCAAGGTCTGGAATCGGCCCTTCTCCACAATCTTCCTCAGGGTCCGGTCACCTCTTCTCGTTGTGCAGCGTTTTCTGCCACACTTTTTCCTTCCCACAGACTTCCCACTGAGGTGCCTTGATACAGCACTCTGGGAACAGCCTATTCGTTCAGAAATTTCTTTCTGTGTCTTACCCTCTTGCTTGAGGGTGTCAATAGTGGCCTTCTAGACAGCAGTCAGGTCGGCAGTCTTACCCATGATTGGGGTTTTGAGTGATGAACCAGGCTGGGAGTTTTAAAGGCCTCAGGAATCTTTTGCAGGTGTTTAGAGTTAACTCGTTGATTCAGATGATTAGGTTCATAGCTCGTTTAGAGACCCTTTTAATGATATGCTAATTTTGTGAGATAGGAATTTTGGGTTTTCATGAGCTGTATGCCAAAATCATCGATATTAAGACAATAAAAGACCTGAAATATTTCAGTTAGTGTGCAATTAATCTAAAATATATGAAATTTAAATTTTCATCATTACATTATGGAAAATAATGAACTTTATCACAATATGCTAATATTTTGAGAAGGACCTGTATAAGGCGCATAGAATAGAAGCTACTGCAGTCAAACGTTTGACTGGGGTTGCGTTATGCATCCACTAGATGGAGCTGTGCTAAAGAGAATGTCAACAAAACAGTCAGATAAGTCAGTCAAACTTTATTAATACACTACAAACCAGCGTTCTGATAACTCCATTCACTCTCATGGTAAGGTCTCCTCTACATAGAATTCTATTGAATAGAGCCAACCGCACGTTAGGAATGCATTGGAGTCTATGAAGTTGAAGTTGAAATCAAACGTTAGTTAAAACGTGAAAGGGAACTTTTCCCTGATTCAGTAAACATGTAAAATAAACAGTTTGATGCACTAAATCAAACGTTAGTACTGTTAACCTTTCCTGTTTCTGTCCCCTGACCGTAGTCTGATGACACAGGGGAGACGCTTTCTCCAGGGCCGAAGTTACTAGTTTCCTCGGGGTTAACTCCCTCACTCATACGTTGCTGAGTTGAGCATGAAGAAACAGCATCAAAACACTGAGTTGTTGACGAGATTCGGGGTTCTTTTTAATGACTTTGCAGCACGTAAAAACACGGCTTACAGACTCATACACCGCTGCTCCGGTCGCCGTCTCTACCCACCCCACACACACAATAATACCGATGTCCCTCCTTCACTCTTGATTCTCAGCTACGGCAGCACACAGCGCCACCTCTGTCCGGAGGAGTAATGTCAACATCTTCCATACACACACACGAAACATACACCCCACATACTGAGCTTCTAATCACATATAGTTCAGGCAATTCCTGCAACAGTACATTCAAACGTTATACACACACAAGTGGTGTTGGACTAGGAGTAAGCACAGTACAGGTGTTTACCGCTATTACTTCGGCGACGCCCCTGACTACGGTAGCCGTAATGCTGCAAGCGGTGTGGCTTAGTAGTTTACCAGTCGTACTGAAACATTTTGACAGAGCGCCGTGTACAACCAGTATGGATCAACCAATTAACCAATTGATCCATATATAAGGCGCTCCAGATTACAAGGCGCACTGTCATTTTTTGAAAAAATTAAAGGTTTTTAAGTGCGCCTTATAGTGCGGAAAATACGGTAGTTTTGTCTGACAGTTTGCAGACAGATGAAAATCTGACCAATGACATTCTTGAGTTGATTCCTGCTCAGCGTCTTCAGGGGTGATGGTCTTGGTCCTCTGAGTGACCTTTCCAACCAGGTGTCATTGAGACCTCACTGGGTTTGTAAACTGTGGTAGGTATTTGACTTGCTGACAACAAGTTTGTTAACTCCAACCGAGCTGTCTTGGAAACCATCAATAAGTTCACCTGACTGTATGATGAGCTGCTGGGAAATCTGGCGTCCATCAAGGCTGGTCCACTTTAGTGTCAAGTTTCCCTGGAGGTTTGAGACTGAGAGCGGAGCTCATCCTTTCTAGTTGCTAACCTGAATACGGCTAATCATGGAGGGGAACAACTGAATGTATTCTGCAAACCTTTTACAACGCAAGTTGAGAGCATTTGATTCCTAATATATTCACTAGATGCTGTCCTAAAAAGCACATGGCCTACAATATCTGGGGGATGTGAACAGTGTGTCCTTATCAACACTAGATTAGTGGAGAACAAAGAAAAACATCAGATCTTTAGAAAAATAACTCCAGCGGCTCATCAGTATCTGATCCAGTGAACGCCTGGTGTTGGACCTGAGACACGCATGATCTTTCAGCTGATCAGCTACTGTATGTTAACATGGGAACATAGATTCTTTTAAGGTGTCTGTCATGTGCTTAGACACAGTAAAAAGGATCTAGGAGCATCTTCACTGTGTTTCCTGCTTCCTTTCATTATGCAGCTCTGCTGCACATGCTATACTTTTGATCTGCTGGTCCCAATTCTGTGAGCCATCAGGATCAAACTGTTAGTGGGGTTGGAACACGTCCCCACCTCTCTGTAATCCATTCAGTTGTTTCAACTTCCTGCTGCCTCCTATTTGTTTCTGTGCGAGTAAAAATAGAACTCATTTGTTCTGTCTGTAAATGTGGAATACACCGTTGTGTGTGTGTGTTTGAGAGTGTGTACTGTGCATGAGTGTGTGTGCTCTGAGATCCTTCCCCCTGTGTGTGTCAGTTGAAATGCAAAACGGTGTAACATAAAATCAGCTCAGACAGTCTGTTTTAGGCCCCCGCTTGTTCTCTGTATTAATCTGCCTTCCTTGTATTGAAAGATGGAGGCAGATGTCGATACGAAGTGGGGAAACCAACAGGAAATGATGTAATCCCAGCCACAGATCTCAGGGGAAGTGATATAATGGTTGCTGGATCAGCAGGCAGCTCCTCGCTTGTGCTCAGCTTCCTGTGCCTCCCCCTTTTCTCCTTCCTGTGTGAGAGGAGCTGCAAATTTTACAGCGATATCTGAGCTGGACTTGCAGAATGAGCACCACTCTGATGTCACACTACCCAATCCAAAATACCCTGCCTCTGGATCTGAGGGAGCTTGGTTGAGTCCAGAAAAGGCACATTGGAAATGCTTCTCACCCTGACAGTCACTTACACACCTGTATGCCTAATAGTGTAGCTACTCCTTGGGTCTGTAAATCATGTTAGGATTATGAATCTGAGAATATTATTTAATATTAATATTTTATCAAATAATATTTTGGTCTGTTAAGGGTTGTCCTCTGAATACTAGCCCAGTAAGGCAGTGGTATTAGGACAAAATAGAAAGGTGTGAGACGAGCTCTGACATTATTGAACAGCATAAACTCTGCACACACATGGAATGAATTCACACAATTTCTTAAAATACAAGAATTTATTAACAAAAATAAGTCAACTCAAAGTCAAACATATTTCAACCAACAAACTCTTTACTATGCTAAAACAATCCAACTAACTACCAAGCAGAATTAAAGAATAACGAAGACTCATGGGCTATGTACAATATAAACAAGTTGATTAAAGATGATTGAAACCATGACCAAAAGAGTGATGCAACATTACCATGCAATGTTTATGTTTGAGAACCAAGGATTATCTTGAAGAATCTGGAAATGAAGTTAAGTTAGTCTTGGAACCAACTTAGGCAATAATCAGCAAACGTTTAGACAACCATTCACAATGGAAGATCAGATAAAATATTATTTTAATAAAATAATGTTTTAAATAATGATCTGCTGAATAAGACCAACCTTCTGGATGACCATTTCTCAACGGTGTCTCATTAGCTGCCTTTATTTATTAAAATAATATTTAAAGAAATATTATTAAAGGAAATGGTCAAATATTTAAGGGAGTATTTTGGAAAAGACCCAAATCTTTCTGGAGAAATGTGGCTTAATGGTGTTTACTTAAGTATCAGATTTAGTAAAATGATGTTAGGGACACATTTTTTACTGGATTGAAAACTAAACCTTTCTGGGTAAATATTATTTGGCAGCAAGCACGTGTCCTTAGCTGTTAGCGGTTGAAGCTAACAAAAGAAGCTGATAGCTTCGCAGCAGAATCAAACACACACCTTTAAAAATACAGTCAATAAAAGGGATAAAATGCATAAGCGCGGACGGCGCGTTATGATCAATCTTCTGTTTAAAATCACCCTTCAAGTAAAGTTTGTCTTAACTTTAAAACATACAAACAAAGAACACAAAACTGAACACGTGTGCTGCAGATCATCTGCTAGCACCAAGATAGCTGAGTTTCACACAAACAAAAAAGGTTTAGCTTCCAGCTAACCCCCGTAGCTGTGGATGAAAGACGGCTCGTTCTGTCCGCCAACCAACTGCACGTTACCGTAACCACGGTGATGCGGGGCCGTTGTCCTTCCTTCAGACTCTGCTTGTAGAGACCGTGTCTCTGCAGGGAACTCTGGAGCACAGTTTGCTTCTGCAGGCCTCAGAGAGAAAGTAAAGCAATCCTTATACCTTAATTTCCCTTTTATGAATGAATACCGGATTCTTTCAACAGTAATTCATCAGTACTTAACTTGTGCATATGATCGCGTAATCTTATGACCCCCTCGGATCCAGTTTGAAGAGTTTTTGTCTGTTTGCCAGCAAAGAGACATTAGCGAGCTGCCTCTCCGGCCAGTCTCTGAGCGGAGTCCGGGTGGTAGAGATCGGCTTGTTGGAGAGGGGATGCTCTTACACAGACAGTGGCATCATGGGAACCCTGTTTGCTTGGCTGTGCCGGAAGTAGGTTAATGCAATTTATTTTGAAAATTCCATAAAAGTTTGTACCGGAGTTTTAATGTTGTTTCCATAGCTGTGGGTCCCAACAATCATCTCTGCACTAATTAAACATATTGAGTGAATCTGAAGACCACTCACTGCTCTGATGTTCGATCAACACACCAAAGTAAACACCTCCTACATTCAGGTCTCTCTGCTAAAGAACATGAGTAAAGCTGAGAGACTACAGAACTTTGCTTCTGCAGTTGATACTATAAAATCACCGGAGGACCTGGCGGAACACACGCACGCACACAATGCATTTTCTGGGTGCCACGGTATAAATCCTTGTGCTAATTAGGGACCTGTCGAGACTGCACCTACTTGTCTCCTGGTTTCCCTACATAGCTCATGGCAAACTGCAAACTGGACCTCTCATGGTTTCCTCTTGCCACTATTCCATAAAGGCTAGATTTGTGGTGAACATTGTCAGCAGCTGTTATGGCAACAGATTTTATCACCTGAGCAGCTCCTTCAGAGATGCCATTTGCCTCTTCGCTGCATCTGATTAATGTGCTCCTTGCTCAGCATCTCTGTTTAGGTGGACAACCATGTCTTGGTACATCTGCAGTTGATCCATCCTCTCTCTGTGTTCAGATTGTGGATTGAACAGAGCTCTGTGAGATGTTCAAACTTTGGGATATTGTTTTCTTACCTAACTCTGCTTTAAACTTCTTCACAGCTTTCTCCCTGACCTGTCTGCTGTGTTCCGTGGTCTCTATGATGCTGTTTGTTCTCTAATGTTCTCTAACAGGTGTTTAGTTTTATTTAGAGATAATCTGCCAGTCAGATTTAGTGTATAACACAAAATCTCAGATGAATAGATTGTGCTTGTTATGTGGCAAAATGTAAAAACGTTCAAGTTATAAATACCATTGCAATGTGCTCTATATGCTATTTTAGTGCATTATTATTAGCTAAAAGTAGCCTGGTCACTGAGCACAGTATTTAGCTTGGTACTGGAACATGCTAACACTGGGTATGACATCATTCCCAGATAGGAGTAATAACATCCGAGGCTTATTAGATCCCAGCATTAGGACTGGACACTATTCACCAAACTGGAACCCCATTCTCCACAGTGGGATTAAACTTTCTAAGCCATTAATCTACCACATGTTCCTCCATGCAAGGACACTGTTGCTCCTATCACTATCTCACCTCATTATGTGATTATCTGATAAAATCAGAACTAAGAGGTAGAGGTAGTCATACTATTCAAATCAGATCTTCAATTTTTGACTGGTATGTCTGCAGCCAACACTGAGCACCAGTTCCAACTTCAGTGTAATTCAGGCACGATTGAAAGACACCGTAAACAAAGCCTGTCATCTTTTTAGAAAATGGCCACCCTGCAGGATGTGTGTGAGAATCAGAGGGAAACAGCCTAAATCACCATTGCCTCTTTCTTCCTTGGTTTTGATTTATAGCTTTACTTTGCAAAAAAAAGCCAACAACCAGGCCCAAAAATACTGTACAGTGGTGTGTGTGTGTGTGACCTGATATAGAGCCGTGAGAATGGGCCACATTTAGTGCGCTCGAGGGGACTTAAAAGCCTTTTTTGCTGTTGCTGCGTTGTGGCCACAGACCAGTTGGGCCTCTGTGGGTTACTGGGAGCTGCCGAGTCCTCATGAGGAAGTTGCTCAAAGGCACTCAAGCAGCAGATGTTAGAGACCAGAGGGAGGTGACATAGTTCCAGTTTTTCTTTGAAAGCAGTGTGTGAACCTTTAACATTTTGTGTCCTCTCACCCTGTGTTCTGTCCACATGTTGCTTCCTCATGTCCCCATTTGTCCCAGTCTATACTTATGCATGTTGTTCTCTGCATGTCTTTTTTGCAATTTGTAGAATTTTGCAATCTGTACAATGTGGTTTTACATTGTCTCGGTGAAATATACATGAATGTTCCTAGAAAATATGTGTTCCTGGAAGATATGTTGCTTTAAGATCTCCATTGTTCATGAGTTCAGTAGTTGTTTTGCAGATCTTCTGCTCAACTCTGTCAAGAGACTAAAACTGTTCCACAGATACCTTTTGCTCCAAATCATCTATCGACCAGGCTGATATTCAGTATTACCTTTCTGAGCTTGAGTTACAGTGCCTTGCGAAAGTACTCGGCCCCCTTGAACTGGTCAACCTCTTGCCACATTTCAGGCTTCAAACATGAAGATATACAATCCAAATTTTTTGTGAAGAATCAACAACAAGTGGGACACAATCGTGAAGTGGAATGACATTTATTGGATATGGCAAACTTTTTTAACAAATAAAAAACTGAAAAGTGGGGTGTGCAATATTATTCGGCCCCTTTACTTTCAGTGCAGCAAACTCCCTCCAGAAGTTCAGTGAGGATCTCTGAATGATCCAATGTAGTCCCAAATGACTGATGATGATAAATACAATCCACCTGTGTGTAATCAAGTCTCCGTATAAATGCACCTGCTCTGTGATAGTCTCAGGGTTCTGTTCAAAGCGCAGAGAGCATCATGAAGACCAGGGAACACACCAGGCAGGTCCAAGATACTGTTGTGGAGAAGTTTAAAGCTGGATTTGGATACCCAAGCTTTAAACATCCCAAGGAGCACTGTGCAAGCAATCATACTGAAATGGAAGGAGTATCAGACCACTGCGAATCTACCAAGACCCGACCGTCCCTCTAAACTTTCATCTTGAACAAGGAGAAGACTGATCAGAGATGCAGCCAAGAGGCCCATGATCACTCTGGATGAACTGCAGAGATCTACAGCTGAGGTGAGAGAGTCTGTCCATAGGACAACAATCAGTCGTACACTGCCAAAATCTAGCCTTTATGGAAGAGTGAGAAGAAGAAAGCCATTTCTCAAAGATATCCATAAAAAGTCTCATTTAAAGTTTGCCACAAGCCACCTGGGAGACACACCAAACATGTGGAAGAAGGTGCTCTGGTCAGATGAAACCAAAATCGAACTGTTTGGCCACAATGCAAAACGATATGTTTGGCATAAAAGCAACACAGCTCATCACCCTGAACACACCATCCCCAATGTCAAACATGGTGGTGGCAGCATCATGGTTTGGGCCTGCTTTTTGTCAGGAGAGACAGGGAAGATGGTCAAAATTGATGGGAATATGGATGGGGCCAAATACAGGACCATTCTGGAAGACAACCTGTTGGAGTCTGAAAGAGACCTGAGACTGGGACAGAGATTTATTTTCCAACAAGACAGTGATCCAAAACATAAAGCCAAATCTACAATGGAATGGTTCACAAATAAACGTATCCAGGTGTTGGAATGGCCAAGTCAAAGTCCAGACCTGAATCCTATCGAGAATCTGTGGAAAGAGCTGAAGACTGCTGTTCACGAACACTCTCCATCCAACCTCACTGGAGCTGTTTTCGAGCTGTTTTGCAAGGAAGAATGGGCAAGAATTTCAGTCTCTCGATGTGCAAAACTGATAGAGACATACCCCAAGTGACTTGCAGCTGTAATTGCAGCAAAGGGTGGCGCTACAAAGTATTAACGCAAGGGGGCCGAATAATATTGCACGCCCCACTTTTCAGTTTTTTATTTGTTAAAAAAGTTTGACACATCCAATGAATTTCATTCCACTCCACGATTGTGTCCCACTTGTTGTTGATTCTTCACAAAAAAATTGAATTTTATATCTTCATGTTTGAAGCCTGAAATGTGGCAAGAGGTTGACCAGTTCAAGGGGGCCGAGTACTTTTGCAAGGCACTGTATGTGTCAAAGAAGTACAGGAAATGTTTTGGTCTGTAGATGTAGAAAGCTGGTAGAGACAAAAGAATAAAGACCTGCAGCTGTAACTGCAGTGACTGGTGGTCCTACAAACTATTGACTCTGAATGCAAATGCACACCACACTTCTCAGATTGTAAATTGTAAACAAAGACCTAATCCAGCTATCATTTTTCTTGCTATGTTATATAACTGAGATAAAGATATAGAAGTTTGTGGTTCTACTGCGGCAAAATATGAAAATGTTATGAATCATTACTTGTGCAAGGCACTGTGTGACAATGAAGATGATAATGTTGTGGCTGCAGGAAATCAAGCTTCTGCTGTGATAAATGCACGATTTATTGCCTCACTTCTGTGGAATAAAACGCGGGAGAGATGAAGGAATTGATGAGGAGTAGGGAATAAGGAAAGGTGGAAGGGAAAACTGAAGAAGGGTAATTATATTGGAGAAACAATGCAGAGAGGTGGGAGGAGGAATGCAGGAGAGGAGGATGATTGTACGGTTTCAGTCTGACAGACATGAAGAGTGTGGCTGCAGGAGCAAAGTAATTACTGTTTACTTTGGACACACACACACATACACACACACACAGCACTTACAGTCCATCACTGTGACCTGCTGTCTCAGCTCTGCTCTACTGAGAGCACCGTGTGACAGGCTGATGCTTGGGAGAAGTTGTGTACAGCCAGAGTAACGCAGGAAACTCCTGCTGCTCTGTTTCCATCACATTGAAAAGAGATCATGGATACATCGACATCAGGCCAGATAATCATTTGATTATACATTTTGTAACAGAAAAACAGTTGTGATGGACATTTTCAAACTGCTGCCAAAAATGGCTTCCAAAGTTCATATTCTTACTGAAGAAACACGTCATGGTAGAAATCCTCTCCTGGTTCTTGGAAAGAAAAAGTTCCTGAGTTGGTCTTCATCCAAACTCCAGGTTCCACAGAGCTCCTGTACGCTCAGCCATCCCCAAACCACACATACATACACACATACATACACACAGAGGGCCTAGGCTCCAGCATACAAACAGACCTTGCTAACCATAGAGATCTAATTGTAGCGCTGCTTCTCACTTTGTGTGTAAGTTGTGTTTTTTTGTGTGTTTGCATTAGGGTGTGTTCCATTCTGCTCTCTAATCCTGTGTGTGTGTGTGTGTGTGTGTGTGTGTGTGTGTGTGTGTGTGTGTGTGTGTGTGTGTGTGTGTGTGTGTGTGTGTGTGCGTGCGTGCGTGTGTTGTCCATATGTATGTTGGGCTGGCAGTAAATCCCCAGGGGAGTCCAAGGGGTGACAGCTGAGTAGCTACCCAGGAATAGCATACTTTGTCCTGGGTGAGACTCAAGGGTTGTCTGAGTGAAGCTGCAGGAAGGAGAGAGTAGAAAGGCTTAAAATGAGGTAGGGGGTGCGAACAGAAGAGCTGAATGAGGTTATTGGTCTACTTTTTATTAGTTACTGATATATTAAAGACAGCACCAACCTGCTACACTGCTTCTCTAACAGGAGTTCCTTTTTCCATATTTCAGTTTCTTTGTCCAGATTAGTGGTAACGTTTTCTGAAACGCACACAACAGATCCCATTTTAGCCCATAGAACTATACCAGTGGGCCACATTTCCTTAAATTAATCTCTCCATCTCTTCCATGTTTGCACCTTTAATAAAATGTTAAAGGTTGCCCCTGAAACTGACTGTTGTGAAAAGTTTAAAGTCAATATTCAACAGCCTATGTTGCTTAATTCATGGACTGCAACCTAGCAAAAGAAACCACATTTTGTTGCCTACTTTTGTGAGGGTGGTTCCAAGTAGGCAGGGATCGTTATGAGATTCTCCCAGTGTGAAAACCCTGAGCAAACATTCCACCATTTGACAGTTTTAATCCAACAAAAACATGATCCATTTTATTATTTCAAACAGAACCGCAATGGCTGTTCCTACTGCTGCTAAAATACTATAACATGATTATTATAGTTAAATCTACATAATTAGCTAACTGCAGGTGGCTTTTTGCCACCGGAAATATTGTCATGTAGCCAAGTTTGTCTTGCTATAAGTGAGTTAAAGCTCCAGAAGCATTCTTTTTTCCAGCTGGCTGGCAGTGCACAGGAAAAGTTTGTGGAGGGGCTGTAATACATTACTCTATGCTCCAGACAGCTGGAGTAAACTTCAGTCACTCTGGCACCTGTTCTGGCATTTCCATTAAATTACTTTAAACCACAGGAATGGTATGACAAACAATTTAGCAGTGTTGAAGCTGCAACTTGGATCCAGCCTAGTGCCAAACCAGCAGCTTCTTGAAGCTTCTGTTCCATTACAAAGGCTAAAACTCAAAACAGTAAAACAGAGAAACTTTGCTGTAATATGATCCAGCTTCCTGGTATCTGGAGTCAGCACCAGGTCATTTGGCTCCTTCACCATTTGAATGAAACTTCACCAAGGCAGGTATGAATTATTGTCCTGTGACACATGGCTCCATTTAACACCTGAAGAAGCCAGGTACAAATCTACTGAAACTGTACAGCCAAATGACCAGAACCAGCTGTTTCCCCTTTGATTTTATGTTTAAACACCTGTTACTGAAATGATCAACTTTGAGTCTTTCCACAGTAACAAGTTCCGCACCGAAGAGTGTTGTCAGCGCCACCTAGTAGTACTTATGTTTAATGCTCTCACTGATCAGATTTTTGAGTTTTGAGGGGTCCAGCTGAAGTTTGTCTGATCCTAATCACTACTTTTTAACCAACTGAAGAGTTTCGAAGGTAGTCCACCGATTGGGCCCTGGTTGCTTACTTATTGATTGTCTGTTGCTGCCAAAAATAGACATTCTCAGTTTAAAGGAAGTATTATAGGAGTAAAAATTCCAGTGTCAAAGTGGGTCAGTGAGGTAACATTTGCTCCAAATGCTAAAGGTTCATTGTTTCGAGTTGTTTTATTCTTACTTAACTCAATCTTTAAGTAATGCCAATCCCCATGCAATAAACAGCCTATTTCAGGTTGGCTAACCAGCAGCTGACCCAGTTAATTAATCTGCCCGTTGTACATCTATCCAAATATGAGGTCACGGTTTTTGATGACATAAAATTTACCTGGGATTAAATTTTACCCGGGATGCTTTAGAATACAGTTTTTTTGTTTAATCAGTTTGTTTGTTGATTGTAGGCCTAAGCCGGCTTACAATTAACAATGTCTTGAGTCCAGGAAGCACCTGACTCTGCTTTTAAACAGTGACTGCAACATTCAGGTGTGTGCATTATAATCGTAATGACTATAAATTAATATAACTATGGCTTTAATATTTTTTATACATTAATATTTTATATTATTTAGGCAGCACTTGATATAGCACTTGCATTTCTGCTTTTAAAAAAAGGCAACTATATGATGTTCTACGTTTTTAAAGTTTTTGTTTTAATGCTGTACTACTGTGGGCAAACTACTTTCAACACTAACAGACCTTTCTATACAGCCTGGGTTGAATAGCTTACAGTTGAAAGTATGAAAAAAAAAATCTTTTCATTCAGGTTAATAAAGGCTTTCATCCCTTTTTTATTTAATTTCCTTTTGGGATTAATAAAGTATTTTTGAATTGAATTGAATTGAATTTTACAAGATAAAACATTTGGAACATTGGTTCTTTAGGATTAGGATCCAATGTGACACATCTTGAGGCAGCTTAATAACCAGTTAGTATAACTTCCAACGGCTGACCATTTTGTCTTTCTTTTTCTTTCTCTCTTTTCTTTTTCGGATAGTGAAAGACTAACAACTGTGGATAGTTGAATCTAGAAAAGTATGGAATTTTTACATCAAAGAAGGAAGGAAGTCTGTTTGAGTGTGTGCGTGGGTGTGTGAGAGAGAGAGAAGGAGGGAGGAAGAGGTTATTGCTGGCATCAATCAAAGGAACGGTGCCTCTCCCCTCTCCATGTGTGTTGACTTTTTCACAGGGCGGGTACATAAACACACGTTCCACATTAATCTGTCAGGACCGTTCCTCGACATCTGTTCTGGCTTCTCTGATTCTTTGTTATGAATTATGTTTTAAAGCCTATTTTTAGACACATGAACTCCGCCTGGTCCATGTGATTGAGAAGTTTCAAAGATCTGGACCCTGTTAACATTGTGAGATGAAGTCATGGTTCTTAAAATAAAGAACTTCAAAGTTCACCAGCTGCTTATTTTACAGGATAAAAAAATGATGATGTTATTTCACTGGTCAGCGTGCTTTATTATTTAGTGTGATAAAAATGGAATTATTATGAGTACTGGATACCTTTCAGTAGGCCCAGATAGACAGATTTAACTCTGTTGGCAGACATTGAGGACTGGACTGCAATCAAGCAGCCATGGGTAACCTGTAGTGCCTTCACAGGTTCTGTTTTAGGTTGATGCAACCCCAGATGGGTCTGCTGGTTGTTCTGTGTGTGTTGGGAGACCTTCTAAGGGCATTTGGAATCAAGAAGAGTAGGTTTGCATTATATTAGATTATAGTTTAATGTTAACCTTCAAACCGTTTCACAATGTTCCCATAACCCAAATCGTAATGATGTAATTCAATATTCATCCATCCATCCATTTTCTATACCCACTTCTTCCATAGTGGGTCACGGGGGAGCTGGTGCCTATCTCCAACAGTCTACAGGCGGGAGGCGGGGTAAACCCTGGACAGGTTGCCAGTCCATCGCAGGGCAACACAGAGACATACAGGAGAAACAATCATGCATACACTCATTCACACCTAAGGGTATTTAGAGAGACCAATTAACCTAACAGTCATGTTTTTGAACTGTGGGAGGAAGCCGGAGTACCCGGAGAGAACCCACACATGCACAAGGACCTTCTTGCTACAAAGCAACAGTGCCACCAACCGTGCCACTGTGCAGCCCTCAATATTAAGCCATGGTATCAAATTTAAATTTGACTTGAAATTAGACAGGCAGTTAGCCACTGTGGTCAGCTGGTTTCTGCCTATTTCAACAGGTGTACACATTGGAAGACCTAAAAATGTTTAAACACCAGATACATTCAGATATATGCCTAAAGTAAGAGTTCTTGTTTTGGTGAACATTAGCTCCAGCTGGCAGATCGATATTAGCTAGTTGACTAGCCTGGGTAGATGTTCTGTTAGCGCAGCTGACGTGGACTGTTCATTCTACTGACTTACATGCTGATTGAGGGGATGTGACCTAACTACTGTTCATCTTTTATGCACACTGGTTTCCCAGCTTGCAACTGGAACGCGCTCAACTCGGGTGTTTCCAACTATTTTGGAAACAAATGGAACTGTATTAATTGAAGGGCTTTCTGTCATTCACCAGTCATACACAACTGACTGACAACTGACCTTATCATGGTGGGAGAGGGTTCTACTTTACAATTCCTGGAAAAACAACCTCTTAAGCCCAACCCCCAGAACTGGGGGCAGAATTTAACCTTTGCTTTCTTCTCATTTCTTTACTGCAAGTTCCATTAGTCAATGTTATTTTGAGCCCAAACTTCACAGAACCCCTCTGGACTTAAAAGGTTAAATTGAAGGAACTTAATGATTTAAAACTTTAGTGGTTATTACTATTGTGATTATCTTTTTATAATTGGGTGTTCTTTGTAATCAGAAAGATCCCATGCCCAGAAAAAGACGTGTAACATGAGATGGGTGGTGTACAGATTATAATTAGGCCAAAATTGTGGTTGATATGCCAGCCGTAGAAAGAATGAAGCTGAGTTATTTCTCAGAATAAAGTTTTGCAGCTAGTTTGGTCCGTATTGTAGAACAATGTCAAGAGTTTGCTGAATGTAAAAGTAGGTGATCAACATGAAATGCTCTGCTTAAAGTTCTAACTGGTAGTTTTTCCCAAGGAAAGAAGCTTCATGTCTGAATGAAACATTATATACAGCTGGATGTTTTTCAGATAGAACATTCTGCTTCACTACAGCTCAGGCAGAAATAATAAAACAGTTTTCTCTCTACTGACACATTTGTCTTCAACCATAATGCTTAATACTTACTTGCAGTACCCAACATTGACCACTAGATAGAGATGAGAGATTGACTTTAGTTGTCTTCTTCTCTTCCTCAGATGGATCAGCTTTCAGATGAGGAGGTGGAGGTCAGGGGGGAGGAGGATGAAGAAGAAGAGGACAGTGATAAGGAGGACCAGGACCTGGATAAGATGTTTGGAGCCTGGCTAGGAGAGCTGGACAAGCTCACACAGGTACCGTGCAGGATGTGGATCTCATCTAATGACAGTGGTGGAACATTCAAATAACAGTGGATGGAATGTAAACATAACTCCTATGTGTGTGTGCAGAGCTTGGATGATGGTCGTCCAGAACGTCCCCCTCAGCAGAAAGCTCCCCTCAGACAGGAGACCAACATGGCAAACTTCTCCTACAGATTCTCCATTTACAACATCAACGGTGAGACGTGTGTTGATTTTACATTCCTCTCCGCCACCTGTAGCCCATCTTGATTTCTATCATATTGTGTTTGCATGCAGAGGCCCTAAATCAGGGGGAGAATGTGGACCTCAATGCCCTTATGGCCGACCTGTCATCCATTGAGCAGGAGCTCAGCACCATTAACACCAAGTCCAGCAGCAGCAGTATGGCCCGGCTGGGACTTACAGACACCAAGGTGCCCATCTTATTCATTTATTTATTTATTATTTATGATGTCTTCAACTTGTTTCTACTACACATGCTCTTATCTTGTGTTCAGGTCCGGCAGAAGCCTCCTGCTGGGCGCAGCAGCAGGCAGCAGTCAACAGGGGGCACTGTTAGCAGTGTTTCTGGTGGGGGTGGCAGCAGTGGGGCAAGCAGCAGCAGCAGCAGCACCAGAGCGTCTCCGGCCGGCACCATCAGAACTCCAAGTGGACATCAGGGGAGGCCGCCGCTGGGTTCCAACTTCAGCCTGGATGACATCACAGCTCAGCTGGAGAAGGTTGGGATTCATTCTTACAGTAACGCCAACCTAAGACCATCTCTCTGTCATGGGACAGCTGAAACGTGTGCAGTGCATGTTTGTTTCAAGTGTCCACCTGCTGTGATTCACATTTTTAGATCACAAATGTGGAAAAATCTAAAACCTGGGAAAGTTGATAAAGCTGACCCCAATAACACTCCTTGCTCTTCAATGTGCCACTCAGAAGTTACTCTCACCATGACCAGAATACATAGTTTTTGAGGCATTTGAAAAATTCTTTATTTTCAAATGAATGTGAAGAACTGAGAACTATAGAAAGTTGAGTCAAGAGACGTATGGAGCACCTATTTGACCCAGAATTATGCTCTCAGATGACAGTAAATTTATTAGTATGTTCAAGAACAGCCCAGGGACCACCAACATGACTGAGAGGGTCCCAACCAAGAAAGAAGAACCTGATCCAAAATCAACACCTTTAAGCACAGCTGAGGTTTGGACAAGCCAGAGTTGTTCTCGAAAAATCCTGCTCATAATAACATTAAAGCAACTGTCAAGCATGGTGGTGGGAGCATCATTCTGTGGGGCTGTTTGGCTGGCTGTGGCATTGAGTAATAAAAACATTCTAGCTATAAATCTTATTTTTTAGTTTGTTCAACTGTCAGTTCTCAGTCAATGAGGTCAATTCTTTCAGAACAGGTTCTGGGTACTATGTGTGACAAAGATCCACAACTCATCATGTGCAAAACACATTTCTTCTTCTGTTCTGTTTATCTTTTCCTCAGGCGTCTTTGAGCATGGATGAAGCCGCACGGCAGACCTCCTCCCACTCTCTTAGCTCCGCCTCCTCCTACACGTCGGCCTCAGTGCGACGGCCCGGATCCTCTCAGCGCCAACATCGACGCACTGGATCAGTGGGCACAGTCAGCGAGCACGAGGTAAAAAGAATTTCCCAAACCATAAGGTTTGCAGAGCAGTCTCAGCTTTGAGTTAATCAGTTGTTATTCAAGGTTGAAATATTGCAAAAACAAACTGCAGACCAAACTTCATGGGGTCTTTTTCAGAATGTTGCACTTCTTTTTCCTGCTTCCATATAGAGACCTTCTTTTTTCCTCCTCAGGTGCAGTCATTCGTTCACTCCTCCCGCTCCTCCGTCACTTCAGCCTCTGGCATTTCTGTTAACTCCGCCTCCTCCATGGATTCGCTGGACAGCGTCCTCCACTCCGAATCTGACGGCCCTCAGCCTTCGGGTGAAGGATCCAGTCAGGGGCATCCCAACACAGAGGTACAAACTGAGATAAACAAGCAGAAAGTTTTGTTCACTCTAAATGATGAACTCTGGGATGGAAAACCTATTAATTCACGCAGTTTTATTTGATATTGATGCAGCTGATCAGAGACAGACTCCGATTGTACCTAAAAGAACCGTTTTAGTCCTGAAGGTTTCCCACACATTATTACTTATTTAATCAGCATGACACCTGTCTGTAAACTGGGATTATGCTGAGTCTATTGTCACTCCAAGTTGATTAGGAGCACATTAGTTTCATCTGACAATAACTGTGGTCATAAAAATGATTGGCAAGCCCCACTAGCATGGGTGACTCACAGGATGGAGATCAGCACACATGCTGCCTGCAAAACAAACGCCAGATGGAAACTCACTTCAGATTCGTTAAACTTTGGATTTATTAATCATAATAAACCATTCTAGCAGAATGTAACACAATGTGGTATAAAGATATAGAAATGGATAAAAATGATAGAAGGAACAGGGGAAGATTTTCAGTAAAGCAATAAAATGGCTAGCATCAGATCTTTGCATTAGCACAGGAGGTGGGGGTCAGCCTGGACTGCCGTAACTCAGCATTAACTTTACTCTAGGAGCAGCAGTGAACATCAGATTTATTTATAATAAAAAGAGACAGTAACACAGATGTTGTTAGATTTAAGTCTTATAGAAAAGACCAGAATTAAAAATCAGAGCTGAAACCAAATCTACATTAGTTGTTGCTGTTTCTGTAAAAGGCTAACATTAGTTTGCAGTGCAGCAACTATGGGATGTTTGATCCCCTGCAGATTTCCTTAGTTTCGCTCATCTAAAAACAAACACAAGCACTGAAATGTTATCATACGTTCATTTTAAAGCAGAGACAGAATATTAAAAATGCATTACAGAAATGTAAAACATTGGTTCTTATGTCATTTTGTGAACTAAGTATTTGTTCCCCCATCAAAGCATGACTTAGAACTTGGTGAAAAACATTTTGCTGACAAACGAAGCTCTAAGACATTTTCTGCAGCTGCTCACCAGGACACCTACAAAGGATTATCTGAAAGGAGTTTTACAAAAATGGAGGGAAACGAGAAGGCCACATCACGTGTGTCGTTTGGTGTGCAAACTTCCAGCAGCAACACAACCTTAAACATGCAGCCAGGGCTGAATGGTTTAGATCAAAGCATTTTCTGATGTTAGGATGGCCCAGTCAAAGTCACACCCTAAATTTAATTGAAAATCTTTGTCAAGACTTGATGATTGAAGTTCACAGTCGCTGTCCTTCCAGTCGAACTGAGTTTGAACCATCTGGCAAAGAGGAGCAAATATTTCTCTCAAGATGTTAACGCTGGTGTAGACACACTCCACCAGCGGAGAATGGCGGTTGTACAATACTGAGCTGAATGCACAGTTAGTTAACCATTTATCATTTTCCTTTATAGTTCTGCACTACTTTGTGTCAGTCAGTCACATAATGTATAAATACTGTAAATGAGGCAAAACTAAATAAGACGAGAATAAAACAAAGTAAAGTGATCCAGTGAGCTGGTAGAGGCAGCTGGAAGTGGAGTAAAGAAACTGTTCTGTAGAATTGGTAATGTTGTAAGACGTTGATTTTCATTTGACTAAGAAAATGAAGCTTTCCCAACATAACAAGGAAAGTCGATCAAATTCTAACAAACTTAAAAACAGATATTTAGTCAACACAAACCTAAACCGGCTTAGATGAGCTTTCCTTTAAATTCTTTGAGCAGTCTTCATTAAAATGAAATTAAGAGCATTTGGCCATTTGGGAGCCTGTCAGCTGCTGATCTGTGGTGCAAACTATGTTCAGTGAGCAGGAAAGCAGCTTTGTGCTTGAGTTCATCAAGTACAGGCAGGCCAAGAGACCTTCTACACAAACAGGAAATGGGAGAACAGGGAGGCAAATAATGAAGTTTGAATAAGACCAGGAAAAAGAGTAAGTCAAGGAGATGGTAAAGATGATGATGAAGATGAAGATGAAGCCAGGGAGGAAAAAGGGGTTAAAAGCAGGAAGTGCGATGAAGCAAAGAAGAGGATCATGTATTTGAATGTTCTTCTCCCTGAGCGCTGTTCCCGGCTCATTAGAAACTGGGACTCAGCAGTTGGTCTGTCCTTCGCACCCTCACTCTGATCGTCTATTAAGGCCAGCAAAAAATAACCACAGTTTGGGACACACTGGATCCCAAAGTGTCTGGGAATGTCTCTGGAGAAATCCAGCTTTGGTTAGGAGATGAATTTTAATCAGTGATGCTCTCTGCTGCCATCAAAGGGAAATTTACTGTCCAGGTGGGCTTCTCTATTTTAATGCTGCCATCACACAGATGGAAATCTTCTTGACTTCTTTGTCAAGAAGATATCAGTCCAGATTTTGCCCAAAGACAACATCTTTTTAAAAGGTCTGAAATTAAGGAATGGGAGTTTTTCAGGAAAGAAATAAAGATGAACAAGATAAACCACGAGTAAAAGTCCAGTAAACCAGATAATCACAGCAGCAGTTTATAAAATAAAAGAAACAACAGGACAAGCAGGGTGGTCTGATCTTAATACAATCCATCTTTTTACTTTACCCGCATAGACCGACTTGCAAATGGTTTTATGGGTTTCTGACTTCCACATTTCCACAGTGTTCCACAGCGTTTTATTGGGATTTTATATGACACATCACAAAGAGTACATAATAGCAAACTGGAAAGTAAAGGACACATAGTTTAATTGTATTTACAAATAAATATGGAATGAAAAGTGTGGCATCCTTTCCATTGATACCCTCAAATAAAGTCCAGTTTGACTAAGCTTGTCAAATGCCGACCAACACAAACATACAGCACAAAAACCCGGGCAAACACTCCCTTATGAGCATATGGAGGACATTCTAACTTAAATCTGCAGTCAAGATTTGAACCGGCAGCCTTTTAGCTGTGAGGAAACAGTGCTATCCACTGGAATCCACCTGCAGCCAAATGTCATGTTGTAAAAATTACTTTGGAAGAACTTTTTATGTAGCTTTTTTTTTCTCTGTCTCAGTTTTCAGAATGAATTCAACTAAAGAAAATGCAAATGAAAAATTATTTGAACTGCATCTACTGCATCGAGTGTTTTCACAATTGAACTGATTTTTTTAAGGAAATATCCCTGCTTATTAAGTTTTAAATTCTTTTTCATTTAAAACGGAATAAAATGGCCTATGTTTTTTCCTGAACTGAGCCACAGACAAATAGCGGTTTACTGAGTTCAGTAAACTGGGGCAGTCAGATCTTCCCTGAAGGGAAAATCTGACTAACATTAGCATGAGGATCTGTGTTTGACCTGAATATGATGTAATCTGTGCGTATCAAACGAGATCTAATACTTTCTATTAAATGATTTCTAGTCATTTAAGCCAAAGCACAGACCCAGTGTCTGGAAACTACACATAGATCTCAGATGGCTTAAAGAGAAATCTAATCAGCTAAGATAACTGGACATTAGAACATTTTGGAAAAAACAAAAGTTGTAGACAGTTACTGGTGCCTCTGACAGTCGGTTACAACAGTGAGTAAGGGTCTGCAGAAAACAGTCCATGTTCTTGCATGAATGGTAACCTGATCAATCCCGTCCTTCCGTCATCCCATAGCCAGGTAAATTTCAGGAAATCATCTAAATTCTAGGGGAGGACAAAATGCAGTGCAGACCTGCACAAATAATGTAAAAGAACCCTCCCTATTCGCAATAGCGAGCAGGGGGAGCCATCTCCTCATTTGACTGCACATGCATTAAAGCAATAGAAAACTGGTTTTGCACCTCACCTTTCTAATTCCGACCTGGGCAACTGCCCATATGCCCAATATCAAAAACCACCACTGCCAGACACACAGATCAGAGCACCTCACAGTACTGAAAAGTGTCAGGGTGTGGGTGTGACATTAGCTTGCCATATAGTGTAAATGCCCAGGATATCGAACAGGCTTTTTACAACATGGTGCTTAATGACATGACAGGTGTGGGTATCCTCATGCACTACAACATCTATACGGCCTACATGCTATAAAATTCAACAGCACAACCAACCTAGTTGCCTCCTAATAAAAAACTTGATAGCGCTTGAACTCATGATGACCTCCTGTGCCTATTTTAGATCAACCAAATTATAAAAAAATGTCTTATTTTCATACCTGTAACTGGCCTGCATCTTTACCTGATTCCATCTAAACTGGACCATTCCATCTGGGTGCTTAATATGGTGCTTAACTATTTTTGTCACAAAGTGTGTTTGTATAAGATAGTGTAAAAGGAGATGTCTGCAATGATTTCTTGTCAAAATTACACATGGAGACAATAGCTTTTCCAAGGTCGGGTCACGGGGGCAACAGGTCCAGGAGGGGAACCACAGACACCTCTTTTCCCAACAAGCTTTCCTGTAGCTCATTCTGAGGAATCCCAAGGCGTTCTCAGGCCAGACGGGATATGTAGTCCCTCCAGCAAGTTCTGGGTCTTCCCCAGGGTCTCCTAATAGTGGGACGTGCCAAGATAATTCACAGGAAGTTCCTGGGAGCCGCCTGATCACATTCCCGGACCACCTCAACTTACTCCTTTCGATGCAGAGAGACAGCAGCTCTACTTTGGGCTTCCTCCGGATGACGGTTCTCCTCACCCTATCTACCTCCGGTCTACCTCCGGTTGAAGCTCATTTTGGCCACTTGCATCTGGGATCTCGTTCTTTCAGTCATGATCCATATCTCATGACCATAGGTGAGGGGGGGAATGTAGACAGACCGGTAAAGTGAGAGCTTCTCATTTTGCCTCAGCTCTTTCTTCATCACAACAGCGCCTGGATTGCTGCAGAAAAAACCCCAATCCGTCTGTCCATCTCCCATTCCATCCTGCCATCACTTATGAACAAGGCACCAAGATACTTAAACTCCTCTGCTTGAGGCAAAGGCAGACCCCCAACCCAGAGGGGCAGTCCAACTTTTTCCGCTCAAGAACTATGGCCTCAGACTTAGAGAAGCTGACTCTCTTTCCAGCCGCTTCACACTCTGCAGTAAACTGTTCCAGTGCATGCTGGAGGTCCTGGCCTGAAAAAGCCAACAGCACCACATCATCTATGAAAAGCAAAGATGAGATCCTGAGGTTCACTGGGAACACACTCAACTTTGACCAGGTGGTAGGCCTTCTCCAGATTCACAAAATGTAGACTGAAAAAGCATACTCCTGTGACCCCCTCAGCAACAACGTATTTCTCTCCCCTAGATGTTCACAAACAGGAATTCCACAATACTATTCTTGCTTCCGGTTTATTGTGATCCAAATTGGCAGCAGTGGAAATAAATAGTTGCAACTTTGGCAGCCATACTGGTTGTTTGTTTGGAATTTTATCTCATTTTTCTGACTTGGAACTCCCAAATTCTGACTTTGGAGAACAAACTGAACATTCAATAAGAACATTTCTCTGCAAAAGGAAATCTGAAAAACATTGGATTAGAAGAAGTCCTCACAGGGTGTGCTCTGTGATTCTGCTGGATAACTTTATATCTAACATTTCTGTTCCATCCTGCAGGGGACCAACGATGCATTTTCTTCCTTACTGGTTTTAGTCTCTGAGCATTTCATCAGTGCCTTTGATCTCTGCTTCACCACACAGCTTTCTGCTAATCCACCTCACGCACCCACCCAATCAGACAGCAGAAGAATTCACAGGAACTCTCTGTGTCTCTTTTTAAGCACTCCTATCTGGACAGGGAAACCTCTCTGATTCTGAGAAACATTGCAGGAAAACCCTCCCACCTACTGACCAAGGTGACTCTGTTCATTCACTTCTGAACACTACTCTGCTTTTGCATGCCAGCCTACCACATTTTTGCTGTTGTTTGATTTTTTTGCATGATGCATGTAAATTTCCCTGTCCTGATTTTTTTCCCTGCCCTCTCCCACTGTGTGGTGTTAAAAGAAGAGCTTTTTGTGTGTCCGTTTGTTGATGCTTGGACTTGCCTAACTGGCGCACCAGATATCCTCATTTTGTGTCTCTGTGTGATAGTTTAGTTAAACCCATACATGCAAGTGTATGCAGGTCTCCTTTAAGCGTTGTGTGTGTGCATTGATGATGGATCTTTGATCGAAAGAGGCCATTTAGCTTGTCTCCATGAAGCATGAGGGTTTGATTGGAGCATAAATGGCCTGAGTTAAAATGAAGTGCATGTGTACATATATAGAAGAGTGCCTTAGTTCTGATGGCTGAAGAAGGGAGGAGAGATGTGATCACAGAGGAGTTGTTGTCCAGCTTAAGCAACAGCTAACTAGGAGTAATTGTATAATCAGCATGCTATTACCCAGTTTAAAACTCATACTTAACTGTATAAAAAGACAGGTAACCTTTTATTCTCACTGTCCAGCATTGAATTTGACTAAACCTTTCCAGTTTTAGGTTAGTTAGGATTTCTTAAATGATTTCTGGTCAAATCCCAGAAAAATGAGCGACAACGTTTTTTAGAGACTTTTTTTCCCCACATTATTTAAATTCAGATGTTTCCATACGTTTCCTAGTATTAAATAGAACTGCCTTTTAAACTGTGTGACCTGGTTAAAACATTTTGTTTATCCTCCCTTAAGCTTCCCACAATGCTTTGCTGGAATTTTGGCCCATTCCTCTTGACAGAACTGGTGTAAATGAGTGAGGTTTGTAGGCCACCTTTCTCACACACACCTTCCCAGCTCTGACTCAGGAGTCGTGTTAACCTTTTAAACGGTGATGGAAAAATCTGAAGGCCATCGGTTATTTTGAGAGATTGCAATTCACACACCCGATCACTCGGTGGCGAGTTAGCATATTAATTAGCAGTTGTGGCTGCACAACTCAGGTCCATGCAGACCAGGAGGAAGTTGTGTGTTCAGGCCACAGCAGGTGATGTGTTCATGTTTTCAGTGCAGTCGTTTAATGTCATTGTTTATATGTAGTTACTGGGACCACAGTCAGTGTTTTTTGTCACTGTGGAAAAAAAGTTTAATGTATTCATCTGGTTGATGTGGATTCTCTGTTCAACTTGTTTGGACTGAATATTGATTCAAATGAATAAAAATAAATGCTATTGATTGTTTAAATATTATCACTTTAAAAATAAAGTGACAGGCAAAAATAGATTATGACCAGATTTTTTTTTACCCTGTCAGTCAAAATGACTGACAGCAGAAAAGTCTAGTGCCACCTCTGCTCTGACCACTCATTTTCTGTGGGACCGAGTTCAAGATTTTCTGGTGGCGACTTCAAAACATTGACTATGTTGTCCTTAAGCCACTTTGTAACTAATTTGATGGTATGCTTACGGTCTCTGTCCATTTGAAAGACCCATTTTGCCCATGATTTAACTTTCTGGCTGATATTCTGGGATGTTGCTTTTATATTTGAACATAATGTTTTTTCCTCATGATACCGTTGATTTATTGAAGTCCACAAGGTAAAAACATTCTCTGAAATATTCTTTAACTATTCTTTAGATATTGGAAATAATTTTAGTAATCCTACCTGACCTAAAACAGAAGTTTGGTCTTATTTAATGTTGGACATTCAGTTCATTTTTATACCGTCAATTCACAGCACATGTCATCTTGAAGCACTTTAAAGTCAATTCAGTCCAATTATGCAGACAGATTCCAAGTCAAGTACAAACACTTCAAATTGATTCTAGTTCTGGTTTATTATTCAACCTGGTTAGAAAGTTTTTTGTCTAAGGAAACCCAACAGATTGCATCAAGTCTTTGAGAACAAATGATTATGTCTTTTGATACAGTAAATGGAAACATCTGGTTCCAACTATATGTTACGCATGATCATTTTAAACTGTTATAGGGGCAGTATAAAGGTTCGGTGACTGAAAACCCCTGATGGACAATACCTTTGTGGTCACACTCCTTTAGTGCAGTTTGTCATTATTTTAATGGTGATTGTTGTAACTGATATATGAACCAACAACAGGTAAGTGAAATAGCTAAGACTTGTGTGGATGCTTTGACCACCTAATATACATTGAGGAGGGATTGGCGTTGCCCCCACAGACTGTGGCTCCGGGTTTAGAACGGTCACCTGCAAATTCAAAGGGTTGCCTGTTTCATTCCAGCTTGCTACACTTGAAAACCAGCAAAATACTAAAGCCCCTGCAAATCTGTGTGTGTGTGTGTGTGTGTGTGTGTGTTCCTGTCTTGGCATCACAGTGAGAACCATTTTCCCGATTTCACCATCAAATTGAGGACCGTTTGTACCAAAGTGAGGACATTTTGCTGGTCCTCACGACCTATTTCACTAACGGTTAGGTTTAGGACTAAGGTGTGAATTGACTTTAGGTTAAGGTTAGGGTTAGGTAAGCACTGGTAATGATTAGGTTTAGGGTTATTGTCAGGGTTAGGGCATAGAAAGGGTTGAAAATGACTGAAAATCAATGGAAGTCAATGGGAGTCAACACATGGTCCTCACTACATATAGCAAAACAAGAGTGTGTGTGTGTGTGTGTGTGTGTGTGTGTGTGTGTGTGTGTGTGTGTGTGTGTGTGTGTGTGTGAAGGAGAGAAAAAGCGACTTGCTGCTTGGAAGGCTTGTGAGCAGAAAGGCTAGACTAGTGCTATATAAGTGCTGTATCAGCTGTTACTGTGGATCTAGCTCAGCAAAGCTTCCCTGGATAAAAATCTAGCAAGTCTGCATGTTTCCGATGGTGTTTTTGCAAAGACAAACCATGTATGGATGTTTAGAACACTATATAGAAGTATGTGAAGCAATTTTCTATGCAAGTATTACTGCTGTATGTGCATATAGTTGTTTGAACAGATAAATGTGGCACCTTCAGGCATCTGGGAATTGTACCCAAGTATAAACCAGACTGGTGAAGGTCCGCAATTTCTGTTTAATACCTCAGATAACGTACTTTAGTTTCCCTCTTGAAATCACACAAGGAAGCAGTGTGTTTGTTGTGTTGCTTTAAAATGCATCCATGAGTGAGCCTTCATTTTACCTGGAACCTTACAAAGCCATGACATCATCATCTTGTCTTTTCTCAGTGTGGTTATCTTTCCTAGATAAACGCTTGACTTTGAAGAAACTAATACAACATCTCTGAAATGGTCTGAAAGTTTACCAGGTTAGCACTAATGCTAACTGTTATATTTACCTTTTTAATTTTAGGAAGTCTTATTGGTGCAACCTTCAAATTTCTGATTTGCGATTTCGTTATTAGAAAATAAATGGATGTTGGTGGGTTGTTTCAATTAATTGTTAGAGGTGTGATGTTTGACCTCAGATGTTTGCTGGGTTTATCGTTGCAGCAGTAACCTAGGAGAATGTGCCTGGTTGGGTCATGAGTACTTGGAGCTCAGCCACTGGCAGTAATGAAGCTTAGCAGGTAAAGTTGGAGCTGACTAATGCAGATCAATAGAGATAATGGGACTTACTGCTGCTTATCATTATGCTTGTTGTTCTCTGTTTGCTGTCAGATGTCTGCCTGTCCTGGGATCAGCAACTAGCAACATTCGACTTTTATTTGTTTTTATGGGTGCAGAGCGCTTATGCTGCCAGACTAAATAAAGTTGATCAAAATTGCAGCCTTTTCTAGGCGAATGTCAGGAAGCCCTTAAGATAAAGCTGCTGGCTTCTTAACGACTGAGGGCAAAGGTTGGAGTATGGTTGGAGTAAATTAGTCAGAAGGCTCTGTTGTGATTGGATCAAAATTGTCCCGATTTGATTGGATGATAAACAGATGACGCAGAATGACTGGATGTCACAAAAATGTGTGAGACGTGTGAGGATAATCCTCTTTGGAGAAAGGGGCGGTGATTCCCAAAAGCATCACATATAGATACACACACACCCATGCAGAACATCTGGTGGGCAGTAGGTCCTCAAGTCCAGAGGTTTGTGCTATTTGAAAATCAGCTACTTTTAACCTGTTCTCATTCTCACCTAAAGCTTCTTACTTCTGTAGTAAGACTCTAAATCATACTAATGGCATTGCACCATACCTGCAAAGGTTCATCAAACAGTATTGTACTTGATATTGGAGCTCAGTGCAGAGCTGGCTCTGGACAGCAGTCTTAGCCCAGTTTATCAAACCCAAAAGAATGCTTTTAGATTAATATGTTCCTTCTAAGATCCATTTGCTTTCAAATCCAGCTTTTACTGCTGTGGATCAAGCTCCAGATCCCCATCTCACCATTCTTCCTGCTTCCAGTAACTCGGACTGCTCTGCATAAAAAGCTGAAAGCATTTTATGTCATCAGTCAAAGTAAAAAAAAAAACATCATTCTGTTTCAATTTATATTGCCAGATTATAGGGGGGAGGGGCAGGGCTACAATGGACCTCGAGATTGCAGGCAGATTATGAGCTTCGGGGCCGGTCTAATTCCTGCAGCCGTGATTAGGCTGACTGTATAATTATCTGCTCTCATTAGAGAGACTTCAGGGTGCAGCTGTGTGTGTGTGTAGCTCTACATATAACACTCTTTCTGTGTCAGTGTTACACTGCCTCTGCAGTAACTGCAGTCCTCACACACACACACACACATTCTGCTGGCCTACTTTTGCTTCTGCTATATGCAGTGATTCACATCAGCCAGCTCTGTTTTCCACCTACAGCAGCTGAAGAGGGACAAATTCCTCCTGATTTTAAAGGCAGTTGAATGTTTATGGGACAGAATCTAATTTTAGCAGGCTCCATAATGTAGGTCAGCTGAATATCTGAGACACAGCTGGAAATGATGGGCGCTGTGGGAGGTTGTGAAAATATAAGTATAGTAAACAACATGAGAAAAACAGACTTTTATATGAAACAGGATCAAACTTTGATCTTCTGTTCATTTAGGCACCTGTGGGTGATTTTAGGAACTAAAGGAAGTAATAAATTAAGGAATTTCCCAAATCCTATTAAAAACAGTGTTAATGTGACATCATTCAGGTAAGACACAAAACCAGTGTAGTTGAGTATCACTGCCAAATGTTGACTCTGAAGATGTTACATAAAACAGCAGCACTGAAAGAGCTGAAAGTTCACTGCTTGTCAGAGGCTTTTAGAGAGCACATGAAGAGACAAGAATTCCTTGTTTTATTGCTGCAAGCAGATCATGGCTTAAGAACTGACTCTAGCACCAGTTCTTTGATTTTATTATTTGTTTTACTCAATCATGATGGGAATATATATTTTTATAGTACCTTGGTGTACCTGTTGCCGCCTGAATAAAAAGAGTATGAGTCAGTAACTGAGGTACTTGGGCTTCTGTTGGGCAGTAAACGAAGCATTTACTGCCATTAACAAGCTGTTGATGAGCTTAATGATTGTGTGTGTGTGTGTTGGTGCTTTTATTGGATGTTAGTGGGATGTTAAGGTGATTGGCCAATTATCTCAGCTTCCTCACCAACTTGAGTTCTTTTTGCTCTTTCGCTCGTTCACAATTTGAATCCTATTAAGAGAGTGTGTGTGTGTGTGTGTGTGTGTGTGTGTGTGTGTGTGTGTGTGTGTGTGTGTGTGCCTGATGTGCCTGGCTAAAAGTTGATCAGGCAGATGGCCAGACACCTATCTTCTGAGCTGATTTGGACATAGAAAGTGAAAATACTAAGAGAGGGACAGTCAGGGACGAGTTGAAGACAGAGTAAAAGAGGAGAAACATTGTGGAAAGAAAGAGGAAGAAGGATGGCAGCTTAACAAATCATTGCATCCAAGTGGCACAGCATCAATGCCCCTCCCTCCACCCCAGCCACCCTTCCTTCTATCCTGTCTCCTCCTCTCAGTCCCTCCATCTCATTTGGCCAGGGAGGATGTAACAGAATAGGAGTCGGTAAATCCCAGCGGTGTTCCTTTACAGATCAGTTGGTGACCACAGAAGCAGCGTTGGATCTTGAGGATCTCAGTGTTTCCATCATCATTTCTGCAGATCTTGTGTTTGTGGCTCTTCTTCTGCTTTGCCACACTTTGGTACCTGTCTGTCCTCCTCACAACATATTTTGTCTCGCTTGGATTAACGCGAGAAGCTGGAGCTGCAGCTCAAGCGTCATGCTGCTGTGCAGGCAGGGACACAGGTGTCCAGCTGACCGTCACTTCGGATAATCCTCCTTCATCGGGATCACGGTGAAGCCCCAACATTCACGCGTTAATCCAGTCTCATCCCTGTGCAAACACGGAGATGACAGTTATGATGATGATTTTGAATGGGGGCAGAAGGAGAAGAACGAGTAGTGAGGTGTTTGGGTGGCTTCCTCACAGTTTGGACTCTCTTAGCAGTGCACATGCGTTCTGGGACTAACCTTTAGCGGATTTTCCTTCACCCAGTCAGGAAACAGGGAGCATGCTAAAAACCCTGTAGGATGAAGCATTAATCCTCAGCAGGCTGCTGAACTCAAACACCGACCCATTCCACAGGTTTGCTGTGTTTTTGTTTGATGTGAAGCAGACACACAAGGCTTTTAAATTGAAATAAAACAATCCGCAGATCCACAATGAGTTCCTGTTGGAGGAATCAGGTAGGTGAGCAGGTGTTACAGCTCTGTGAGCAGTTTGTTTAGAGTTCCTCATGTATGATCGTGTGTGTGTGTATGTGTGTGTGTGTGTTTGTGTGTGTGTGTGTGTGTGTGTGTGTGTGTGTGTAGGAGGAGCAGGCTGCCAAGCTAAAGGCGGAGAATATCAGAGTGGCTTTGGAGAAGATCAAGGAGGCACAGTTGAAGAAGGTAAGTCAGCTTCACACAGACACACGCTGTGTATATTTATTCTGGGAGTGTGTGTGTGTGTGTGTGTGTGTGTGTGGCTTGTGTCCAGAGGACTGGGCTTTCTGGGTCAGGTCAGTGTTACTCTGCATTTAAAAGCTGTAGTCAATAACAGCTGGAATTACACAGCACTCAACATAATGACCACTGCAAGTAAAGTCCCAATCCCAAAGAGACTGGATTAACAACCTGGATTCAGTGTACACACTCAGAGGGACCCCAGCTTCCTCAGTGTGTGTGTGTGAGTGTGTTGGAAGTTAAACCATCTGTTGCATTGATCCTGCTCAAACCTCTTAGAATTGAAAGTTATCCTTTTGAACAGTCTCAGATGTTTTCACAGGGTATCCAACATTGAACAGGCTTGGGTTGGGGGGGGGGTTACTGCAAAACAATGCAGTGCCATCTAAGGAGCAGAGGAGCTGAGTCTATAAAACACAAATAATTGACCTCCAGTAGGCAGCTACTTAAAGCAAAAGACATGTCACACATTTTATTCACTTTCACTTCTCAATAGAATGAAACAGATTAACATCAGAGTGCACTTTGTTCTCCTCATTACTTCAGTTGGATCTTGACAGACTGTCGTGTAAAGCCATGGAAATTGAAACTAGCTCAGCCAGCTAGATTTGGACAGATATGTGCTTTTTTGTTGATGATAACAAATATTTCTATAATATTTAAACCTCTATGTGGTAAGTTTTCAAAAGTTTTTGAGAAGAGTTTAAACAGGAGGGAAGGGCTGGGCATTGGTGTGTTGGAGATCTAGAACTGAGAGGAGAGCAAGGATTCATGGATGGAAAAAGAAAGAGTGGAGCCACAAACAGCAAAAGCACAAAAAATGTCCAAAAAGCATTTTTGACTATAGCTGAATTACTTGATTGGCTATTTGTCAATTCTGATTGAGATGGTAATAGTGACCCTCTGGTGATGTGTGGGTTTTCGAATGCTGTAATAATTAATATTACTATTAATAATATTATTAAATACATTTGGTCATGTTATTTACCAATTTCAGTATACAGTCCTGATTAGGTTCCATCTGCACATTTTACAACAGTACATTTCAGTGTACCTTTGGTGTTTATTGCCCCCCCAATCCTTCATCGGAATTTCCGTCCTTCATCGGATACTAAAGTTTCAGACTCTATACCGAAACTAAGAAAATACTTTTAGAATTTTCATACTCACTCATTATTTTCAATAATGCAGCAACAATTTTTGAAGGCACATGGTTGTTTTTAGTTAAGAGCAAAAAATATGATATATTACAATATGACAATTGGTTAGGGTTAGGTTTAGGGTTAGGGTAGTCACCTGAAATGGTTTTCACTTCACAGGTGTGCCCTGTCAGGTTTATAAGGGGGATTTCAAGCCTTATAAATGGGGTTGGGACCATCAGTTGTGTTGTGAAGGAGGGGTGCTGTGCCAGATGACCTGGCCTCCACAGTCACCGGACCTGAACCCAATCGAGATGGTTTGGGGTGAGCTGGACCGCAGAGTGAAGGCAAAAGGGCCAACAAGTCCTAACCATCTCTGGAAATTCCTTCAAGACTGTTGGAAAACCATTTCAGATGACTACCTCTTGAAGCTCATCAACAGAATGCCAAGAGTGTGCGTAGCAGTAATCAAAGCAAAAGGTGGCTACTTTGAAGAACCTAGAATATAAGACATATTTTCAGTTGTTTCACACTTTTTTGTTCAGTATATAATTCCACATGTGTTAATTCATAGTTTTGACGCCTTCAGTGTGAAGCTACAATATTCATAGTCATGAAAATAAAGAAAACTCTTTGAATGAGAAGGTGTGTCCAAACTTTTGGTCTGTACTGTACATTAGACTGATAGATGTTATCTCCCATCTGTCTGAGTAACAACAGCTTGATGGTTCCCAGTCAGCTCTGTGAGCTGAACGGGTCCTACTGTTACCATGACGTTTTGTTCCTCTGATGTGCAGCAACATGATGGCTGACCATCTCTCCTCCTTGTCTTCTTCACAGCTGGTGATTCGTGTTCATCTGTCAGACGAGAGCTCAAAGACCATGATGGTGGATGAGAGGCAGACAGTCAGACAGGTACACCTTCTGCTCCTGCACCAGTAGAAGAAGCACACAGTGATGATTTTTTAAATGGTTGCCATGATTTCGGAGATCTTGTTTTTATTGTTAATAGTGAAGAATTGTGGGAACGTACCATTTCTGTCTGAGGTTCATTCTTCTCATCTGTTCCTTCAAGTATTTCCAGACATACTCACATCATGTTCATCCCTATCTATGTAGCCTTACCATAGAGCACTGGTTAGTAAAACCAGCACCAAGTTACACTGTAGGAAGCTAACAAAACAAAACACAACACAAGCTACAACACAGGACAATGTGTCGTCACAAAACTGTCACAGTGAAATTGGATCTTCTGGTCTTCATCAGCTAACATACATGCAGCTTGTGATTGAACAGCACAGTTTCATTATTTTAAACAGCTAAGGTAAAACACAGAAGCAGTGTTTACTAACCACTCCTCGCTTCAGTCTCCCACATCGTTGTGAAGGACATTTGACCCCCTCTTCCTTCCAACTTCATTTCATTCGGATTTGTTGATATTCATTTCTGCACCACAGCATTGCAATAAGTCAGAGCTCTGGAATTTGACTGGACCATTACAGCATCTTGACTTAGTTATTCTGTTGTATATTTACTGCTGTGTTTGGGATCATTCTCCTGTTGATGACCCAATTCGGTCCACACTACAGATGCTCTCCCACTAAACTCTAGAATTCTTTGGTATACAGAGGAGTGCATGGTTAACTCGGTGGCTGCCAGGTACCCAGGTTTTAAGGCTGCAAGACAAGCTCAAATCATCAGGCCTCCACCACTGTGCTTGACAGCTGATCTGAGATATTTGGTGTTCTCCAAACATGGTTCTGTTCATTATAGCTAAACATCTCTATAGGTTTCTTCTCTGGTCGTGTGTTTCAGAAGTCTTTGGGTTCATTTAAATGCAACTTTACCTGCTCTGTAATTTCCCATCAGATGTTCTGGGAAAGCAGTGTGTAGTTTTTTACCCACTGCTTCTGTATTTTAGTTTTAGACATGACATGATGTAATTTACAGTGTTGATTCTCTGCTACAGTCATACTTACCCTACGAAAGGATGTTCTGTGGGACCATAGGGCTTTTTTGTTGAACCTTCCTGGTACTACAGTTTGAAACTATGAGCATCATTTATTTCAGTATAATTCAGTTCAGTCTAAAGCCATCATTCTACCCATCTCTAACGCAGATGTTTCTGCTATCAACCCACAACTGTTTCTTCCTTAGGAACCTTTGGTGTCTGTATTAATACCAGCGACAACCTCGACATGTAGCTGCAGTTGTCTTGAAGTCAGTACCGGACTTCTGGCAGTAGAGCAGGATCTGATAGTGTCTCATGTGCTTTAGGTTCTGGACAGTCTGCTGGATAAATCTCACTCTGGTTACAGTCCAGACTGGTCACTAGTGGAAACCATCACCGAGCTTCAGATGGGTGAGTGCACACATCCACACAGCTTCAACATATGACGCACAGATACAGTCAGACCTGTTGCCCACTGAACTGTGAACCTGTGCAGGAATATTATGTTTGCAGATGCTTTCATAAGTTCATCAGTTAAGATCACATAGAGAAATCAGAATTTTCACATCAGTATAAGTTCATGAATTGTTTTAGTGTCTCAGACTAAGTGGATGTTGACAGAACCATACATATTGAGGTGTCGTTCATTGCTTTGTGAGATGGTGTTTTGGAGAAGGTGTAATCAGATTTGAATGCAGCTGAGGAAGAAACCTCCACCACTGTGGTCCTTCATATGGCAGCTCTCCATATATGGCAAATATTTGTCCTGGAATCATCACAAATTATATTCCGGTAATGCGACAATGAGGCAATGACTGGGATTAAACATTTGTACCTGTTTCTAGCATTGTAAAATTTTGTTTGGAATATTGTTACAGATTTTATTATACTTAAGATACATGATTAAAGTTATCTTGCTCCTCGTGGTTTTATCTGTTCAGATGGATACATTGTTTTAAAGTAATATTCTATAATATGGGATAGTATTAGTTTGCAACAAGTAGAATGATGTTTCAACAGGTTGCTTCTAAAAATGACACCTCGTGTCTCAGTAAGCCTCATCTGTATAAATAAAAGTTATGAATCAACAAATAAAATGTAATATTTATATAGTATGTATAGAAAGAATGACCTAAAACAACATGGTCTCCATCAGTTAATGTAAACAAAAGCATGTTGCAATAGCCGCCCCCTTTTTTCCGCATGTGTAAAGAATTACAGGGGTTGGACAATGAAACTGAAGCACCTGGTTTTAGACCACAATAATTTATTAGTATGGTGTAGGGCCTCCTTTTGCGGCCAATACAGCATCAATTCGTCTTAGGCATGACATATACAAGTCCTGCACCATGGTCAGAGTGATTTTAAGACATTCTTCTTGCAGGATAGTGGCCAGGTCACTACGTGATACTGGTGGAGGAAAATGTTTCCTGACTCGCTCCTCCAAAACAAAGTGGCTCAATAATATTTAGATCTGGTGACTGTGCAGGCCATGGTAGGTGTTCAACTTCACTTTCATGTTCATCAAACAAATCTTTCAGTAGTCTTGCTGTGTGTATTGGTGCACCGCCTTGAGGATACAATGTTTGAACTATTGGATGCACATGGTCCTCAAGAATGGTTCGGTAGTCCTTGGCAGTGACGCACCCATCTAGCACAAGTATTGGGCCAAGGGAATGCCATGATATGGCAGCTCAAACCATCCCTGATCCACCACCATACTTCACTCTGGGCATGCAACAGTCTGGGTGGTATACTTCTTTGGGGCTTCTTCACAGCGTAACTCTCCTGGATGTGGGGAAAACAGTAAAGGTGGACTCATCAGAGAACAATACATGTTTCACATTGTCCACAGCCCAAGATTTGCACTCCTTGCCCCATTGAAACCGACGTTTGGCATTGGCATGAGTGACCAAAGGTTTGGCTATAGCAGCCCGGCCGTGTATATTGACCCTGTGGAGCTCCCGACGGACAGTTCTGGTGGAAACAGGAGAGTTGAGGTGCACATTTAATTCAGCCATGATTTGGGCAGCCGTGGTTTTATGTTTTTTGGATACAATCCGGGTTAGCACCCGAACATCCCTTTCAGACAGCTTCCTCTTGCGTCCACAGTTAATCCTGTTGGATGTGGTTCGTCCTTCTTGGTGGTATGCTGACATTACCCTGGATACCGTGGCTCTTGATACATCACAAAGACTTGCTGTCTTGGTCACAGATGCGCCAGCAAGACATGCGCCAACAATTTGTCTTCTTTTGAACTCTGGTATGTCACCCATAATGTTGTGTGCATTTCAATATTTTGAGCAAAACTGTGCTCTTACCCTGCTAACTGAACCTTCACACTCTGCTCTTACTGGTGCAATGTGCAATCAATAAAGACTGGCTACCTGGCTGGTCCGCTTTAGCCATGAAACCTCCCACACTAAAATGACAGGTGTTTCAGTTTCATTGTCCAACCCCTGTATGTAGGTGGTTGCACAATATGAAGTTACATGAAATAAGCAAAGAATTTAGGCCAGAGATTTTTCCTCAATGACTTTTTTGAATAATTTCACTGGTGTGGTTCAATGAACCGTTACAGTCCTTGCAATGACCCATTGAAAAAATTACCTAATCTCATGCTATGCAATGCATACACTCTGTCTACACCGATGACGACTCACTCACCTCGACATGCTAAATACTTGGCGTGGCTCAAAAAATGGCACCCCAACCAACTTCCTAAATAATTCAACTAATTATTCCATTGCTTGCGTGCACTCATAGACTGTGTAAAAAACATTAAACTTTAATTTCCAAATGGTTGGTTAGGTCTTAAGTATCGTAAAAAGAAATTACTAAAACAAGACAATGACATCAGGGCATAGTAAAGGAGCCTGTCCTGCAGAACAAATTTTACATCCTTCATTCCAATACATACACAGTCCAAAACCGGGGTGCATCATTAAACAGATAAGTTCTTCAAAGACTTGACCAGACTTGATGTTCCACAAAATAAGCTTAATTTCTTTACATGTAGAGCCACATGACACGTTGTTAGGTACAACACTACATGTGTAGCATGATAAAGACCAGTGTATCAGCAGCGTAAGTCTCCATCTGAATCTCAATACTGCTGAGGTAAAGGCTCAGTCAAAGAAACCTGTCATTTCATAGTAAGATAGTTCAGCAGTGACTCAGATTAAACTGTTCAGCCACAGAAATAGGAGCTTTGCTAAAGGGCTCAGATGTGTCTGCACTACAAGCTCTAACTTAACACTCTGTGACACACATTATGTTCGTGTAGGTCTGATGCAGCCATGCATGTGATCTAACCTACATCCCGAGGGCTCCTGCTGGACAGCAGCGTTCCAGGAGAAGGCAGAGTGGAGCTCTTTCGGCTCCATCTAACCCCTTCTACCTCCTCTCTCCATTAGGTTTCTAAAAGCTGGGCTGTAGGCCACAGTTTTGCATTTGCAGGATTTATACCGGCACCGATGTAATTAAGGGAGTTAGTGGTATCTGAAGTTGAAATAATGGGGGAGCAAAACACCAGGGCTTTTGGGCCCCTGGCAATAAACTGGTTTCCTGTTAGATTACAACCTTTGAACTGTAACTTTAGTGTTCTCTCTTAGTGTTCTCTTTGCAAAACTATGAAAGTTGGAATGTAAATAAAAAATAAATACAGATATATTTCTTGTGGCTCCGGGTTTCCCTCTTGCCCAACACAGTTCCAGCATTTTATTCCTAAAGCGACTGTGGGAACAGTAGTCGTCTTGCATTCTGAAAGCTGTGGGTTTGATTTCAGCTTCCTCCTGTGACAGGCGATGTGCCCCTGGGCAAGGCACTTAAATTTTGTGAGTGCGATTGAGTGTGGCTCTAGTGGAAAGGGCTTCGAGTGGTCAGTATGAATGGAAAAGTGGTATAAGTTCAGTCCATTTACTATTTTAACAACATGGTTCCAGTATTTTTGTGAAATATGACAGATCAGGGCCCTTAAACCACCAAAATAGCTCCACGTGAGCTGATAAAATTACATGATATTTAAATATGAGTACATTGTAGAAAATCACTCTGTTAGGTATACAACATTCCCAAGGTGGATGCAAACTGACTCATGGTCAGTATGAAATGTCCTCCTTTTGGTTCAGGATTTTTTGGACACAAAATAACCAGAATCTACAAAGCTGTAGAATGACCAGTACTGGTTTTATTTTATTTTCTGCTCTCGGTGGGGTCAGATGCTTTTCCACTCTCTCCTTGATCCTCCCCCATTTTTTGCCCTGCTTCAGCTTTTTGTCTATGCTTTACTTAGAGCCTCTGTTCGCATATCCTCCTAATTTGTTCATTATGGATTTGGTCAGCTGGTCTCTCAACACAATCAATCAAATTTTCCTGACGGGAAGACAGGGTTAAGGGGAACCCTCTTGTCCAGACGGGACAATCTTCTCTGGATACGCAATGGATTCCTGGCAGACGTGGAAGATTGTGTGCCTGACAACAATGTCAGTCGAAGACGTGGAAGATTTGTACATAATTGGATTTCTGATAACAGGAGTTCTGCTTTTTGGATTTGGCGGTTACCTGGCTTATTTGTAAAACATCGGCAGCTGTTCAAAGCACTCCAAAGCTGCCTGGGACGTTTGAAGGGATCTTTAGAGCTCTCAGCACTCAGACTGATATGTTAAGAGAGCAGAATCGCAAGCTGGATGCGTTTCCTGGACGCAAAGGTGATACGATTTAATCTTGGAGAAAGTTGTTTGCCTCAGAAACTACTGAAAGTACCAGACATTTGGCTATTTGGATTTGAAATTGAGAATGCCAGTAAGACTTTGAAGGCAGGCGGAAAATCACAGCCGGCCTGAACCAAAACATTTATTGTTTGTCTAATTCAGGCGCCCTGATATGGCCTTCACAGGCTTCTTATCAAAACATTTCTCCTGGATGTTCTGTAAATACGACGCTCTGCCCCAGCAACCACTCATCTGTGAACTTTACTGTATGGCCGTTTGATGAAACTTCCATCTCTTTTTTAAGGACAGTGGCACCTTCGTCAGTGTTGACAGTCTAATTCTTTGCACACATGATCATCCTTAAATATTGGCATCCTCACGAGTCCACCATGCCCCTGCAAAATCTTTGCTTATGTGTGTTGCTTTCCCATGCTCCTTATTTTTACCTAAATGTGGATTTCATTTCTTCGTTTCTTCTCCTTTTCATAGATTTTTAGATTTACCAGTGAAAGGAAAATAATACTAGTCTCTTAAAAATTTGAACAAAGGCTGTTTTTACACCAGTGACTCAGCTTCCTTTGTTAGAACTCAGTGATTGCTTAGTTAAATTTCAATGGATGCAAATGACTGTTATTAATTTTTTGATTTCTCAGAAGGATTAATAGATTTTTAGATTTCTTAGAAGGATTGTAGTATCATTTGATTTGTTTTTCTGTCTGTATCTGTGTTTATTTTCTTTGTGATTGTATTCTAATTGTATGTACAGCGCTTTGAGTGTCTCGTTACTGAAAAGCGCTATATAAATAAACTTACCGTACCTTATCTTACCTTATGCTCCTCCTGTTAACTGGTTTCTAGTTCATGGCTTCATGAATTTCTGTCAGTACCACAGCCTTTACCCTCAGCTTTTAAGAACTCTCCCTAACTAGCCTTGGTCCAGTTATTGATTTTTTTTGATTGATTGGTTTTTGGTCTATATCATAAATGTATTCTAATATATTCTAAAACCATCATATCATATCTTTTCATATAAGATATGTTGGCTATAATTATGTTGAAACCTTTTTCTGATGTATTTAGGGCCCACAACCTGAATAAAATCATGTTGTCTAAACAAAATGTGTTGGATCTGGGACTCATATTGTCTGCTGTAAAAGAAATTATAATTTTACGTTTAAGTTTTGCATTTTCAGCATTATTTCCTGTTTCAAACACGTTGCTCCTAAATGAGCACCTTAGTTATTTCCTTCCTCCCTTGTACATTTAAAGAAAATAAAAATGTTTGTGTCTTAACTTCTTACTTTATTCCATAGTGAAGAAAGTAACAGAAAACATTAACAAATAAGAACAGTCTGTCTGAAAATAAACGGATAAACGAACTGTAACTGCACTGTGGCACAGTTGGTAGCACTGTTGTCTTGGAGCAAGAAGGTCCTGGGTTTGACTCCCGGCTGGGGGTCTTTCTGTATGGAGTTTGCATGTTCTCCCAGTGCATACGTGGGTTCTCACCGGTTACTCCGGCCTCCTCCCACTGTCCAAAGACATGTTAGGTTAGCCTGTTAGGTTAATTGGTCTCTCTAAATTGCCCTTAGGTGTGTGAATGAGTGTGTGCATGATTGTTTGTGTGTTGCCCCCCCCCGCCTGCGACCCACTATGGAAGAAGTGATATAGGAGATGACTGACTAACGAACCTTTACTGACTACTGCAGTTCTTGCATTCAGATTAGCATTAGCATCATTAGCTCAGTCAACAGCAGAAGCTTTGGAGAAGTCATGGAATTTTTACTTGCCTAAATAAAGCTGATCAAATGCTGATGAGAGGGGTTCTGTCGTAGCATGGTTCTGTTTCTTTAAAGGGGTGTTTGAAGCTGTGGTCACATGTCTGCGGTTTCCTGTTGTTTCTTATGGCTTCATTGTGGTCATGCTGTTTCTCATGGATAATAAAGGTCAGCATAGAGCCAGGTGCGACCTTAAAACTTGTGGATTAATGCTGACATAAAGCTTTCATTTGATCCAACCGTCTTACTCTGCCAAAAAGCACTAGCTAGTATCTAGCTGCTAGAAAAAGCCTTTTTCTGTCCTACCACCACAAACATAACAAGACAGTCAGAGACTGCATACCCCTCCACCCAACGTAGGGTTACCAACGCCATAAAAAATAAAATCCTGAATTGCGAACACGAGGCAGGTCACCACCAAAATTAAATGGATTCCTTCTTGGACTAAGACGCACCTGTGGTAAAAAATTCACAAGAAAACTTTTTTCTTAAAGTTGCTAAAACACAGACACACACGCACCTACACACACAAATACACAAACATGCACTTACACGCACACACACAAACTAGCAAACTCAATTGAAAACTTTTCTTCCTTGGTGGACGTAAAATGTGAAGTTTGCTAAGGGACCCAGCATGTGGTGCAGCAGTAGAGCGAGGGAACAATTTACGGAGGCCTCAGTCCTCAACACAGCCATCTCTATGCTTTCTTTCCCCTCTCTCCACCCCACTCCCTGTTAATCTACTTCGGAAAAATAACAAAAATAAAGACCACTAGTGCCATAAAAACTCAAAATATGTGGAGTTTTCTAAACTGTGTAAGAGCTTTAACTGGAACTGTGCTCTTTGGTCAGATGAGACTAAGATTTGGCTTTTCAGCAACAAACACTCCAGGGGGGGTTGGAATGAAAAAGGATGAATATGTGGATAAGAATATGTATAATGTTACGTATAGTGGAGGACCTGTGGTCCTGTGGGCCCTTTTCTGCGTGTGGAATCACAAGCTCTTGAAATACCAGAAGATTTTCAACAAAAATCTGGTGAATTCTTACCAGAAAACTAATACTGGGTAATTACCGGGTTCTTCATCAGGTTAACTATCCAAAACATTTGGCCAAATCAAATCAATTCATCTCATTCCCAGACCTGAAGCACACAGAAAACCTGTAGGCTGAGCTGAAGGGAAGTCGGGACTCTGGATTATCTGTAGAAAAATATAGAGAGAAAGGGTCAAAAATCCCTCTGTCCTTATGCTCCAACCCTGTTAAATGTTATATTGACAGTGAGAGTACCAGCAACTGATCAATGATGATATTGGTAAAAACACATTGTTACACATCTGTACCACAGTTGATGTCTATCTTATGCTAATGGAGCTGTCTTCTTGTCCAGATTAAAAATCAGCATCGTCTTTTTACTGATTTTCATACCTTGATCTCATCAGAGTAAACTGTGCCTCACTGTCTGCAGAGCGGATCTTCGAAGATCATGAGAACCTAGTGGAGAACCTGCTGAACTGGACCAGAGACAGCCAGAACCGCCTCATGTTCACTGAGCGCATCGAGAAGTACGCCCTGTTCAAAAACCCACAGGTAAACAGCAAGCACATGCTCACCTTTTAAATACCTCAGAAATCTGCTCCTCTTTTCTCACCTGCTTCCGGTCTGCTGCAGAACTATTTACTGGGGAGGAAGGAGACGTGCGAGATGGCAGAGAGAAACAAAGAAGCTCTGTTAGAGGTGTGTTAGTTGTATCTTCCTGAGATGCATTTTCAGCCTGTAGGTGAAAACAGGAAACTGATGGGAAAAATTATGTTTGTGTTTCAGGAGTGTTTTGGAGGCAGCTCAGTGTCAGTCCCTGAGATGGAGGGAGTATTGTGGCTGAAAGAGGATGGCAAGAAGTCATGGAAGAAACGCTACTTCTTACTCAGGGCATCTGGTATCTACTATGTCCCAAAGGGAAAGGCCAAGGTGTGTGAAAAAAGAGGCTGGGAGGAGTGAGCAGCTGCAGCAGAGTGTGTGTAGCAAAGCTGAAACTGTCTGTGGGGCCTGTTTTCAGACTTCCAGGGACCTGGTGTGTTTCCTCCAGCTGGATCACGTCAATGTTTACCTGGGTCATGACTACAAGAGCAAGTACAAGGCCCCTACAGACTACTGCATGGTGCTAAAGGTAAAATGTTTAAGTGAAGGTCTCCAGCTGCCACCTAGAGGTCAGAAACTGTCTCTACACCCGAGGGCATATTTAATAACATACTGTGGTGATTTGATGTAATGTAATACTGTATGTGTGTGTGTGTGTGTGTGTGTGTGTTTTTTAGCACCCTCAGATCCAGAAGAAGTCTCAGTATATAAAGTACCTGTGCTGTGATGACATCAGAACCCTCCAACAATGGATCAACAGTATTCGCATTGCAAAGGTACCAACCAATCCCAAAAACCAAACCAGAAGCCCTTAAAATGAACACAGTGCTGTACAGTACAAGACCAGTCTGAAGAATTAATATAATATGTCTATGTGCTGGATGGAAATTACTCAAAGCTAGTTTACAGGCTGGACATGACAACCACCTGCTACCTAGCAACAAATTGGTTCTAAAAGCTAAACCACATGAGAAAACGTAAAAACCCAGTTCACTTGATCAGACCTTTTCTTGTTTGTTTTGCACCTTTTTCAGTTCCTTTGAATTCCAGAATGTCTGAAAACAAAAGAATCAAGCAATTGCAATAGCCTCGTCAAAGTCCAGATCTTAGCCAGATTAAAAAGGACTGTGTTGAAAGAATGCCCACAAACCTCAATGAACTGAAGCAACATTGGAAAGGAACATGGCCTGAAATTTCTCCACAATGATGGAGGATGTGACAGACTGAGAAAATTGGAGATATAAAAACTACACTGAATTATTACAGATAATGGTGGTTTTGAATCGTGGGGTGTACTTAGTTTTTTTACATTACTTTGTCTTTTTGTTTAATAAATACTGACCATGTTTTGTAGCTTTGTACATTTGAGGTTAGAATGAATTATTTTAAAACCTGTTCATTTCCTGTCTTAATGTAAACCTCCTGAACTGAGTGGGGGTGTAGTCCAATCCTCATGTTCTGTCTCTTGTTTATTGCAGATTTCTTTTGCGTGGGATTCTCCCATGCAGAAGTTTTTTAGTTTAACTGTACAGAATCAATGTCACATTTAGGAGGGTAAAATCTTGATTGGATTTATCATGGTTTCAGTTTTTCCATCACAGAAAATCTGACATGTTAACAAGGATCTGGGAACTTTTTACGTCCACTGTACATGTATGTATGTGTTTGTCCCAGAGGGAGACACAGTGGCTCTGACCTGTCTGTCTGTGTGTCCGTCAGTACGGGAAGCAGCTGTACATCAACTTCCAAGAGGCCATGAGGAGGACAGAGGCAGCCTATGATTGGTCCTCTCTCTCCTCTTCTTCCATCAAGTCTGGATCTAGCTCTTCCAGCCTTCCAGGTCTGGTCCAACCACCTTGGTTCAGATCATTTAGTAAACGATGATGAGCTGTATGGCCACATGAAAGTGTTGTATTTTTTGACTCAACAAAGTGTTTAACCTGCAAAACATCCAACTTTCAGAGTCACAGTCCAACCACTCCAGCCAATCAGACAGTGGCGTTTCAGAGCTGGCATCATCAGGACACACCCGCACCCAGAGTGTGGTCAGCTCAATTTTCTCTGACGCCTGGAGGAGAGGAACACAAGGAGAGGTGTGAACACACAACCACACACAGTCAATCACTCGCTAATTTTTTGTACTTTTCCCACAATTCCTTTCTACTGTTTTAGCAGCGTTTAAAGGTGAAAGGACGGATGGTGGTCCCTCTCTGTGCGGGGGGAGGAGGAGGCAGCGGAGGTTAGACAGGAAGTGATGTAACAAGCATGTGAAGTCTTTAACAGCCTGTCTGTTTGCTGTTTGTGGTTGAAATGAAGGCAGTTAACTTTGAATGATGGTAAACATTAAAATAAATAAGGAAAGAGAAATAAAGAGGAAAAAAACATAGAAATATAATGTAAAATGTCTTTTTAAAAGAAGGGCTAGATTATTTACAAATACTATATTAAAAATATTACACAATAAAGTAGATAAAGATGTTTAAACTAAGGCTCCTTTTTAGTTTTTTTCTTGGATTTATTCCCCTTAAAGTTGATCATATTCTGACAACGTTACAAACTTGGATTTCAATGGATTTTATTGAGATTTTATGAGATAGACAAAAAAAATGGAACATAACTATGAAGTATAAGGTCACCATTTTCCCTTACTGCATTTGTATTCAGCCCCCATGAGACAGTTATTGGTAGAACCGGCAGTGGAGGTTTGTGATTGTAATGTGGGAACAGGTGAAAGGTTTGGTAGCTTTAGGTAGAGTGCTTTCTTTAATGGAATGGTTAGCAGTGCTGGATTTCCACTGCCAGAATTCCTATTTTAAAAGTGGAGCATCAGATCCCAACGGAATCATGTGACTATTGTTTAGAGTATAGAACATAAAAGGTGTAACTATTGTGTTCATACATGGATGAGTGTGTTGTTGCATGAGTCATTTACCTCCAGATGCTGAAGGAAAACATCAGTGTTCAGATTTGTGAAACCCCTGTTCCCAGAAAATGTCAGCAGTTGGAAGGTTTCCATGTCAGATGTTTCTTCGATAGTAGGATGTGTTTCTAACTGGGAATGGGGATGTTACAGAGCCAGCTGCTGGTGCTTTCATCCAGTGGATGTCTGCTGGAGTTCAACATGTTCTCTACTTTGTCATCTGACATTCTTGTTGCATCAGTTCTTCATTTCACCATCTCTGGCTGAAATGCTTCTCAAGCAGGTTGTTTGAATTAAATCTGCTAACTGTTCAACACACTGGGATGGACCAGACCTCAGCTGTGATGAAAACTTATGTCCTGTAAACACAACATGGCAGCAAACATAAAGCCAAAGAGCTTTCAGTTCCCACTCCTAAGGTGACATAAATATCAGAGACTGGTCTTTAGATAGTACAAAAGTATACATTCACTGGCCATATTAATAGGTACACCTCGCTAGTACGGGCTTGGTCCCCCTTTTGGCTTCAGAGCTGCCTTGATTCTTCGCGGCATAAATTCAGCAAAGTCTCCGAAACATTCCAGAAGCATCGCACAGTTGCTGCAGATCTGTTAACTGCACATCCATGACGTGGATCCTCTACCACAGTGGAAGCCTTCAAGTTCAAGTGTCATGTTTAAAAGAAAATCAGTTGGAGCTGATCTGAGCTCTGTGGTATTATCCTGCTGGAAGCAGCCATTAGATGATTGCTCCACTGTGGTCATAAAGGCACTGGACATGGTCAGTTGTCAGCAAGAGTACTTTGATATTATGAACCCCAGATATGAATTTCAGTTCTTCAAGCTCCACAGCCTGTTTGAGACTTTTATTCTGAAGCAAGAACCGAAGCAGTGGTTGAGTTGCTCTTTCATGTTGACAGTCAACTAATAATAAAGATGGAATGACCAAAAGCAGTCTGTTCCAAAAGTATTTGAGAAGACCACACAGCTTTATAAATCGGAAAAGAAAAAGGTAGTGTGACGGTGCCTGATAAGATCGGAATGATTTGTATGAACCTAACTGCTAACTGTAAGCAAAGCTGAATTTAGGCTGCTTCATTAAGTCCAGCTTAAATACTAAAATACTCAGACTGAGCTGGATAACTCTGGATGGCTTAAAATAAAGCCTGAAATTTATAAAAGCGTTTAATCGGTTGGAAAACAAACAAAGGGGGAATTTCAATGCTTTTTGGTGTTACAACCACTTTACAATCTGAAAAAAAATCTATATTTGGATTGTGAAACTAGAATATTCAGCACCAATGACAGAGTCTTTAAAAACTGCATGTAATTTTGAAACCTTTACCTTTGTAAAAACAAAAGAGTGAGTATTTTTAGGTTTCCCATAAATGTCTCTAATATCTCTGATCTTAGTATCCAGTCTCAACACCTCCCTGTTCACCACTGATGGAAAGGAAATCCAGTCCTCTGTTTCTTTGGATAAATCTGTCCCCGTGTCCTTATAGTTTGTTGATAATTTAATTAAGATGACCTTCTGTATTTTAGCTGTTAAACAGCCAAGACTCCCATAGTTTTTCAAGTTGCACACATTCATCTTAAAGCAGAGCTAGCTGAGCTGAAGTAAGCTTAGTAGGTCTTCATTTGCTGACTTGGAAATAATGTAGATGTCTCCAGGTGGAGCTTTAGGTGTTAGGTAAACGTTTTTAACAATGTCTAAATATTTGTTATGTAAGGGTTCCAAAAGATCATAAACATTAATCTGCAACAGTGCCACACCAACCTGCTGCCATTTTCAGTGGGACTGGCACCAAACATCATCTGTAGGTCAGAGGCAATACGCTTAACTGGTGAGGAAAGCACCCACTGGCTTCAGATCAGAATATGATTGATCAATCTGATCTTATGCTATGATTTACTTTAAGTGAGTCAAATCAAATTTATGAATAACAATAATACACTTTTTTTTCTATCCATTGCTCTACTCCGGGTTTGAGCCCATTTCCTGTTCATCTCTGAGAACTCACCACACGTATCTCTGGATTTGAACTCATACTCGTCATCTTCTGCTTTATCCGGGACTGGGTTGTGGGGGCAGCAGACTCAGCAGAGACACCCAGACGTCCCTCTCCCCACACACCTCCTCCAGCCCAAGGCGTTCCCAGGCCAGCCGAGAGACATAGTCCCTCCAGCGTGTCCTGGGTCGTCCCCTGGGCCCGATGGGACGTGCCTAAAACACCTCCTGAGGAAGGTGTTCAGGAGGCATCCGGTATAGATGCCCGAGCCACCTCAACTGGCTCCTCTCAATGTGGAGGAGCAGCGGTTCTACTCCGAGCTCCTCACCCTATCTCTAAGGGAGTGCTCGGCCACCCTACAGAGGAAGCTCATTTTTAGCCGCTTGTATCCGGGATCTCGTTCTCTCGGTCATGACCCAAAGTTCATGGCCATAGGTGAGGGTAGGAACGTAGACCTACTAGTAAATGTAGAGTTTTTGGATTTGAACTGTTGTTCCTTTTAAAGCGCGTGGTATGCTGGAAGAGGATTTTAAAGCGATGTTTGGAACACGCTTGAATCTGGGCTCTCAGCTGCCTTAACACTTTTGCTATTAACTGTCTGGAGGCAGGGACAGGAATGTGTCCTCTGATTGGTTCCTCTCAGCAACTGTTCTTGCTAATACTGAATTCTACTGTCTGTCAATATTTACCATCTGATACCACTGAATGCATGCCTGCTGGGTTTTTAACCAATTCACACCTTCGCAGAAGTTATTGAAATCCAGTGCATATAAGGTCAGACTGACCCAGTCTGTTGGGAAGGATGTGGAGTGGTAAAGCTTAAAAGGAAATGTCAAAGTTAAAAAAATTTTTTTTGGTGAAAAGACTGATAAGCATCTTACCTGCAGTAGATAACATGGGTGCAGAACAGTGCATCATCTGACTCTCCTCAGCCAGCTGTGCTTTGGTTTGATGTTGGATTTCTTACAGTCTGTTTTATTTCCCCTCCTTCTCTCACTACTCCTCCTCTTTCTCTCACCACAGATGATGAAGATCGACCCTATCAGTAGGCCCATCCCTGTTCAGATACCCAGTCTCTCTCCCCAGTCTCAGACTCCCCCCTCCCGGAGCAGCTACACTGACGGGCTTGTTGCAACCGAGGACTCCTCCTCCTCTCAGTCCCCCCCCTCGCCTCCTCCCCCTCCGCCCCCCATGGCAAGTGTGGCCCATCAGGCGGCACCACCTTCCTCCTACGTGAAGTACAGCACTCTGGCTCGTTTGCAAAGTCAGAACCAGTCCATAATGCAACAGGCAGGCAGCGTTGGCCCAGCTTCCCTTCCCATGCAGAACTACAACACCCTTCCAGCTTCTTACGGCACCTCCCCTCCATCCCCCCCTCCTCCTCCCCCACCTACAGCGCCAGTTCCCGGCTCAGCAATGGCTGCTCTGAAGTTTGGTCTGCCGAGCCCCAACTCTCTGCCACCGCCGCCTCTACCAGAGGAGGAGGCACAGGAGCCTCAATGCCTCCCACCTCCTCCTCCAGAGAGCCTTGATGCCAATGGGTTGCCCCCTCCTCCCTCTCCGGAGCCCCTCCTTAATCCCTGCCATCTGCTCTCCAACGCAGGCCTGCAGCAGTTCCTATCGCAGAAGTTCCCCAACATGGTTTATGACTTTAACCCAGCAGCACTGCAGAATAGCTCCACCCCACCTCCTCCACCTCTCGCAGAACTGTCTCCCCCAGCTTCACTCCAAGTCCTCCGGCCTCTGTCCCCTAATGCACCCCCACCTGCTCCTCCAAAAACCTTCTCTGGTGGGTTCCCCCCACTGACCGCTCCCAAACCATCAGGCCCCTCCTCCCTCCCCCTTGCTCTCTCACCTGTGTCTCCCACCCAACCACTTACTGGACATGGTCCTGTCCGAAAGCAGCAGAGCTTCTCTACGGGACACTCTCCAAATCAGCCCCCTCCTACTCTGCCCAAACAGCACAGCCTCTCCTCCAAAAACCTGTCCATCTCTCCATCCTCTTCCTCTATGTCCATCTCCATCGCAGCTGCTACCTCCTCTTTGGTCAAACAGATTGTCAATCAGTTCCCAGGTAACACCTCCCCTCTGCCTGCCTCCAGTTCTGCCCCTCAGTCACCTCCTGCAGTGAAGGCCAAACCAAAGTGGCAACTAGGGGGTGCTGCAGCTCCACAGTCACCAGAGTTCCCCCCACCTCCTCCTGACAACTCCTTAGGTGATTTTCCTCCTCCTCCTTCTTCCTCCTCCTCCTCCAAGACGGGCTCTCCCATCAAGAAGTCCCCCTCAACCTCGTCCACTGGATCTACCAAGCGTGGGCCTCCACCCACTCCACAGAGAGCATCCTCCATGAAAGACACTCAGGATGAGAGGCCCAAGAAGGTAGAGAGCCTGCTGAGTAAATTTGGCCAAGCCTCTCAGACAGGAACATCATCAAGCTCCTCCTCAGCAACAGGTTCTCCTTCCAAAGACTCCGCCACACTTCCTGCTCCGCTCCCCAAGCCAGGGAAGCTGAATCTGGCCAATCTGCCACTGGTGATCCAAGGACTGCAGACCGGCCAGCAACAACAGCCTGACTTCCCATCTCCCCCTCCCCCACCTCCACCCCCCCAGCATCCTCACCTCGACTCATCAGCTGACTACTTCCCTCCTCCCCCAACCGAATCAGAGCTTTTCCCTCCCCCACCTCACCCCTCAGAGTTCCACCACCCTCCCAAGGTTGCCGTGGTGAACCCCCAACCTCAGATGCAGCCTTCTCTACAGTCGGCAACATCCACCTTCTCGTCATCATCACCGTCATGGAAACAAGGTTCACTTAAGAAAGGGGCGGTGCCTCCTCCGGGGATGAACCGGTGCAGTAGCAACACTGCACAGTACGACAACACAATCTCACTGCCTCTCTCCCCTCCTCCTCTGTCCCAAACCCCGCCCCCCTCCCTCTCTTCTTATTCCTCTTCCTCCTCCTCTCCTGTCCCCCCTACCTCTCCAAAATCAGCCGGACCTGTCTCCCTGGCATTGAAGCCTCACTTCCTGGAGGACCTCAACCGCACGCTGAAGAGAAAGTCTGTGTCACGCCACGGCTCACTCACCTCCTCCCACCTGATCTCCTCCTCCAAGATGGAGCTTGTGGGCACCATGGATGACATGGCGCTCCTCCCGCCTCCCCCCCCTGAGCTCCTGCAGCAGCAGCAGGGGGTTCGAGGACACTCCCATACTCTGTCGCGACACCACGGGCACTCCCAATCAGCCAAACACGGCAACATCTCAGGCTATGCAACGCTGCGGCGAGGCCCGCCTCCCGCTCCTCCCAAACGGGACCAAAGCACCAAACTGACCAGTGAGTGGTAGGATGCAGTGACTCTGACTGTTGCTCACTAAAGAAACTGACCAATTAGATCCCATTGTTCCTGCAGAGAGGAAAAAAAAAAAACATCTCTCCTTAGTCCCAAAATATTCCTCTTTGGATCCCAAGCAAGTAGCAAACAGTGTTTCCTACTCCTAATCTCAGATTAATCCTCATTATTCCATCGTTACATGTTTAATCCAACATGAGTAACAATATAAATATATAAATATATATATGTATATAGTTGGCAAGACAGAAAACCCCCCTCTCCAGCCTTTTTTTCACATCTGTGCAGCTTTGCATTGAAACATACTAAAGACTTGAAGTGACATTTGGCTGCAATATATACCAGGTACTGCATGGACTGAGGCTACGGAAGGAGATCAGTGGAAGGAACCAGGAAACAGGAAGGTCGATGATGATGATGATGTGTATAAAAGTGTATATTGTGAGAGTTGTGTGGGGAAGCGTGTGTGTGTGTGAGGGGGGGAGGGCAATCCTAGAGGGAGCATTGCCATTTTGTTAACCCTTTTTTGCGTGTTTTTATATCAAATAATTTAATACTGGAAAAATATTGTAATAAGTATTTTGAATTTGAAGAAGCGTAAAAAGAGAATGAATTTGATTGGACATGGGTCTGTTTTCTACAAGCACCTGGTTTGCCAGACTTACAGTTAATGTTCGGTTTAATTTAATCAAAATGTGTTTTGGCTGATCTGTTGGTTAGTTAAACATGGGCTCGATCCCACTCCACCATCTGGTTTCGATATAAAAAGGCCCCTTTTCTTTGACCATCAGGAATCTATGTACCTGCTGTTGGGTGTCATTTAGATGGCCACTGTGCTCAGCTGAATTATTTATACCCTTAAAATTGTTCACATTTTTATACATGATAAAAATGTGCATAATAAATGCACAAGTATGTGCATAAGTATGTGCAACCACATACTTCAGTGTATTTATTAGGATTTCATGTGATAGATCAGCACAAAGTGGTGCATAATTGTGAAGTATCAGGAAAATTAAACATGTTTCTCAGTATTGTTTAAATAAGATCAACAGGGTCAATACTTTCTTTTAAGTAATTTCTCTACCAGCTCTGCACATCTAGAGTGAAAATTACTCCCAAAAATTACTTTTTACAAATCAATGATAGCAAACAGTTTTTTTTAACTCCGTCTTGTTTCTCTGTTCCTGCTGGAGGAAAACAGCCCTGCAGCATGATATTGCCTCTACCATTTTTTGTTTTATTCAAGGTGATATCCAGCCATAGTTTTTCTACCACACATAGCATGTTTGCTGTGTCCTCTACATGGCCTGTCCCATTTGCAGATGGTACTTCTGATGGCTGGAGAGCACGACTAACGGTTTTTCTGTCAACAGGTCCTTCCACCTGAACTGCGGATCTTTGCAGCTCCTCCACAGTTACCACAGGCCTCTTGGCTGTTTTTCTGGTTAATGCTCTCCTTGTCCCACATGTCAGTTTAGGTGGGCGGTCATGTCTTGGTAGGTGTGCATTTATGCATTCATCTTCCCATTGACAGATGATGGATTGAGATGAAAATGTATGAGATGTTTGAAATGTTTAAAGCTTGGGATATTGTTTTCAAGCCTATCCCTGACCTGACTTCTGACGGCAGACTGTTGCCCTGGATTTTATTTAGATGTATCAGAGTAAAGGGGGATGAATACATCCACTTCACAATTATGCCTTACTTTGTGTTGATCCGTTGCATTAAATCCCATTGAAACATCTTGATTTTTTATTTGTTTTTGTAACGTTACAGAATGTGAAACAGTTCATGGAGCATGAAAACTTGATGTCAACCGCGTCTCCATTTCCAAATGTTCCAGTGCTCTCATCCTGGCTACAGGAATAGAGCCGGGCCCGGGCACAGGCTGGTATTGGTCAGAATGTTTAAATGTACAGAAAAAACTTTTTGTAAGCCCATCAGAAAATCAGCCAGTGAGGTTAGCATCAGATTGCAGGCACTTTACAGTCTGTGTCATGTAGTATTGTAGCACCATTTATTGTCTTCCCTTCCCTCGGAGCTGCCAGGGCAGCAGGGATGCAGCTTGAACATCCATCCTGTTCAGGAACACAGCTGGCTGGTGCCTGTTCCAGCTAACCTTGGACTGAGAGGCAGGACGCACATCAGACAGGCTGAAGTAACCCAAACTAACACCTAAAGGCAGTTTCTCACAGAAAGAACGTGGCTTTAGATTTGAACCAGTCCTAGCGCAGTGTGCCAGCCCACCTCTTCTTCATCTCCACCCTGCAGATTGAAAACTATTGTCAGATTTGAAGTCCAACTTAGTATGAGGGGAGCCACACTGTGATGAGCAGCAGCATGAAGAATCTCATGAAACCAGCACGTTGGATCCGATTGTTCCACCATGGAGCCAATCAGTTCCATCTAACTCAACCTGGGGGAAGGTTTCTTGGTAGTAGGTCCATCCTGTCCTTGTCATTGTGGTCAGTCACTTTGCTAGTTGGTTTGTTTCTGGCTTTGTGTTCTGGCAGTGTGTGGTAGCCCTAGAAATGCCCTGGGAACAAGTGACTGTAAAACAAATGGCTCCCCCTGCTGACAGGTGGATGGAATGCCTGCAGTTTAGGGTTTAAGACTCACAGCCTGTTCTTCATTGTGGAGCGAAGCTTGGAGAACCAGCCCCTCTGTAGGCCTTAATCAGCAGAACACTGAGGTTGAAAATAATGATGCCATTTGTTAACAAGTGTTTAGAAACTGACCACAACCTTCAGAAAATAGATATATATGTAGGAGGGTGGTGTGACTAAATCCACTGGACTGCATGGTCATGTGAGGGTTACTCAAAGGGAACTTCCTGGTTTCTGCAGAAATACCCAGAACTTTTTCTGGGAAAGCAGCTCTGTTTGGATTCTTCTCCTTGAGCTGCTCCATTTCAGTGCAGATGGTAGACATTACACAGGTCAGAGGGAATATCTAATCCTTAAAACAGGCCTGTTAGATGAGTTTGTACTCCAGAGGTAGCCTTCAAAAGTGCTAATTCTTTGAAGGTATAACCCAGGAACCTCTAGGGGGTGCTATTTTGACCTTATGTCAGAGCAGCTTTAATCATAAAGATGAAAACAGAGGCTGCTTTATGTTCCTTAGATTAGATAAATTTTAAATGTACCTCAAGCTCATGTGTCCAAGTAGAACATGAAGCAGTTGACTAGAACTTTACAGTGCATCCAGAAGGTATTCACAGCTCTGCACTTTTTCTACATTTAGTTATGTTGCAGCCTTATTGCAAAATGTATAAAATGGATATTTTTCCTCAAACATTCTACACATGGTACCCCATTATGACAATGTAAAATAAATAACATTTATGTAAGTATTCATAGCCTTTGCTTAATACTTGTTGATCCATCTTTCGCAGCAATTACAGTCTCCAAGTCTTTTTGAATAGGAGGCCAGCAGCTCAGCACACCTATCTCTAGGCAGTTTGGTTCATTTTTCTTTGCAGTACATCTGAAGCTCCATCAGGTTGGATGGGAGACGTCTGTGCACAGCCATTTTCAGATCTCTCCAGAGATTTTCAATCAAATTCAAGACAGGACTCTGGCTTGGCCACCCCAGGACACTCAGAGTGGTTTTGAAGCCACTCATTTGAGTTCTTGGCTTGTGTTCTATGGGTCATTGTCTTGATGAAAATTGAACTGTTTCCCCAATCTGAGGTCAACAGCACTCTGGAGCAGGTTTTCATCCAGGATTTCTCTGTACATTACTGCATCCATCTTTTCCTCTACCCTGACTAGTCTGCCAGTTCCTGCTGCTGAAATACATAACCATAGCATGATGCTGCCACCACCATGCTTCACTGTAGGGATGGCATTGGCCTGGTGATGGCTGGTGCCTGGTTTCCTCCAAACATGACGCCTGGCATTCAAACCAAACAGTTAAATCTTTGTCTCATCAGTACGGATAATTTTCTTTCTCATGGTCCAAGCCCTTCAGGTGCCTTTTGTTATCCTCTGGAAGGTTCTCTCTACACAAAGGAACGCAGGAGCTCTGACAGAGTGACCATGGGGTTCTTGGTCACCCTTCTCCCCTGATAGCTCAGTTTAGACGGAAGAGTCCTAGTGGTTCCAAACCTCTTCCATTTAGGAATGATGAAGGCCACTGTGCTCATTGGCACCTTCAAAGCAGCAGAAATTGTTCTGCATCCTTCCCCAGATTTGTGCCTCAGAACAATCCTGTCTCAGAGGTCCACTGACAATTCCTTTGACTTCATGCTTGGTGTTTGCTCTCTGACATTTCCTGACAGCTGTGGGACCTTATGTAGGCAGGTGTGGCCTTTCCTAAACATGTCCAATCAAACTCAGCTCAATTTTGAGCTCCACAGCAAAGACCGTTTGTAATAAATTTGCAACAATCTCAAACCTTTTTCACAGCATCATAATGAGGTATTGGGTGTATAATTTTGAGGAAAGCGATTAATATAATACCATTTGGGAAAAGGGCTGTAGCATAACTAAATGTGATTAATCAAGAAACACACTTTAGTGGCTAACTTATCTAGCAAACACACAGGAAGCCCACAGTCTGTGAGAGCCAACTAACCCAAACCTGTCAGTTAATTTTAATAATTAAAATAATCTATTATTTAATACTATTTTTCCGTTATTTGCTCCTGATGAGAAATCAACTGAAGAGAACCCTTGTTATCCAAGGAGCGAGGCTCCCTTTGAGCCTCTGCTCGCCAGTGGCCCTTTAAAACCACAGCCTGAGGCCTGGCAGTTTTAATGAGCTTATAGGTCAGGAAGAAAGGTTCTGAGTCATTGGGTCCTGAGTCCGTGTCCTGGTCAGTCCAGACAAAGGTTTTTCTTTTCCTTAAATGTTCCGGCTTCACACAGCTGTACCTGTTCTTGCCTTCTGTTTGTCTCTGATCTGGAATATTCCTGCATGGCACCATTACCACCAAAACAAGAAGCCAAAAACATCAACTTACTGACCCAGTTTAAACTCTTCATGTGCAATTTTCTTTGTTTATGAGCTATTTATTTCCAGGGTTTAGAAAGTTTTCTGTGAGATTTGTTGTGATGTTGGGTGGTAGACTTCCTCTAAGAAGGACTTCTGATGAACTGAAGGGAAAACACACACTCGGCCCATGCAGCGGTGTGTTTTGGTGGCTACCAACATCGGACCAAACCAGTTCCAAACTGATCAGCGACTTGTTAAGAACATCAGGAAGCACAGGTGGCCGCTGCTGCTGGTGTGAAACCTGCTGATGCATTTCAAATAAAAGAGGAACAAGTAAAAAACATTTCACATTGTCTTCTTTTTTGTCACATCCAGACCAGTGTTTTTCAACCCTGGTCCTCAAGGCACACTGCCCTGCAAGTTTTAGATGTTTCCCTGCTTTAGCACACCTGATTCAGATGATTGCAGTCTGTCAAAAGCCTGTTAACCATTCATGAATTGAAATCAGGTGTGCTAAAGCAGGGAAACAACTACAATATGCAGGGCGGGTTATCTTGAGGACCAGGGTTGAAAAATACTAGTCAGTCAGTCATTTTCTACCGCTCATTCCATAGTGGGTCGCGGGGGAGCTGGTGCCCATCTCCAGCAGTCTATGGGCGAGAGGCAGGGTACACCCCGGACAGATCGCCAGTCCATCGCAGGGCAACACACATACAACCATGCACACACTCATTCATACACCTAAGGGAAATTTAGAGTGACCAATTAACCTAACAGGCATGTCTTTGGACTGTGGGAGGAAGCCGGAGTACCCGGTGAGAACCCACGCATGCACGGGGAGAACATGCAAACTCCATGCAGAAAGACCCCAGGCTGGGAATCGAACCCGGGACCTTCTTGCTGCAAGGCAACAGTGCTACCAACTGCGCCACCGTGCAAAATACTAATCCAGACAAATTTTATTTTGAGGTATTTCATGTGACAGATGAGAAACTAAGAGTTTGGAAAGGAATGAAAGGAAAATGTTATGTATAGATATACACACAAAAGTTTGAGATATTTGCCTTTCAGGGGAATTTTTGGAAAACTTAATGTTATGCTTCAGAGTGTATAGACCATTTAAGTAGAAGCATCTTATGGTGATTTCCTCATCTTAATTTATTGAAACAATAGCCAACAACAGTGGTGGGTATGCCTCTACAAAAAATGTCTGCCGAGGCATAGCATCCCACTCTTATTGAAGGGCTCCCCTCAGGTCATTGAGGTACAGAGTTAGGAGCCTCTAGACAGTGACACAGCTGATCCTATAGGTGTACTATGGGATTCTGGTCTGGAGAAAGTTCAGGCCACTCCATTCGAGGTACCCCAGTCTCCAGCAGCTGTTCCTTGTCTGTATTGACAGATATGTATAGACTCACCTGCCCACACTGTAACACCACCAAAGGCTCATCTGGTGGCAACAGTGGCTGATGGCTGTTCCTTGATGTCCCCAACATCGTTAGCAGCCATCATTTCTGCTCAACATGAATAATCGACTCATCCAAGAACAAAATCTCATCCAGTTTAAAGAGAGAAAGAGTGTGTATGAGTTTATTGCCAAAATTGCATGCCTTTCATGGACAGCATCTGTGAACAGTCTTGCCACACATTTTCAGCTTGCTTTAGGTCTGGACTTTAACTGGACCATTCTAACACATTAATATGCTTTGATCTAAACCAGAGGTGGGCAGCTCCTGTCTGAATCAAATGCTTGGCCCATTACCAGGCCTGTGGAGAACCTGGGCCAGGATTGCTCTATATTTACAGTGCCTTGCGAAAGTATTCGCCCCCCTTGAACTGGTCAACCTCTTGCCACATTTCAGGCTTCAAACATAAAGATATCAAATTCTAATTTTTTGTGAAGAATCAACAAGTGGGACACAATCGTGAAGTGGAATGAAATTTATTGGATGTCAAACTTTTTTAACAAAAAACTGAAAAGTGGGGCGTGCAATATTATTCGGCCCCCTTGCGTTAATACGTTGTAGCGCCATCCTTTGCTGCAATTACAGCTGCAAGTCGCTTGGGGTTTGTCTCTATCAGTTTAGCACATCGAGAGACTGAAATTCTTGCCCATTCTTCCTTGCAAAACAGCTTGAGCTCAGTGAGGTTGGATGGAGAGTGTTCATGAACAGCAGTCTTCAGCTCTTTCCACAGATTCTTGATAGGATTCAAGTCTGGACTTTGACTTGGCCATTTCAACACCTGGATACGTTTATTTGTGAACCATTCCATTGTAGATTTGGCTTTATGTTTTGGATCCTTGTCTTGTTAGAAGATAAATCTCTGTCCCAGTCTCAGGTCTCTTTCCTACAGGTTGACTTCCAGAATGGTCCTGTATTTGGCCCCATCCATCTTCCCATCAATTTTGACCATCTTCCCTGTCCCTGCTGACGAAACGCAGGCTCAAACCATGAAGCTGCCACCACCATGTTTGACAGTGGGGATGGTGTGTTCAGGGTGATGAGCTGTATTGCTTTTACGCCAAACATATCATTTTGCAATGTGGCCAAACAGTTGGATTTTGGTTTCATCTGACCAGAGCACCTTCTTCCACATGTTTGGTGTGTCTCCCAGGTGGCTTGTGGCAAACTTTAAACAAGACTTTTTATGGATATCTTTGAGAAATGGCTTTCTTCTTGTCACTCTTCCATAAAGGCTAGATTGTTGCGGTGTACGACTGATTGTTGTCCTATGGACAGACTCTCCCACCTCAGCTGTAGATCTCTGCAGTTCATCCAGAGTGATCATGGGCCTCTTGACTGCATCTCTGATCAGTCTTCTCCTTGTTCGAGATGAAAGTTTAGAGGGACGGCCGGGTCTTGGTAGATTTGCAGTGGTCTGATACTCCTTCCATTTCAATATGATTGCTTGCACAGTGCTCCTTGGTGATGTGTAAAGCTTGGGAAATCTTTTTGTATCCAAATCCGGCTTTAAACTTCTCCACAACAGTATCTTGGACCTACCTGGTGTGTTCCTTGGTCTTCATGATGCTCTCTGCACTTTGAACAGAACCTTGAGACTATCACAGAGCAGGTGCATTTATACGGAGACTTGATTACACACAGGTGGATTCTATTTATCATCATCAGTCATTTTGGACAACATTGGATCATTCAGAGATCCTCACTGAACTTCTGGAGGGAGTTTGCTGCACTGAAAGTAAAGGGGCAGAATAATATTGCACGCCCCACTTTTCAGTTTATTTGTTAAAAAAGTTTGACATATCCAATACATTTCATTCCACTCCACGATTGTGTCCCACTTGTTGATTCTTCACAAAAAATTTGAATTTTATATCTTTGTTTGAAGCCTGAAATGTGGCAAGAGATTGAAAAGTTCAAGGGGGCCGAGTACTTTTGCAAGGCACTGTAGATCCATCCATCTTTACATCATCAATGATCCGTTTCCCTATCTCTGCTGAAGAAAAACAGCCCACAGCATGATGCTTCCAGCAACCCTAAAGATCTCTGAGAATTTTCACAGAACTGGATTTCCACTGAGATTAAATTACACACAGGTGGAGTGTTAATTTGGTGTCTTATAAGGCAGGTGGCTCCACTTCTAAGATTTCTGGAAAAAAACAATTAAGACACATAAAATCCTAACAAACACACTGATGAAGCCATGAATACAGAGCAGCTGTGAGTTAGATGTTACTAGAATGAATGGTGTGCAGTTCTCTGCTCTGGAGTGGCCAGAATCAATTCTAAACCTTCACGAAAACACAAACAGCCCAGTGTTAATAATCTTTAATAGTCACATAATCTCTATACAGGTACAAACATTAAATTACAAGAAGCAGTTTGTTCAGGAGACTAAAACCAAAGCACTAAGTGTTTCTGGTAATCCACTCAAATGGAACCGAATATAAAACCAGAACCTCTCTGTGACGCACCAGGGGAATCCAGAAGGTCACTGCAGTGCATCCAGCTGGGTAAAAATTGTTGAATGCTGTGGAATGATATTGAGTCAGGATTCTGTGCATGGTGAGTCCGCTTTGGCTCAGCAGTTGATCCCCAAGCTGGTCCAGTGATCCGGGACCATCAGGAAGTACTTGTCCATGGCTTCACAGAAGCGAGCTCTGTACAGCTCTGGAGAAACCACGGTGGGCAACTTTCCTGTAGACCAAACGCAGCAGAACATCAGGATCCAGATCCAAGTCAGAACATTATTAAACAAACTGTTCAGGGGGCATCACATATAAACTCATGTTTAAACCACGGAATAACAAATAATTTTTTTCTTTTCCTAAATAAATCTTTTCAACTACAATTATTTAAATGCATATCAGAAAGTAGTGATGCTGTGCTGAACCTACATTTATTTTATTCAAATGATTTTACTCATAAAAACTTTCAGGAATCGTATTGGCTGAAATATTCGCCATAATGGTGAATCTAACTAGTTTGGTTATTTCTCTCTTAGTTTTAGCAGGGCAGCTGATTTAGGGCAGGCGATTCAACCTAACTTGCTGTTGTTGAAGGGATGTTACTAAATCCAGCTGGAGTGCTAAGTGTTAACTGAGGGAATATTTGTCTCACATAAAGGCATACAGGGGTCCACAAGTTTAAAGACCAGGTTCAATGTTTAGTTCAGTCTGAGACTGAATTACTTAAAATTTCACTTCATGACAAAATGCCCTCTTGAACCAGCAACACAGGTTGGCTAATGTACTTTATTATCTAGCACCAGGAGCATCTACCTCAGGAGAGCACACTGTAGAGCCAGGCTCATAATCCATGAGCCCACACCAACACAGCCTGGCCATACCCTCACCTTCAGGTAAAAGGTTCAAGAGGCCAAAATCTGCAGAAGACCAGAAAATCCATCCCACTTTCACCTTCAGTACCAACTGTTGGGTAAAAATCCACAGAAAACCTGGACAGGCTCACTTTGCCAATAAGAACCGCCACTGGCCACAGCAGCACAACTCCAGATAGTTTCTTTAAACAGATTTCTGCTTTGGAAAAATATCCGTCTATGGAATTATGGTTTGAGATAATGTACTGTCTATGCTGTACCACTAGGTGTCGCATGTTGACATTAACCACATAATTCTAAAGAAGATGCTGAACATGGCTGAAGAATATGGAAGCAAATCGTTACCATATTTCAAATGAAAAAGCATTTTCAGAAATGCTTTTTCATTTTAAGAATGTAATATTAGTAATCAATCATCCTATTTGCATTTGCATTTTCTTCTTCACGACTGCACATTTTATGCCATATTCAAAAAGAAAAAGCAGACATTGCTTTTTTGTGGTCTGCCCGCAAAGTACTGCCCAGAACTCGAAATCGACAAAGCATTCCGAGCTGCGGGCGCAGCAGAGTGACGTCAGCAGCTGCTCTTCCTCAGCTCCCTGCTGACTGAGCTACCCATCTTGTTCGGTAGGGGGCGCTGTGCACGTCTGCATTGCATTACATTGCAAACGTGCCGAGAAATTGATTGAATTGCAGCAGGGCCAAGCTCAATTTGTGGCAGTGGCAGGCAGAACTGGTAGTTCCGGTGGCAGGCTGTGGCAGTTCTGGCACAGCCTGCCACCGAAGCTGCTACCGGAACTGCTGCAGGGTGGCAGGGGATTCAGAGGATGCCAGAAGGTGCCAGCTTGGTCAGCAGGGAGCTGAGGAAGAGCGGCTGCTGACGTCACTCTTCTGCGCCCGCCGCTCGGAATGCTTTGTCGTTTTCAAGTTCCGGGCAGTACTTTGCGGGCAGACCACGAAAAAGCAATGTCTGCTTTGTTTTCTTTTGGATTATGGCATAAAATGTGCAGTCGTGAAGAAGAAAATGCAAATAGGATGATTGATTACTAATTTTATTTATGGCTCAAATAATGCAGCCACATTCTTAAAAGGAAAAAGCATTTCTGGAAATGCTTTTTCATTTTCAAATTTTACATTTCATATTGAATTTTGGTATCTATTTGCTGGGGTACATTTTGAAAAATAAATCTCAAATGTCTTTTTCTTTTTCATTTTAATTTAGTGAAGGAATGAGCAGTCTTGAAGAAGAAAATTAAAATGCAAATAGGATTATTGATTACTAATTTCATTTATGAGTCAAACAATGCAGCCACATTCTTAAAATGAAAAAGCATTTCTGGAAATGCATTTTCATTTGAAATATGGTAACGATTTGCTTCCATAGAAGAAGTGCTATGGGAAGATTCTCCATAAACAGATTAAGCTAGAGTGTTCTTTCCTTTCAGTCATCAACATGGCCTCCTCATATCTGAACTTCAAACAGAGTCAGGACTAAGAGGGACAGATGGGGAAACAACTCAATGGACATGTGCAACTTTTTCCAAACATCTGCATATTGACGGCTCCAGTTCACACAAAAACACCACAAACAGTTAAAAAAAATATTTACTTTGGAAGGTTCTTTACAAAAAAACAACTCTGTTTTCCGCACCAAAACCTCTGCATTTGGATGAGAGGGATGGTTGGAGCAACATATCCGTGTTGGTGTGGGCAAGGCCTCCAAAAATGATTATCCCTGCCATGGTTCCTATACAGTCTGGGAATGTCTGGAATTTGATCTAAAGATTTTCCAGGTCTGGATAGATATGGAAAAGAGTTTCAAATTGGCATAAAGGACTGAGAACCACAAATCATGTTGGGAAGAAGTCTGGAATTCTCACATGAATACTATGTAGGAACTCAGAGATCTGACAGCACTCTGACTGGAGCGACCTACTTCAGGGTGAATTCATACCCTGGTGTTGAGGCAGAACTCAAGATAATCTTTTAGTTTTTCTGGTTAATGTGTGAGCCTTCAGTTTTTCTAGTTAAACTTAAAGACAGTCAGAAGGTTGCCGTTTCATCAATAACAAAGCTAGGAGAGCCTGACTGCAAAGCTCATACAGAAGACAAGCATATCCACCCTGTAGGAGAAACATCTGGTTTTCTTCTGTAGAAAATAACTGGAGTTCGTCTTAAACTCTCAGTTTACTGCAGCTGTTAAACTCAGTGAGACAACATGAATGTCTCAAAACAATTAAAAGGAGCATCTCAGAGGATGTGGTGAACTTTTCCTAAAAACCACAAGACATTTACCTTGACCTCCCAGAATTCCAGTGGATTTAACAACCATCTCCAGTTTCTTGTCCCAGGTAAATGTCCTGATGTAATCTGGAGGAGACAGCAGAAGAAGCACCATCAACACAAAGCTTCTGAATCAGAACACAGAGGTCTTCATACCACCCCCCTCCTCACCTATGATCCCCACCACCAGCTGGTCGGTGGTGTCATCCCGCCCCACGAGCAGGGAGTAGTCGATGATGAGATGGCTTGACAAGAAGTAGGCGTCGCTGTGAATGGCGCCTCTCAGGATGGCCTTGCAGTGGGAGCGGATGTAGAGCGGGTTGTCATGGATCAGCTTAAGAAGGTTCTCGTCCAGCAGAACCACCTCACAGCTCTCCTTCCCGGAGTCCGTTTTCACGTTCCGATTCCTCAGTGAGCCCTTCAGGTCAAACACCTACAGGAGGAACACAGAGAGTCAACACTTTCAACAGGAATCAGACAGAAACTCCAACTGTGAGCTGACCCCACCTGAGCCATTTTGCGGCCGTAGAAGAGGTTCTCCATGACGAGCAGGTCCAGTTTCTTCTCCGTGTTGTTCTGGGAATTCTTGTATCCGATCCGGTAAACTCCCAGGATCTTAGCCAGCGCAGTTGGCCGCTGTGGAACACACGTGGTTAAACGCGGAACTGTTAAAAGCCAACACAGAAACAGGAGTTACAAAGCATACCTTCTGCTGCACAGCACCAGTGATGTAGGTGAAGTAGTGTGGAGCAAAGTCCAAGAAGGATTGGACCTCCAGCCTGGGCATCTGTTTCAGGATGAAGCGGTCATCTGACAGGAGAAAAGAGGGCTTCAGTGTGAAGTTTAATCCTTTTGCAGCATCAGATTTAAGCAGAGAAAGAAGCCTTGCAGAATGAAGAACATCCAGCAGAAAGAAATCCTCTCTGACCTTCGGTAGCATAAAAAACTGCTCCGGACTTTCCTCCTCGAGCCTGCCAGTTTACACAGTGTGACAGCGAGCGGACAAACCCCTCCTCGCTGCTCTCCATGATCTCCTCACGCATCCTGTGGAACTCCCGAGCGTAGTAGATCCGACAGTAGAACTTGGCGTTGGCATCAGAGAACTCTGAGTTGGAAAAGGGACGAGGATATCAGATGGATTTACATCAGAGGATCAGGGTTCTAAATTCCTATTTATGGATCTGATCTTATGTTTCAACCAAGAGACAGGATATTCTCATAGCCTCAACTAACACAGTTGTGTCTATACTTGTCCAGGGATCTAACTGATTCAGGTGATCTCAATATTCTATTAGAGGGTGAACAGAATTATAGGGTAAAAGAAGCAACACTTGGCTAGTTTAGATCCAGTTTGTCTGACAAATTCCAGCTTATTTTATTATTTTTTGTAATTTACGGAGTTCCACAGGGTCAAGTCCTTGGGCCATTGCTCTTAACTTTATACATGCATACATTTGGCAAAAATATAAGACTGCTTGCTATAAATGTCCTATTTAGAATCCGGGCATATTATTAAGAGATAGTTTGATATGTGCTTTTGTTAACTATATGTAGATTTTCTCTATTATAGCTGACTCAATACTTCAGAGAATCTCAGGGTGTAAACAGACTTACGGAGCTCGATGTGTGGGTTTACGGTCTGTTTCTTCTGCTTATCTGCTGAATCTGCATCCTCTGAAAATGGAAAAAGGTTTAAACCACATTACCTCTGTCACTCTGCAGTGAGATCTTGTTTTGTTATTCATTAGAACATGCAAGTCCATACTGAGAGGCTCGCTGTCCGTGCTGATGCGACTCTGCTGTGATAATACAGAGTCACTGAGCCTTGCAGGACTGCTCTTCACCCAACTCTCTGCACTGCAGACAACCAGAGGAATGAAAAACAAACACAAGTCAGATCTCCTGCAGTTTATTTAACCCAGATTTAAAATGCTACCCTAGGATTCTACACTGCTGTAATGAGACATGCTTTGTCATTTTTAGGTAATATGATGTTGATCATAATATATCACTGGAGAGACTGGAGAACTGGGTCTGGCTTTCTGGTACAGATCACTGAGTCTGCCTTCTATCACCTGAAGAACATTTTCAGGATTAAAAGGGGTAATATTCCAGCAGGTTATTGAAAAACTCATCCATGCATTTATCTTTAATCGAATTTATCACTGCAACAGTGTCTTCACAGATCTATCTGAAAAGTCTGTGAGACAGCTGCAGCTGATCCAGAACGATGATGTCTGCCTCCTCACTAAAACTAAGAAAGTGGAGAACATCCCAGTTCTAAAGTCCTTCCACTGGCTCCCTGGCCTACATAGAAAAGACTTTAACATATTTCTGTTAGTTTATAAATCACTAAATGGCTTAGCACCAAAATACATTAAAGATTTGCTGCTGTTGTTGTATGACCCTTCCAGACCACTCGGGTCTTCTGGATCAGGTCTACACTGCATCTCCAGTACCAGAACCAAACAAGGAGAAGCAGCATTCAGTTCTTATGCTCCATCAATCTGGAATAAACTCACAAAACACTGTAAAAAAGAATAAAATCCAGAGTTAGACTCCCTGTCATTCTGCTGAGGGACTTCAACACCCACGTGGGAAACGACAGTGACAACTGGAGAGGCATGATTGGGGGGAATGGCCTCCCCAAACTGAATCCAAGTG